>NW_024412402.1:11356069-11406910 GCF_014898765.1 Herpailurus yagouaroundi | reverse complement strand
CCCCCCCGCCTCTCTCTCTCTCTCTGCCCCTCCCCGCTTCTTAAAAACAACACTTGAAGTAGGTGCACAATGGGACAACAGGAAGGAAGATCACATACATCACAGTACGGAAAGGGAGGGGAAGGGAAGGAGGGCGGGGCTGGTGAGGCCTGGGCAGGAATGGGGGCCATTCCTACTGGAGATCCTGGATGCTCTGGATTTCCCCAGGCAGCTGGCAGAAGCAAAAGAGAAAGGGGGGAGCTGGGGTGGAGCAAAGCTGACCGAAGGGAGGGGCCCCAGGGAGGGGGAGCCGGGGGGGTGCGAGGGGGGCCCCCTGGCTTGGCAGCAGCACCTTGGAAGAAGGATGGGCTGTTCAAGGCCCAGCGGCCGGCACGAGATAGAGGCAGAGCCCGGTTTCGAGTTTTCCCAAACCGACATCTGATCCAACTCATATCACAGTCCAGAGGGAGAGGGTCCAGGCAGGGGTGGAAGAAGGGGGGGTTCCGGGCTCCACACAGGGCAACCTCCCAGGGGAGGCCTCAGGACACTCCGTGTCAAATCATGTAGGTGCAGCATATGTGTTTTCTCCAGGTAATAACTCTCCCAAGCTATTCAGAGACATGTGTGGCCTCAAAAAAGGTCAGGAGACACCGGCTGAATGATCTTTGGACATCACGTCCAAACTCAGGCAAGGGCAGCATCCTAAGGCTGGTGGGAAGGGTGTGAGTCCGTTTTCCTGGGACGTCTGCCAAGGCGCAAGGGAAAGTGCTGGCAGGAAGGGGTACAGCAAAGTTTCCCAGCACAGTCTCTCTTCCTTGTCACTGAGCAACTCCCCAAAAGTTCCCCGGCCCCAAAAAATATTTGTGAGCCACATCGTGCACCTGACGATGGGCAGACAATGGACATACACAGGGGAATGAGAATAGCCCTGGTCTTTGAGATGCTCATGGTGTTTCCATCTTCTCGCCTGGTCTCTACCAGGTGGGGCACAGAGTAGATGCTGCAGACCTTTGCACAGGCTTTCCCTCGCCTGAAACACCCCTCCCCTCCTGACTCATCCCCCATACAATCCTGCCAACACAGATTTCACCTGCTTAACTCCCCTGCTCCTGGAGTAACAGAGGCTTAGATGTCACTGC
The DNA here is from genome assembly GCF_014898765.1 of Herpailurus yagouaroundi. Classification (NCBI taxonomy): domain Eukaryota; kingdom Metazoa; phylum Chordata; class Mammalia; order Carnivora; family Felidae; genus Herpailurus; species Herpailurus yagouaroundi. The sequence continues at coordinate 11,405,792 of NW_024412402.1, read as the reverse complement.
CTCCCAGCGACCTTCCAATCCTGGCCCTTGCACAGACTAGCTCAGAGACTCTGAATAACCTACTTGATTTTTCTTGTTTTAAAAAAAAATTTTTTTAACGTTATTATTGAGAGACAGAGACAGACCGTGAGCAGGGGAGGGGCAGAGAGAGAGGGAGACACAGAATCTGAAGCGGGCTCCAGGCTCCGAGCTGTCAGCACAGAGCCCAATGTGGGGCTCGAACTCACAAACCGTGAGATCATGACCTGAGCCAAAGTTAGACGCTTAACCGACTGAGCCACCTGGTGCCCCCCTACTTGATTTTTCTTAGTCTCTTTTTTCCAATCCGTAAAATGGCGGGGGGGGGGGTTGGTTTTGTTGGGGGGGGGTTATTTTTTTCTAACTTTATAGAGATACATCTGACATATAACACTGTGTAAGTTTAAGACGTATGATGTATTCACTTGATACATTTTATATATAGCAATATGACAGATAACCAACATAGCATAACCAACACACCTCCTTCCTATGACATAATTACTATTTCTTTTTTGTAGTGAGGAACATTTAAGATCTACTCTCCTAGCAACATTCAAGTATATAATACACTATTATTAGCTAATAATCAGCACGTTGTAAATTTGATCCTTAAAACTTATTCATCTTTTTTATTATTGAGATATAATTGACATATCAGATATCAGTTTCAGGCATACAACACAATGATTCAATATGTGTGTATGTTGCAAAATGATTCCCACAATAATTCTAGTTAACATCCATCACCTCACATTGTTAACAAAAAATCTTTTTCTTAGGATGAGGACTTTTAAGATCTACTTTCTTAGCAACTTCCAAATATACAATACAGTGTTCTGTTTTTTTCTTTTTTTAACTTATTTATTTTGAGAGAGAGAGTGAGGGCGGTGGAAGGGGAGAGGGAGAATCCCAAGCAGGCTCCGCACTGTCAGCGCAGAGCCCAGTGCAGGGCTCAATCCCACGACCATGAGATCACGACCTGAGCAGAAATCAAGAGTCGGATGCTTCATTGAGCATCCAGGGTGCTCAACTGGTGGGACTGAGCCACCCAGGTGCCCCTACAATACAGTATTCCTAACTATGGTCACCACACTATACACCCCCAGGAAAGAATGGAGGTTTTAATAGTACATACTTCATAAGGTTATTACAAAAATCAATAATAAGAAATTCCAGATAAAGCAACATAGTAGACAGCCTGGAAAACAGGCCAAATTCAAAAAAGTAATTCAGCAGATTTTAGGTCTTCCTCTCCTGCCTACCTGGTTGGGAGGCAGGATATTGAGGAATTGCACTTCCAGAAACCAGAGAAGGAAGCAAGAATGGAGAGGCCTGGGAGAACCGAGCGTAAGGGAGGAGGAAAGAACAGGAGGGGGTCTCAAGTTAGAATTTAGGCCTGGGGGGGCGCCTGGGTGGCGCAGTCGGTTAAGCGTCCGACTTCAGCCAGGTCACGATCTCGCGGTCCGTGGGTTCGAGCCCCGCGTCAGGCTCTGGGCTGATGGCTCAGAGCCTGGAGCCTGTTTCTTCTCTCTCTGCCCCTCCCCCGTTCATGCTCTGTCTCTCTCTGTCCCAAAAATAAATAAACGTTGAAAAAAACATTAAAAAAAAAAAAAAAAAGAATTTAGGCCTGGGGACTCCCAACAGCCCACGAAAGAGGCTGTGGAGTCTGGAGGCTCTGAATTCTCATTGCAGCTCTGTCCCAACCTGCTGTGTGACCTTAGGCAGGTTATTTAACCTCTCTCAACCCTAGCTTCCCCTTCTATAAAGTGGAGATAGTGATATTACACCAGTGACAACTATCATTGCTTGTCCTGCTTACGACACCCTGCCAAGTTAAAGGGCAGTCCCCGTGCACACCCTGAGTGGGGTCTCCCTCTCCCTGGGAACTTCGAACTAACAGGTACAGCAGGACATAGCAAATGCTCGTGGGGGCTAAGAGCAAAAGGCCATGTGATGCTGGCTGAGGCTCTGTTTCAGTAGGACTTGGAAGCAGAAATCTCAGTGTGTTGAGCAGTCTGGCTGGGGCCGATGGGAATGGATGGCAGAGAGAAGCAGGGATGGCAGAGGCCATTGCTAGAACCACCTTGACGCCTGTGAGCGCCCCAATACCCCAATCTCTGGGTATTCGAGCAGCAGATACCCTTGTCACCCTGAGGTCAGAGAAGTCATAACTGGAAACTGCATCCTGCTCCTAGGGTTGCCTTGAAATGAAAGCATAAGCCCAGAGTCTGACACACAGTCGGTGCTCACTAGTGATGATGAGGACGGTGACCAGAACCTGGCATAGGTGTAAGAAATCTCAGGAAGCCCCTTCATCATGCACCATGGCCCGGGAGGCTGCGATGACTCCAGAGAGCCCACGGGATTCAGAGCACCTGGGCGTGAGCAGCTGCAGCCACTGAGCCCTCCCCCACTCCTCTCAGCACACCCCAACCGGTCCCGGGCACTTGCAGACGCCCCAGCAGTGGCCGATCAAGGTCAGGTGGATGGAGATACACCCACAAGGTGCGCCGTCAGCGCCAGGGGTGGGGGCAGGAGCCACAGTGGCCGCACACGTGTGAGGTGCAGTTTAGGGTGGTCTGGGTGAAGAAAACTGCTCTGCAGCCAAGACTGCCTGGCTTTGACCTTCTCTGTGTGACCTTGGGCAAGTCACCTAACTTGGTCTGTCTCGTTGCATGAAAACAAGGATAATCGCAGAACCTACTTCCTAGGGTTGAGGGAGAGGTAGGAAGAGACCAGAGAGGTCACCGTGGGCCAAAGTCAGGAGGACACAGGAGCCGGAAAGTGGACTGACCATGAGCAATGCCACCGGTACCTGGAAGAGAAGTAGCAGCCAGACGAAAACGGCTCGGTTTCGCCACAGGGTACACTGAGGCAGGCCGGACTCCCTCCAGCCGCTGCCTCGGGATTCCCCCAGCACCACCTTCTCTAGTCCGTCCACAGCCGTGCACCCCACCAGCACCTCATTCCTCGGAAAGGCTCCCCCAGCCGTCCTGGTCAGTCTGTCCAGCCGGGCCCCTCTCTCAGTCTCTGTCTCCCGCTCTCACAGCTTCTGGCATGGAGTCAGAGTTCCAGGAAAAACCCAGCACACACAGCACCATCGGGGTTCCCTCCTGTCCTCCAGCCACCTGCCACCACTGTCCCCGACAAGGGAAAGCTCAGCTTCACGCCTTCGGGGACAGGCACGGGATGTCCCAGAAGCAACAACCGTGTGACTTATTGAGGACCTTCCCATTTCCACACAAGTTCAGTTAGGAGTGTCAGCTGCACCCTGTCTCCTTTTTTTGCGACAGAAAAAGAAATCCTTCTTTGAAATCCAATGTTTGATTTCAGCTCGCAGAATACAAGTCTCCGGACCGAAAATGTATGAATCTCACGGTGTTCTTACACTATGCAGGTTTGTGACCTTTTGCTTTTATGATCATTTCACGTGACTTCTGAAATGACTTCACACAGGACATCCGTCGAAGTCCTGGATTGGGCCGCCTCACTGAGAGCAATGTCACAGCTCTGAACCTTTATCGGCGCAGCCAAGGTGCTTAAGACATTTTTGTAAAATGACTTTACACAGAACTTCTTTTAGGAACGTGAACACAGTTACCTAATTCCTCCTTTTCTTGCTGATGCTGAGAAACCATGTTTCCAGGCCACAATTTTGTTTTCATAGACTTGATTCTCCCCGCCCCCCCCCCCCCCAAATGCACAGCCTGCCCCATCATCAACATGCCCCACCGGATGATTCACTTTTCGTTAACCTCAGAGGAACGTGATCTCTCGTTTCATAACGGGATTATTTGGAACCCACTTAGCACAAAACTGTGGGGACTGAATCTTAAGGCGCTTACTTAATACTTGGACTGTCTGCCTCCTGCTGTGGGAGGTACATTCACAAGGGAGGAGGTCGGTGCGGGCTACTCACTGCTGCATCCCGGAGAGCCTGCAAGTGCTTCCCAGTAAAGAGCCTCGCAAAAACAGGGACCAAGCCACGAACCAGCAAGCCTAACTCGGTGGCCAGCCACCACAGTCACATCACTTATCCTCAGCATAAAGGGAGACCCAGAGGCCAGAAGACAACCACCCACTGGACGCACCCCCCCCCCAGCAGTCCCCAGCCCAGCCTTCTCCTGTGCTCACGTCTTCCAAGAAGCCCAAAGGGCAGAACTATGCTCTCATTCTAGAACACGCACGCATCTCTCGGCCCCTCAGGGGGCTGGCTCCGCCGTTCATCTGCAGAGAGCTCTGTTGTCCCGTCACCCAGGAAGGCTGGGGGGAAGGGCCAGACTTCCTGGGCCCCACCTCCTTGCCATGATCTATGGAGAGTGCCCCCCAGAGAGGAAGCCTCAATCGAGGACCTGCCAAGAAACACGATAATTTAAGGAATTAAGCTCCATGTGGATGGTTTGGAGTTTGTTTGTTTTTTTCCCCCTGTCACAATTACATCTTGATTCCAGTGGTATGTCTCTGGTGGGACCCCCCAATAAATAGGTGTCTCTGGCAGGGCCCCCCAATAAACCAACTATTTGGTTTCTGAACAATTTGAGAAATAAATTGAAAATTTAATAAGAAAACGAAAGAAAAAAGAACCCACCAGGATGCATCAATGGGGACCTTGTCTTTATGGAGGGCCACATGACCTTATGTTCCTGCCAGAGAGAATACCCCAGCGTCCAGAAAAACAGCAGAAGGAAGTTTCACGAACCAAGCTTCCTGCTATGTGTTTGACTGTTGTAAGAGCTTATTGGGTGTTGCCCGAGGAAGCTGTCCCTTCAGGACCTCTCCCGGGACAGGAGAGATGGAGAAACGTGATCTCTGTCGTATACAGAGCGTCAGGATAGAGCCCGAGGTGTGGGGGAGCGGGTCCTCCAGCTGAAGCAGCAGCAGCAGCCCTTGTACCTGGCACGTGGGTGGGCTTCACGTTACCTCCTATGCTTGCTTCTCCCTTGTCATCCCTGAACCATGAGCACTCTTGCGTTCCGTCTTGACTCAGCTGTGTTTGGGGATACTGAGGCAGTGACACCAGTTCCAGCTCAGATTGGGCCAGCCACCTAAAGCCAGGGGGGTGTGGCCACAGAGCCCTGTAGTCCCCGAGCCAAGGAGAGCAGCATCCCGGAAGCAAACGGGGCTTCAGAATCCAACCCTGATCCGCAAGTGGGAGTCTCCCTCTATGCTTCCAACCCTGGAGAACTGGGATTTGACTGTACTGAGTCAGCTGGTTCCTATACTGACAGTTTTCCCAGCGTCCAGATATGTTCCCTGGCGTTCCCCACCCAGGGATCCTCCTCTGGGTCACATCACGCAGAGCCTTCTCCCAATTCTCTATCCTCCCAGAGGCGACGGCAGACTCCCATCCCCTCCAGGTTCTCCTCTGGTGGGGGATCTTCCCGTCTTTCCTTCCTGTCCAATCCCCCTCTGCCGGAAGAGCAAGGCTGCAGCCACAAGTATGATCCTAAATGAGTATGTTCGCCTACTGGCAGCTCTCCGGCTGTGGGACGGGTGCCTGCCAACAAGCTGACATATGGAATGTGAACCGGATTTTCCACTGGCTTCCACTAGGCAGGCAGAGAAGGGTTTCCCTCCCAGAAAGGAGGGCAGACAGCAGGGTCTGGGAATGGGAGAAGTAAGCAAGGCTACATGGGGATCTCGTTACCCCAGGATGCGGTTTTAATTCCATCCTTCCCTTGCAGCCTCTACCCCACCCCACCCCCCCACCCCCCAGTTTATTAAAGGCTCCAAATTAAATAGATGAGATGTAATTGCAACATGGAGATCCTGGCTCAGTATCCAGAAACTGTCGGAGGGGGCAGGGTAACAACCACAAATGGGGGAGAGGAAAAGCAAACTGTCAGTACCCATTTGAACAAAGCACCGCCTATGTCTGGGCTGCAGGCAGGGCCTAGGTCAGCTCCAGACCGGCTCCCAGGGCAGCCGCTCCCCGCCCCCAACTACTGAGGGAGGGCTCCCCGGCCCAGAGACACGCCTCAAGCCTTCCGGGGCCCAGGCCCCTTGGGAGTGACCAGATCTCACCTCCACGTGCTCCACTCCATCACTCCAATGCAAGCATTCCCCACACTGCCAGCCCGGCTCTGTCCCATTCCATCCAGAGTTTTCCCGCTGACTCCCATTACCAGTGAGCCCCTCCGTACCTTCGTTCCTGCTTTCCCCTCTCACCCCACCCCTGTCCACCCTTTGGCCGGCCCCCCCCCCACCGCGGGATTCTTTCTCTTCCCCCAAGTCACCCCTCCCTCAGAGCAATCAGGGCCCTTGGTGGCCTCCCCGGTAGCCCCCTGCCCACCCCACCCACACAGTCTCCTGTATCTTCCCTCCTCTCCTTCACCAATCCCTCATCTAAGCCCCTCTCAGGACAAAGGCTCCTTCTCTGCTCCTCCCATGACCCTGAATCTTCAGGCCTTTCTCCAAGGCACGGTCGCTTTGCGTGGGCTCCTCAGCTTACTCCAGCCCCTGTTGTCCTGCCTGCTCTCAGGAAGAGGACTGTGGCCTGAGGCACACACACCGTCCCGTCTCACTGCCCTCTCTGAGGTGTGCCGTGCCAGGAATCGCCACGCCCTCCTTGACCTGGAAGACGGGCCTCTCCCGGCTTTTCTTCCTGCTTCTCTGAATATTCCTTTTCTAGCTCTGACTCTTCTCCTCAGCCAGCCCCTCAGATCTGTGGTTCTCCAGAGTTTTGTCCTAGAGCCTCTCTCTCATGCCACCCATCCCAGGTTCCCAGGAATCCAGCCCCTGCTCCCTGCATCCCTCCACACCGAGGCACCACCTGACCTGCAGTCCACATATGATCGCCTGATGCTCCAGCTCTCCTCCCCACAGTGACCCCCAGTCCTCCATCCACACCCAATACCTTTATTCAGACCTAGTAAGACAGCCTCCCCCCGGCTTGTGCCCAGAGATCTACCCCCTCCACCCTCCCCCTGCTGCCACAGGCATATAGCTAGGGCATGCAGGGACATTGTTTTGTTGGGAGCTTATGTGCCAGGCACTATGCCAAGAGCTTTCTCACAGACCAGTCCATTTACTCTCCTGATGACCCCGTACATTAGATATTATTGCACCCATTTGTATTTATGAGGGAAACGGAGGCTCAGAGAGCATAAGCAACCTACCCAAGCCTCAAGACCTCTACAGACAGAGCTGCATTTGGAGCGCCAGCCCCAGTCACTTCCTACCTGCTCCCGCAAATGCAAATCTGATTGCACCAGTCCATTACCACCTCACTGCACTCCAGACAAAATCCAGACTCCTCAGGATGGTGTCCAAGAGTGTCCTCAAACCGTCCCAGCCTTCTGTTTTCTACTGTCTTCTACTCTAGAGCCAGACAGAACGGCCAGGCTGAGATGGGCCTGCCCCATGCTTCAGCACAATCAGCTTCCTCTCCTCTCTATCCAGAAAATTCCTCATTCCTTAAGACTAGCAGAGAGTTGCCTTCCCCAGGAACCCCAGCCCCATCATCTCGCCAGGTGGACTGGCTGCCTCCCTGGAGCTCCCGGACACTGTGTGCTCACTGGGTCCTGGCACTCACCCACTGCCTCGTAATCACTTCTTTAATCTTGCAAGTGTCATTTTTAGCTTTGTAGCCCCGGGGACCAACACAGATCCTATGTGCAGCACGAAGGGGCTCAGGAAGAGAAGCACAATCAAACGAGCAGCCCAGCCAGATCTGCCCAAAGTGGGGTCCCAAATCAGCAGTGGCAGAAGACAGCCCCATCCCACCTCCGATTCTGAGAATCAGACTCTCTGGAGACAGACACTGCAGCTAGCACTCTGCACCTTAAAGACGCTCCCCCGAGACATTCTCACACCCAGTGAAATTTGAGAGTCTCTGATCTAGACCAGTGCTTGGCCCTGATCATCACCAGGCCAGCCTCAAGGGACCAGATACTCAGCTGCTATCTGCTTATACACAACCAGGAGAGTTATTTCCCAGACTTTTTCGTATCAGGACAGGCAGAGAAAAATAACAGTTTCGGGCACTCTGGAGGAAACGGACAAAGGTGCTCAGACCTGAAGGTGAAAGGCCTGGGAGCTGAGCTCCCCTGGGCTCCACCCAGCTGAGGAGGTCAACAGCTTGGCGTGCCTAGAACCCACTCCTGACACCTGCTCAGGGAGCTTTGGTCACTAAGAGCTCCCAGCAGGCGCAGGCAGCCAGGCACAGCTGCCCAGGACTCACATGGATGCTGGTGCTGACAAACTGTGACGAAACCCCTAGTGAGTGACGGTCTCAGGGTCAGCCATGGCTCAAATAGCAGCATGGACCTCTATAGCTTGGGACAATTCTCACTGCAGGAAACTAACTGACGGTCTCCTGGCCCTGGGAACCACACATGGAGGAAAGGAAAGTGAGGGCTCTGAGTATCCCCTGCTGGGCTCAAGACTGTGCTATCCAAGGCAACCCCTGGGGTCCCCCTCCAGCTCCACCTTGCCCTCCCCGGCCCTGGAAGTGGGACAGGTAGCCAGAAGTGATCTGTGAGCCAGGATGCTGAGCTTCCTTTCCCCTGCCAGAGGGAGGCTGCTACAGGGACTTGATATACTTCCAGAACCTCCTTATTCAGTAAAATGCTTAATGAAATATATGGAGGACTTGGCAAGTCAACTAGGTACCAGAAGCTACTGTGAACTCTAAAAACATCCTTTAAAGCTCCTATGTGCCAGGCAGAGTGTATTCTCTATGGGACCCACACCCATATGCTGACCTTTCCGGAGGGCCCACGAAGTGTAGAAAATTTGTCTTTACGATACATTAAGGAGGAACTGCGAGCTGGAAGACTCCTTAAATTATTGAGCCTTTAGATAAGGAGCTGATGCCCTGAATGCTCCTAAGTGCTTAGCTCCTGATTAAATGATGCAACTGGAGTGTTAATAAAAGAGCTTTCAGGGGCACCTGGGTGGCTCAGTTGGTTAAGTGTCTGACTTCAGCTCAGGTCATGACTCATGGCTCATGAGTTTGAGCCCCACGTTGGGCTCTGTGCTCACGGCTGGGAGCCCGCTTCAGATCCTCTCTCTCCCTCTCTCTCTACCCCTCCCCTGCTCATACTCTCTCTCTCTCTCTCTCAAAAATAAATAAACATTAGAATAAATTATTAAAAAAATTTTATTAAAAAAATTTTTTAACAAAAATTTTTTTTAAAAAGAGACTCGGGGCGCCTGGGTAGCTTAGTCAGTTAAGCGTCCGGCTTTGGCTCAGGTCATGATCTCACAGTTTGTGGGTTCAAGCCCTGCACTGGGCTCTGTGCTGACAGCCCAGAGCCTGGAGCCTGCTTCAGATTCTGTGTCTCCCTCTCTCTGTCCCTACCCCACTTGCTCTCTCTCTCTCTCTCAAAAGTAAATAAACATTTTAAAAAACATTTTTAAAAAGAGACCCAAATACAGAGAACAAACTGGGGTTTGCTAGAGGGTAGGTGGGTGGGGGATGGGCTAAATGGGTGATGGGCATTAAGGAGGGCACTTGTTGGGATGAGCACTGAGTGTTCTAGGTAAGCGATGAATCACTAAATTCTACTCCCAAAACCATTATGGCACTGTAGGTTAACTTGGATTTAAATAAACTTTTGTTTGAAAAGAGCTCTCATGATGTACTATAGAAAAAAAGTCATCTTTCTCCCTAGGGTTTAACCAGTCAACAGGAGGATTGATATTCTAAGCAGCAGCTTGGGGCCTCTGAGTAAAAGGGTCCCTAACCGAGGAAAGGGTCCATGGTGCCTAACATAGTGTGAAGCATAAACTGACATTCAACACTTGGTAAACTAACGGTTGCATGGGTGGCTGGGCAGGTGGGTGGATGGATGGACAGACGGATGGATGAAGGTGAAGTGTCCTTCCTTTTTGGGAATTACCTCCATCAGCAATGATTCCTAGAAGGGTCAAATCACTGTGGACACCTTTTGGATCTCATGACGTGGACAGAGCTTGGTTCAGCTGACGAGACCGGGCAGCGTGCAGGGGACGTGAAAGGAGGGAGGAGAACAGACATACCTCTGGAGTGTATGGAAAGGAGACACCTTGCTGCCCGATTATCCCAGCTCTACGTGTATTTATTAATCTAGCACACTTTGTTCTTTTCCAGCCTCAGCTACAGGCGCCACCGCCTTCTCCCCACCATTTACCTCCCTCTGCGCGGGGCCACAGGAGAACGATTGAGGCAGAAGGGCCTTACAAGACCATCTAGTCGGAGGGCACAAACTGGGTCTCAGACATGTGTTGTTCCGCCTCCACAGTCATTTAAAATTTTATTAGCATCTAACAATCAGAGTCTATATAAAAACTTGGATTTTGTTTTTCTTGGGGGAAAAAAGGTAACAGAAGATCGGCAACATTTCCCTGGCACTCTCTCCTAGGGACACTGGACTGACCCTGGGGAGGGGTTGCCATGTCAGGGGTCCACACTCCAGTCTGACACAGTCCCCACCTGGCCTTACTGACCACTCTGCCTGCTTCATTTAGCAGCTTCTGTCTGTCTGGTCCCCAAGGTGCGTGAGCCCTATGGACAAATCCAATACCCTCACTCTTAGCGACGAGCAAACAAAGCCCCAAAGGGGAAATGATCTAAGTTCACACAATGAGCTGTTGGCAGAGAAATGACAGGAACCCCCTAGCAACTCCTGGTTTGTCAGTGTGTAGCATATGGTGGGTCTTATGTGCGAATTAATTAAATGTCCATTTTTTTTTTTCCAGTTAACCTTCAAGTTTGCCCCGCACCTGCGCTATTCCAGCCCTGCCGTCCATGCCCACTCAGACAACCACCCCAGGAGCTACCCTGGGCTGGCTCTCCCTGGACCAGAATTCCCCTGCCAATCTCTGTGCCCTGGCCTTGCTGAGATGTGCCACCTGAGCTTGCGATCCCAACTTCCCTATTATCCACTGTCACGTCCAAGTGGGGGATCTTCCTCTTTTTTTTTTTTTTTTTTTTTTTGGTTGCCCAGCATCTTTCTCCCCTGGTAACGGTCTCTCGATGTTCTCCTCCCCACTAAGGAAAAGGGAAACTGGGTCCCCATGAAGTACTTAGAGCCCTGGGTAGAGCCTCACATGAAGTTAACACAACCCGTGGATTGTTCAGTTACGTGAGCCAACAAATTCTCCTTCTCGCCTAAGACAAGTTGGGACAGGTTGTCTGTCATTCGCAACATCAAGAGAGCTCCTGGGGACTGGGGCTCTCTCCCCAAATATTCTCCTCTAAGGCACGAAGGGTATACTAGTCTGGACTCTCGGAGTTGCGCGTGATGTACACAAGTGTGTGCCACTGCGCTTTCTCCCCAGCAAACACGCACGGACTTCCTGCTCTGGGCCAGGTATGAGGCTGCAAAGTTGACTCAGACATACAGCAGTCCCAGCCCAGTGAGTAACACAGGCAAATATCCTCCTGGGGAAGTGGGCACAATTCAGCAGGAGAGGGTGCTTTTGTTCACCATTTAGAGGATCTTGGACTAGTTAAAGGTAACAAATGCAGGAATTTTTTTTAAAAAAAAAAATTTTCCAATATAGACATAATACTCATTTGTTTAAAATTAGGAAACACTGGGGCGCCTGGGTAGCTCAGTCGGTTAAGCGTCCGACTTCAGCTCAGGTCATGATCTCACAGTCCGTGAGTTTGAGCCCCGCGTCGGGCTCTGTGCTGACAGCTCAGAGCCTGGAGCCTGCTTCACATTCTGTGTCTCCCTCTCTCTGCCCCTCCCCCGTTCATGCTCTATCTTTCTCGGTCTCAAAAATAAATAAGCATTAAAAAAAATTTTTTTAAATAAATAAATAAATAAATAAATAATAAAATAAAATTAGGAAACACTGAAAAGTACACATTTTTTTAAATCACCCCAAGACTTGGGGCGCCTGGGTGGCGCAGTCGGTTAAGCGTCCGACTTCAGCCAGGTCACGATCTCGCGGTCCGGGAGTTCGAGCCCCGCGTCAGGCTCTGGGCTGATGGCTCAGAGCCTGGAGCCTGTTTCCGATTCTGTGTCTCCCTCTCTCTCTGACCCTCCCCCGTTCATGCTCTGTCTCTCCCTGTCCCAAAAATAAATAAACGTTGAAAAAAAAAAATTTTTTTAAATAAATTACCCCAAGACCTATCAATCAGAGGAATCGCTGTTAGCATTTTTGTGTTTCCTTCCAGTCTTTTTTTTTTTCTTTGCGTAATTTTTTTTTATTTTGTCGCGTAAGAATACTTAACATAGATTTACCCTCTTTTTTCTAAAGTTTATTTACTTCGGAGAGAGAGCGAGCGAGCGAGCACGGGGGAGGGGCAGAGAAAGAGGAAGACACAGAATCCCAAGGAAATTCTGTGCTCGCTGTCAGCACGGAGCCCGATGCTGGGCTCGAGCCCACGAACTGTGAGATCGCGACCTGAGCCCAAACCAAGAGTCGGATGCTTAGCCAACTGAGCCAGCCAGGTGCCCCCAGAGATTTGCCCTCTTAACAAAATGTTCAGTGTATAATGCAGTACTGTTGATTGCATTGCTGCCAAATTTGCAGAATCTCCTTCCTTCTGAGGGCCGTATAACATTCCATTCGGCATATATAAGGTATCTTCTTTATCCGTTCATCTGTCAGCGGACACTTAGGCTGCTTCCACACCTTGACTACCGTGAATAATGCTGAAAACGAACATGGGGGACAAGGTCCACTAAGGTCTGCTGTCATCTCCTTTGGACATATAACCAGGAGTAGGCATTGCTGGCCCATACAATAGATCCGTCTTTAATTTCTTGAGGAACCTCCATATTGTCTTCCACAGCGGCCACACAATCTTGTATTCTCACCAACGGTGCACAGCGCTCCCAATTTCCTTGCATAATTTGTATTTGTTGGATTGTTTAAACATTGTGGATCCTAGCTTCCTCTCAACCTATGGTGCCTGAGGTAGAGGACTGTTTTCTGAAGCCAGCTTCTGCAAGGTGGTGGGAGGTGAATAAACAGCGGCCCCGACACACCGCGCGGTGGGGGGAAATGGGCCCCACGCTGGCTGGTGTTGGAGAAAGAACTATTCCACGGGCTTCCTCCGCTCCCTACTCTCATTTCCTTTGCAACAGAAAACCCTCCCCCGCCTGGCTCCTCTGTCGCTGACATGATGCATTGGAGTCTGACCCCACTGGGCCATGTTTTACTGGCAAGTGGGCCACTGAAATAGGTGTGGCATCCCCTCCTGGCCTTTCTCCACATCCTCATTCAGTTCCTGAGCTTCAAACGTAGCTTTTATCAGAGAATCTGATTCTGGAGGCTATAGGCAGGGGAATATCATATACTTTCCAGTTTTCCTGGGGCGGTTTTCGTTTTTGCCTGGTCTCCTGGCATAAGTAGTAATGGCATCCCCTTTCACTCGAACATGTCCCAATTTGGCCAATAAATTATAGGGTCCTTGTGCAGATTAAGAAAATACGCACTTACCTTCTCAGCAGCTGGTGTATCTCTGAGAGTGGAGGGGAAGGGTGACAGAGATGATTCGGGGCCCCAAACCCCTTCCAGATAGCACAAGGGCCATGGCTTAACGGAGCCCTGGTTTTAGCTAAGTCACCACAGGTGTTTCCAGGCAAGGAAGCAGGAGGACAGTCCCGCAGGGACATAGCTCAGGGAAGACGCTGCCACGTGCAGCCATCCCCCGGCTCCCAGCAGGCACCTGCCCCACCTCACGCCTCCAGGACCCCCTCCATCTTCATGTCCTATGCCCCGAACTCTCGCCCCAACCTGCACCTCCAGGTTGGCTCCCAGCCCCCACACCTCACCACCGCTCTGCCCTCAACCCCCAGCCCCTTGATCGGCCACCACTGTACCACTCACACCCTACTCAGCTCCACCTCGCGGGGTTCTGCCTTGGCAGCCTTCCTCGATTACGGCTCAGCCCCCGGCTTTCCTGTCCGGCCCCGCCTGGGACCTCCCAGCTCCAGAGACCCAGACACTGGCCAAGATGGAAACTCCCACAGTTTCTCTTCTCAAATTCCACCCTTTGCCTGCTTGAAACTCCTGTCCCATCTTTAATTTTTTCCACTGACTCCTTCTCCTCACCATCAGACCTCTGTATGTTCATTCATTCGTTCCTTCAGTGTTAATTAGGGTCCCGTCAGGGTGCCAGTGCCTTTGCTCGTCACTGCTGTCCCTTACCACTCTGCTGTCCTCCTTAACCCAACTTCTCCGAGAAATGACCTGTTCATAGCTCTCACTTACTTGCTCTCACTTTGCAGTCCTCAGCACCCACTGATACACTAAAACTTCCCCCGCCGTTGTTCACCAGTGACCTCCTGACCACCAGACCCAGGAACTGTCCCAGCCTCTTGGCCTGGGCACCACTGGCACTGTTAACCACCCAGTTTCTTCTCTTGGTCACCTGAACCTGGCCACCTCCCACCCTTCCCTTTCCTCTCTCACTTCTCCCCACATCCCACTTCTGCCCACCCAGGATCGCCCACATGTCTTGACAATACACTGACTTAGTCCCTGGTATTGATTTTATCTTCTGGTCCAGCTTCTGACCTGTTCCTTCAGGAAGGTGGCAGGCCCACCTCTGACCCCAGTGGCTTGGGCACAAAAAAGGCTCCTCAGAGATATTCTTGCCATGTCCTTTAGAGAGCTTTATAAAACCCAAAGAGGAGATTGGTGTGCCATAGCCAAAAACTCCAGAGGCAAATACAAGAGAATCCATCACATTAAGCACTTAACTCACATAAATTCAAATCTCTGTGCTCCAAAAGAAGGCAAAGTGTCAAATTAAGCAGTATGGGCAATCATGCTCACCATCCTACCCAATGAGTGTTTGCTACAGAGACCTGAATCTGCTCTCTTTGTGTGCCTCTCATAGTGCGGACATCCTGCTGAGCTAAACATTACTGTGATGTTTAAAAGTAAATATCTTTGGGGGCACCTGGGTGGCTCAGTCGGTTAAGCGTCTGGCTTCCACTCAAGTCATGCTCTCACGGTCCATGAGTTTGAGCCCTGCATCGGGCTCTGTGCCTACATTGCAGAGTCTGGAGCCTGCTTTGGATTCTGGTCTCCCTCTCTCTCTCTCTGCCCATCCCCTGCTTGTGCGTGCTCTCTCTCTCTCTCTCTCTCAAAAAAAAAATAATAAACATTTTTTAATAAAAATAAAAGTAAATATCTTTCAAATGTGGCACCTAACGTAAGCCAATTACTTTGCGTGAGGCTCAGCTAAAGAATAAGTGATCTGCTCCACACCGGGGGGGGGGGGGGGGAGCTGGCTACATTGGCCCATTCACAGGGGTGGTAATCTGTTGTTCTATCATGACTTTCTATGAGATTTGCACCCTTTGTGTTGACTTTGGAACCAACCAGTATAAGCTCAAGAAGGATGAGAAACCAAGAATCCAATGCGGACTAGACACTCACAAGTTATTCCCACAAGGTAAGCAATCGTGAAAGAAATGTCTTCTGAAGGAACCACTGGGTGTTGAAAGTGGCGACGACTTTTTATTTTATTTATTTATTTATTTATTTATTTATTTATTTATTTGAAAGAGAGAGAATGCGTGAGCAAGGGAGGGCAGAGAGAGAGGGAGAGAGAGAATCCCAAGGAGGCTACATGCCCAGCACAGAGCCCGACTAGGGGCTTGATCCCACGACCTAGGGATCATGACCTGCGCCAGAAGCAACAGTCGGATGTTCAACCGACTGAGCCACCCAAGCATCCCAGGCAATGACTTTTTAGATACAACACCAAAGGCGTGATCCATGAAAGATATAGTTGAAAGCTAGGCATCATTAAAAAGAATCCACTCCGCAAAAGACAATTTCAACAGAATGCGAAGACAAGCCACAGACTGGGAGAAGATATTTGCAAAAAAACACACCTGACAAAAGACTATTATCCGAGATATACAAAGAACTCCGAAAATTCAACAATAAGAAAACGAACAACCCAATTAAATAATGGGCCAAAGACCTCACCAGACACCTCACCGAAGATGTGCAGAGAGCAAACAAGCATATGAGAAGATGTTCCACGTTGTATGTCATCAGGGAAACGCAAATTAAAACAGCAACTACATACCTCTACACACCTGCTAGCATGGCCAAGCTCCAGAATGCTGACAAGGCCAAATTTTAGGAAGGAGGCAGAGCAACAGGAACTCTCGCGCATTGCTAGTGGGAATGCAAAATGGTACAGCCCCTTGGTAAGACAGTTTGGCAGTTTCCCGAAAAATGGAACATATTCTTACCAGCAAGATCCAGCGATTACACTCCTCGGTATTTACCCAAGGAGTCGAACACATGTCCACACAAAAACCTGCACGCGGAGGTCTAGAGCAGCTTTACTCACAATTGCCAAAACCTGGAAGTATCCAAGATGTCCTACAGTACGAGTGGATACGTTTTGGTACGTCTAAGGCAACAGAACATTACTCAGCGCTAAAAAGAAATGAGCTATCAAGCCATGAAAAGACATGGAGGAAACATAGATGCATATCGCTAAGTGAAAGAAGCCAATCGAAAAAGCCTACAAACTGGGGCGCTTGGGTGGCTCAGTGGGTTAAGCATCCAACTCTTGTTATCGGCTCAGGTCAGGATCTCATGGTCTCTCAGGCTCTGTGCTGGGCGTGTAGCCTGCTTGGGATTCCCTCTGTCTCCCTCTCTCTCCACCTCTCCGTCGCTCTCACTCTCTCTCTCAAAATAAATAAAACTTAAAAATAAATAAATAAATAAATAAATAAATAAATAAATAAATAAATAAAACTTAAAAAAAAAAAGCGGGGGCACCTTGGGGGCTCAATTGGTTGAGCATCTGACTTCGGCTCAGGTCACAGTCTCACGGTTCGTGAGTTCGAGCCCCACGTCGGGCTCTGTGCTGTCAGCACGGAGCCTGCTTCAGATCCTCTGTCCTCCTTTCCGTCTGCCCCTCTCCTGTTCACACACACTCTCTGTCTCAAAAATAAACATTTTTTTTTAAAAAAAGGCTACAAACTGTATGATCCCAACTATATGACCATTTAAGGCCAAAAGCAAAACTATGGAGACAGTAAAAGATCAGTGGCTGTGGTGGCAAGGACAGGGGGGTGAATAGACAGCACAGATGACTGCTAGGGAAGTATTAACTATTAGGTACAATGCTAGAATGGTGGAAACCTGTCATTGCATGTTCCAAAACCACAGGATGCTCACCACCAAAAGTGAACCCTAATGTGAACTACAGACTCTGGGTTACAATGATGTGTCAATGTGGCTCAGCGATTATAACACATGTACCACTCTGGTGGGGGATGCTGATAATGGGAGAGGCTGTGCGGGTCGGGGGGGGGGGGCGGCGGGCAGTGGTAAGCAGGAGGCGTCTGGGAAATCTCTCCTCCTTTTGCTCAGTTTTGCTGTGAACCTAAAACTGCTCTAAAGAATCGTCCATTTGCAGGGGCTCCTGGGTGGCTCAGTTGGTTGAGCATCCGACTTCGGCTCAGGTCATGATCTCGCGGTTTGTGGGTTCGAGCCCCGCGTCGGGCTCTGTGCTGACAGCTCAGAGCCTGGAGCCTGCTTCGGATTCTGTGTCTCCCTCTGTCTTTGTCCCTCCCCCACTCACACTCTGTCTCTCTCTCAAAAATAAATAAACATTAAAAAAAAAAAAGAATTCTCGACTTGCAAAAGAAAAAGAACCCTCTGGGGGGACACGGAGAGATTTCCAGCAAGCTTCATTCACAGTGTGGTGGCAGCAGGTGCTCAGAGAACTCTGGGTCATAGAGATACAGCTGCCAGCGACGGGGCAGCAGAGAGGGAACCTGGCTCCACTTCCCAGGCCCTGTGCCTCCACATGGAGAATCTGCACCTGGCCCTTCTCCTCACTCCTCCCCACGGCTTATCTGATGGCGAGTCTGTGAGAGGGACTGTCTGCAGACCCAGCCTCAGTCTAGCCTGCTCTTTGTCACGTGAAAAGGGGCCTGCCTTTGGGGGAGAGACGTGCAAGGCGCCCACCCACTAGGGATGAAACAGTCCCAAGCCAAATGCGCCCACGCTTCGAAGCCACATCCTCTAATGCAGTTTTTAGTTTTTGTAGGAGGATCAGGTAAGACAGTTAATCATTCCCATTTCATAACAGACCATCACTGATTAATGCGTGGCCCTCTATATTTATTGTAATAACACAGGTGTTATTGCCACTTGCCTATTACCCAAGAACTAGACTGTTAGCAATGACTTCTATTGGCCTATAAGCTCCTCCCCATTGCATCCTCCAGACTCCCCTCACTCCCACCAGAGGCAACCCGAACCCGAATTTTGTGCTTGGCATTTCCTTGATTTTTATTGCAAATAAGCGTATGTGTAACAATATACTCTTCAGTTTTGATTCTGGATTTTACAAAAAGGGCATCATACTGCATGCAGTCCTGTGCGACTTGCTTTTTCCTATTTTTACTAAAATGTATCCATGTTGAACATACTTCAGTTCATCCATTGGCCCTGCTATGTCATATACTATTGTGTGGGTATACGGTGTTTTATACATTCATCTACTGATGGACACCTGGGTTATTATCCCCTTTTGGTTATTCTGAGTATGAATGTGTACTTTGCCTTGTCTTTTGATGACCCGGTTTTAAGCCAGGTTTACTGAGGTATAACTTACATCCACCCTTTTTTAGGTGTAATATTCTATATATCCTGAAAACACATGAAGTCATGCCACAATCAAGACAGAGCATTCTTATCCAAAAACTTATCACTCCTCTTTGTGGTCAGTCTCTGGCAAAGAATCAGAATCTGTTCTCTGTCCCCATAGCTTTGCCTTCTCCAAAATGTCGTAAAAAGGAATCACAGCTATTTGAGGAGGGCTCCTTTTCTTTGTCATGCTGCATTTGAGACTAACCCATGTTGTTGCCCTATATTAGCCATTCTTTTCTTCTTATTACCCAGTACTATTCCATTGTGTGGATGTGTCCATACTTGGTTTATACATTGTTTACATTCTTTTCTTAGTTGAGGGACATCTGGGTTGTTTCCAGTTTGCGGCAATTAAAAATAAAGCCACTATCAACAGTCACATAAAGGGTTTTGTGGGAATATAAGTTGTTTGAGGTTTTTTTCTTAAGTCTTTAAGAGCAGTGTTAGGTTCACAACAAAACTGAACAGAAAGTACAGAGATTTCCCATACACCTCCTGCCCCCCCCACTTGCATAGCCTCCCCACTAAGCAACATCCCCCACCAGAGTGGGACATTAGTTACCCCCGATGAACCTACACTCATACATCATCATCACCCGAAGTCCAAGGTTTACAGTAGGTGAACATAAGTTTTTTTTATTTCACTTAAGTACATACTTAAAGGGTGGAACTGTTGAATTATATGGTAGGTGTATACCAAACTTCATAAAACTGTCCAATTGTTTTCCAAAGCGGCTCTACCATTTTGCATTCCCATCAGCAATATATGAGTTTCCATTGCTTTGCATCTCTGTCGGCATTTGGGGTTTCGTCTAGTTTTTTTGCTACCCTAACAGGTGTGGATGGTATCTTCACCATGGCTTTAATTTGCACCTACCCAATAATGAATGATGTCCGGTTGTTGGTTATCTATAGATCTTCTCTGGTGAAGCAATTGTTAGACTCTTTTGCACACATTTTCAATGGGGCTGTTTGTGTTCTTGTTTTCGTGTGGGAGGGTTTTAGATTCTAGATACACGTTCTTTATCAGATAAGTGACTTGCAGAGATTGCCTCCCAGTCTGTGGCTTATCTTCTCATCCCCAAAACATTCTTATTTTAAACAACTTTATGCAGGTACAACTTACATATCACCCAATTTACTCATTTACAGCGTGCACTGGGCTGTGTAGACATGGCCACAATCTTAGAGTATTTTTGCCCCTCATAAAAGAAACCACATAGTCATTAGTGGTAAATCCCATTTCCCTTCCTTCGCTCAACCCTAAGCAATCCATATAAATTTGCCTATCTATATTTGATGGAAAGGGAATTATTCAATATGTGGCCTGCTTTCATTTAGCATAAGGTTTCAAGGTTCTCCACATTGTACCTCGTTCCTTTTTATTGACCGATAATATTTCATTGTATGGATCTGTCACTGTATCATCGGTTGATGGACATTATTAGAATTCTCTTTGAAGAGCAGAAGTTCTTCCTTTTGATGAAGTCTAATTTATTAATTTTTTTTTCTTTGATGGATCATGCTTTTGGTGTCATATCTAAGAAATCTTTGCTTGACCCAAAGACAAAAAAAAAATGTTTTTTAATCTTTTTTAATGTTTTATTTATTTGACAGAGAGAGAGAGAGAGAGGATGAGTGGGGCGGGGGAGGAGGGGGAGAGAGAGAGGGAGACACAGAATCTGAGGCAGGCTCCAAGCTCCAAGCTGTCAGCACAGAGCCTGAGGCTGGGCTTGAACTCATGAACCATGAGATCATGACCTGAGCCGAAGTCGGACGCTTTAACCAACTAAGCCACCCAGGCATTCCCCTGCTTTTTTTATTATTTTTTTTAAGTTTTATTTATTTTTGAGACAGAGAAACAGAGTACAAGCAGGGGAGGGGCAGAGAGAGGGAGACACAGAATCTGAGGCAGGCTCCAGGCTCTGAGCAGACAAAAAACTTTTCCTAGTTTTCTTCCTCAAGCTTCACAGATTTCAGGCTTTACATTTATGCCTCTAATCCATGTTTTAAATGTATTTTTATTGTGATAAAACACATACAGCATGCTATTTGCCGTTTTAACCATCTCAAGTATACAATTCAGGGGTGTTAATTATACTCATAATGTTATACATCCATCACCACTACCTATATCTAAAACTTTTTTTGTGACCTCAAACAGAAACTCTGAACCCATTAAGTAATAATTCCCCCATTTCTCCCTCCCCCTGACCCTGGTAATCTAATGTCTGTCTCTAGGAATTTGCCTTTTCCAGATATTTCATATTAAGTGGAATCATGCAATAGTTGTCCTTCCATCAGTTACCATAACATTTTCAAGGTTTATCCATACTGCGCCACGGATCAAAACTCAGCAGAATGATAACCCGTTGCATGTATACACTACTGTTTTTTTTTTTTTAATTCATCTATCCGTCATTGGGACACTGAGCTGTTTCTACCTTTTGGCTACTGCCAATAATGCTGCAATGACCACTGATGTACAAGTTTGAGCTCCTGTTGGCAATTCTTTTGGAATTGTGGGAGCATGGACGGCCCTGTTTCCTCTCAAGTGTAATGGGTATAACGCTACCTGACCGTCGGCTCCCAGGGCTGTTGCAGAATTAAATGAAAAGACAGGTGGAACAAACTCTCAGAGCCGAAAAGAACTCACTACATTGACAGGCTTATTAGGTCTGCTAATACTATCATTACTCTAATGTTCACCACGATCACCAGCACCAAGGTTTCACGAACCAGCTCCACACCCAGGAAAGATGGGAAATCAAACTCTTCACCATGCTTGTGGGTGTCGTGCTTTGGCAATCGTGTGGAGACACAACGACAGCCAGTTGCGCAAGTGCATTTCAGTGTTTTGTTGCACCCCCTTGGACATATGCTACCGCAAAACAATGCCACCCAGTAAGGCGCTTGAGCCACAATCCCCAAGGGGTTGACAAATGAGCTTGTCATTTTGAGCTCATCCCTTGATTAAATATACTTCACTATTTAAATTCACTCCCTTACAGGAAAAGAGAAGTTGCAATTCAGTTTTGCTAAATGGAAGAAGTCAGTAGTTTTCTTTTACATTTTTTTACTGCAATTCATAGTGAAATACACAAATTATATAACAAATCAGTACAAATACATACACACACACACACCAACTTTCATAAAGCAACTGCTGTTTTATTACATATAATGTGCTTTCATATTTGCAAGTTCATTCTATCCTGTACTGTTATAGCCTATTTTATTTTTTACATTATGGTCACAACCTACTAAACTGATTTGCACCGTGGAAGACATAGGGAAGTAACCAAGGATAGGGTGCGTCCACCTCCCTCAAGATTCCCAAGAAAGACATGAGCTTCTCCCCTGTATCTCAATGTGGGTGAAATATGGTACAGGTGAACCCAGAGGCAGGCAATGACCAGGTGCCCTGATTCCTCTACTTGGAGGCAATGCCCACCTTCCTTCCTCTCTTCCTTCCTCTCTTCCTTCAAAAACTATGTACAAGCACCTAC
Source organism: Herpailurus yagouaroundi (assembly GCF_014898765.1). Lineage (NCBI taxonomy): Eukaryota > Metazoa > Chordata > Mammalia > Carnivora > Felidae > Herpailurus > Herpailurus yagouaroundi. The sequence goes on along the minus strand of NW_024412402.1, from coordinate 11,383,677 downwards.
CATTTTCCAGGCATGGTGCTAGGTGGCGGAAATGCAAAGGTAAGTGAGACTGTGAAACAACTACCCAGAGGGGACAAACACATCCCCACTTGGCTAATCAAAGGCTTAATGGCGAAACCCAATGGGTTAACAAAATGAAATCCCAGGGAACGTGGGTACTCTTCCCCGTCCTGAGCCTCCTTCCATGTGAAGGGGTCCCACAACACCACCCTCTGGGCCCCTCCACCCTCTCACCACACTCTACCCCAACCAAACCTCTACCCTCGACTAGGATACCTAGTCCTCTCTTCTTTTCTTTTAAGGCAAAATCCTAAGTGTCTCCCAGTCTGTAATACTTCCGTTGACTCCCCTGGGCACAGGGAAATATGCCCCAGAAGCATGTTCAAACTGGTTTCCATCGCATTGGCTGCAATACAGGCATTGCTTCAATCTTTGACACTCAACAAAATGGGCTAAAACCTCGTTCCCAACTCCAGCCCAGTCTCTCTGGAATTCTACAGGGGATGTGAGGTGGCGGTTTCTCTAGACACCTGCCTCAGTTCTGCTTTGCCTGATGTGTTCAATAAACAGATGCACTATCCTCCCCGTTCGGCACAAAATGTGTGGAACAAAATGTGATACACACACACACACACACACACACACACACACACACACGCAGGCCTTTATATAGTTCGTAGATTTGACTAAAGGTGTACAGGAGTTATGTTACAGAACCCTAATGATATTAAATTAAATATTAGGCATCCTGTTCTAAAAATTATATCAATTCACTTCCCACCTTCCCACCTATTACTTGGCGCTCTCTTTTGACCTCCGTGATGTCCAATGTAGGTTGTAACTGTAATAACGTCTACTTTATTGACATTGTATATTGTCATGTTGTTATAACTGCTTATTTTTATTTTTTAATAGAAGAGCCTGTACGTTTTTTAAAAGCTTATTTATTTTGAGAGAGTGAGAGAGAGCATGAGTGGAGAAGGGGCAGACAGAGAGGGAGAAAGAGAGAACCACAAGCAAGCCCCGCCCCGTCAGTGCAGAGCCTGATATAGGGCTTGATCTCACAAACCAGGAGATCGTGACCTGGGCCAAAATCAAGAGTCAGACGCTTAACTCTCTGAGCCACGGAGGCGTCCCTGTAATTGCTTATTTCTAAGGACTCTTTTCTAGAAATGTTGAGCCTTTGGGAGCAACCTGAGGGCAGACTCTGCCCAGGTCTTACTATTGTCCATGCGGCAGGTAATTTTGATATAAATTTTTTAGATCCTCCTTGCCATGTTCCCTTTCCCCCTTCCTCTCTTCCAGCAGATTGACCACTCCCGTTCTTCCTTGCTTCTGGAAGGGCAGAGACTGTCCTTCAGTAGTCATTATCCTCTTATTCTTGTAGTATCTGAACCTCAAAGTCTAGCTGCGCACACAGACATCCAGAGTAAAGACATCTGCCAACCTCCCTTGTCATTACATGTGGCCGTGTGACCAAATTCAGTGCATGAACATGTGAGCAGAAGTGATTCCACACCTTTTAGTTCTTGCCCTTAGATGGAAAGGACACTTTCCTTTTTCTCTTTTTCCCCTTCCTGCTGGCCAGAGATGGACCTAGGGACATAGTGGGAAGCTCTCTGGGATCTCGAAGATGAGAACAACATCCCAGCGGGGGAGAGAGCCTCAAGTCAGCAGTGTGAATCCCCGGCCCCGTCAGCTACAAAGCCCACATTCAGACTGGTTCATGAGATAAAAATTAACTTCCATCTTGTTTAAGTCACTGTATCGGGGGTTCTTTTATTATAGCAACCAAACAAACATAGATCCTAACCATTAGTTTGCTGGGGCTGCCATAAGAAAATGTCACCAACTGGGTGGCTTAAAGAACAGAAATTTATTTTCTCATGGGTTCTGCAGGCTGGGAGTCCAAGATCAAAGTATCAGCAGGGTTGGTTTCTTCCAAGGCTGCTCTCCTGACCTTGTAGATGGCCATACTGTGTTTTCACATGGCCTTCCATTTGTGCACATCTGTACCCAAATCTCTTCTTAGGAGGACACAAGTCATACTGGATTAGGGCCCAGCCTGAAGACTTCATCTTAACGTAATTACCTCTTTGAAGCCATTCAGAGACTAAAGGTTAGAACTTCAACATAGGAATCTTGAGGGGACAAAATTCAGCCCATGACACTAATACATTTTTCTTCCTGCCTTCTGTTTTCCCCTGAGTGAATACGCTACATGTCCTTGAGGGAGAGAAGACAGGCTTGGAAGCCCAGGAAGAAAGAGAGTCTTGTGAACAAAAAAGAGATTCCCCTGAGCCAGAGGGACAGAGGGGAGGAACCTGTCCTTCCCCGCCCACCCCCCCAGCAGCTTCCTAGCAGGTGACCAGGCACGGGATTCCTGTAGCTGAGCCTGAGCCCCAGGGGCTCGGCAGAACAGGCCGAGGGAGGCTCAGCAACACAGAGAGCAGAGAGCAGACCCACAGCTGCCACCTAGTGCCACGGCTCCTCGTGCGGCCTGGGCCTTTGCACAAGCTGGGGTCGGGAGGCTCTAGGACGACAAAGGTGCATTTCCCACCAACCCAGCAGAGTTGGTGCCTGGAGTCTAAGTCAGCTTAGAGAAAATAAAGAAATGCATCATTTCTTGCATCTGCGTTAACGAACTAACACCAGCGCACCTGTTTCCCCTGGCACCTAGCAGAGTGCCTGGTGCGGAACAGCGTGCTTGAGAGATGAGCGGAGGAAAGGAAAATGGGAACGGAAGAAGATACACAGAGAAAACCCCAAACCAGCACCTCCTGCTTCTCAATCTTCCCAATGAGATGTACTGCTTCCCTCTTCTGCACTCCATCTAACATTCTTCTTCTCACGGACACTGCTTTCTCTCGCGTGGCTCTGCTCTTGCCTTCAAATGCCCACGGAGGATGACCCACTGGAGGTGAAGGACCACACCTATTCACCCCTGTATCCTGCACTCCCCCTGCACTCCCACTGCACCCCAGGCAGCTACTCAACTGGTGTGGGGTTTTTTAAGTGCATGGAAAGGGTACTGGGTCAAGTCCCTCAGAGCGGGGGCAGGTGGAGTCCCTGGGGGAAAGCCTCCTGCAGGGGAGAAGCTGGGCTGGATCCAGGGAGGGGAAGAAAGTGTGGTTGAGCAGAGGAGCATAGCAGCCAGGGGAGGGCCCCGGGCCAGGCCACACCCCCAGCCCTCTGGAGGGCCGGCTCTGGGCTCACAGTGCGGTCCTCTTCCTGATCATGATTTATTCAACTGCAGCTGTGTCTGAAAATAGCCTAGGCAGGTGGCTTATTCTCGGAAGACACAGCGTGTGGGATGCCCTGGAGTGTAGCCTCCAGATATAAATCCAGGCAACACTGGATGCTCCTCCCGCGGCCAGCAGATCAGACATTAGCCCATTTCACAGAGGATGGTATGAGGTCGGAGGGAGGACAGACCTTGCCCAGGAGATGCACAGGACCAAGAGTTGCTGGAGGAGAAAAGGGGAAACGGGACTGCCCTAGAGGAAAGAAAGCATCTGTCTTCAGGTCTGAGGGGGACATACCAGTTGCCAAGGGCTAAGCTCCCGGGCCACCACGCCCTCCCCACTCCTGCCCTGCGCAGACCCAGCTTCCTTCCTGAGGGCATGCCAAGTGCTGGGTGAAGAGGTCCAGCTGGAAGGAAGCAGCTGAGTGGAACAGAAGAAAGTCATGCAGGAACCACACCTCTGAAGCTCCCTCATCAGCTCTGGCACGCTCATGCTTCTGAGCCAGGAAGCAAACCTAGACTGCCTGTGCCTCCATATGTCCCCGTCTCCTAAAGCAGGGCCACATCGTAGCTGTGTCTGCTGCTCACTGAATCTTCACGTGGCAGACAGGGCAAGGAGGAAGCAAGCGCTCGGGTCTCTTCATACAAGGTCACTGGAACAAGGGGGCTCCACCCTCATGACCTAATCACTTCCCAAAGGCCCCGCCTCCTGACACCATCACGACTGGAGATCGTCAACGTAGGAATATGGAGGACACGGTCAGTACAGGGCACTCTACCCCTGCCCCGCCCAGATGCATGCCCTTCTCACATACAAAATGCATTCATTTCTTCCCAGCGGACCCCCAAGCTCATTCCTTCCAGTGTCAACTCTTTAGAGGCATTCAGTCTCATCTAACTATCGCCTAAGTCAGATGTGGGTGACGCTGGAGCTAAGCTCCATCCCCAGGCAGACTGCTCTCCAGCTGCGAGCCTGCGAACCCAAGCAAGTTACGTGCCCCCAAAGTACAATAATGGCACAGGCAGAGGACAGACATTCCCTCTCCAAAAGGGAGGAACAGGAGAGAAGGAAGGGGTGACAGGTCTCAAGCAAGTCCAAAACCCACAGGACAAACTCCATGAGATCTTAAGGCTGGAAAACAATCCTCTGTGGATAGATGCTCTGCCTTCCAGACCCACTGGGGGGTGGGGGGTGGGCAACGTCACACCCATGGCTTGGTGGGGTGCCACCTCTGCTGAGGACCTCTGCCAACTGGGGGTCACACTCCCAGAGCCTGCTGGGCAGCCCTCAGCCCTGTTGAAAGCTAGGCAGTGGCCCTGATGACTCTAACTCGCCTTCAAGATCCTTCTTCCCTTATCATGAAGGACAGCACACAGTCCCAGCTGACAGTGTTTCCACCAGTATAATCCCATCTGGGACTCTGTTGAGATGGCTGATTCAATGCCTCGTTCACAGTCACACTGCTCTCCTTATCAATTGGTCAGTCGGCCACAGCCTCACTGTTCTCTTCTGAACACACTCTTTTTTCACAGTATGGACAGAATCTTCCAAATCTTTGTTTGGGTTCCTTTTTGGTTCACAATTCTGGACAATCTTCAATCCTTTTCTCTCTCCCTGCGCTTTACTAGAAGCAGTCAGGAGGAACCAAGCCACCCCTTTGTTAAGAAATCTCCTTAGTTAAATATCCAATTTCAATGCAACCAAGTCCTACCTTCTGGAGAACACTAGAACACAAACACAACTGAGCCAACTTCTCTGCTTTATAACAAGGACAGCCTTTTCTCCACCGTCATGTAACCTGTCCCTCATTTCCATCCAAGACCTCATCAGAATGGCCTTTACCATTCACATTTCTACCAACATTCTGCGCTGGATGGTTTTTATACCCTCTAAAAAGATATTTTCTCTGAAGCTCTCCTCTTCCTGAGCTTCCACTAGAAATGCTTTTCAGACTCCCTGTGGCAGCAATATGGGTCCCGCACGTGCTTCAAAACCCTTCCAGTCGCAAAGTCATTTTCATGTTGTCAGGTCTTTGTTATAAGGGCACCCACTTCTGGGAGGGCCATCTGCTTTACTGAGCTCACCAACTCAAAGGCTAATTTCTTCTGGAAACAATGTCACAGATGCACCTAGAAATCTTGTGTAACCAGCTATCTGAGCATCTCCTGGCCTAGTCAAATTGACACATGAAATTAACCATCACAGGGGTGCCTGGGTGGCTCAGTCAGTTGAGCACCTGACTCTCGATTTCAGCTCAGGTCACGATCTCACGGTCATGGGATCGAGCCCAGCGTTGCCTGACATTCTCTCTCTCCTCTCTGCCTCTCTGCCCTTCCCCAACTCATATGTGCTCTCCCTCTCTCTGTCTCTCTCAAAATAAACAAACATTATTAAAAAGAAAAAAAAGAAAGAAAGAAATTAGCCATTATATACTCCATGCCACGCTCATCCTTTGAATAAAAGAAAAGTGTGACTGCAAAAAAAGAAACATAAATCATAGGTAAATGACTAGACTCCTAAGCAGTTGCATCCACCAGAAACCTTGCTCTAAAAGTGCAGTCATGGAGGGTTTTTGGTGGTGACAGTTCTGCCTGGAATTGAATGCACCAAAGAAGGCTCACCACGGGCAAGACATCTGAGCTGAGCCTAAGGACCTGTAGGATCTCACCAGGCAGAGGACGAGGAGAAAGACAAGCCCCGTAGGAGAGGGGGTGATGAAGGCACAAAGCAAGAAGGTGGCCAGCAAGAGGATGTATGTGGTCAGAACACAGCCCGTCCTGCTGGAAGGGGGGAACAGGGTAGGGGATGAAGCCAGGAAAGGCACACAAGCCCAACAGTGGAGGGCCCAGTACAGGAAGGAGTTTGGATTTTTATCCAGAAGGCTAGGAGGTGCCCAACATTTTAAAAATGTATGAATCCTTTTTTTTTTTTTTTTTTTTAATGGAGTTTATTTTTTAAAGCAGTTTTAGGTTCGGAGCAAAGCTGAAAAGAAACAATTTCCATATACTCCCTGCCCACAACTAAACACTCACAACCTCCCCACCCCCACCTCATTATCAACTTCTCACCCCAGAGTAGCACATTTGTCACAACGGATGAACCTACGCTGACACATCATTATCACCTAAAACCCATAGTTTACATTAGGGTTCACTCTTGGGTACATTCTACGCGTTCTGACAGATGTACAATGACATGTATCCAGCACTATAATATCAAACAATAGTTACACTGCCCTAAAAATCCTCTGTGTTCCACCTATGCACCAACCCCTGGAAACCAGTGATCTTTTTATTGTCCCCGTAGTTTTGCCTTTCCCAGAATGTCATATAGTTGTCCTATGCTAGGTGGCCTTTTTAGACTGGCTTCTTTCACTTGGCAATATGTATGTAAGGTTCCTCCGTGTGTTTTCTTGGCTTGATAATCTTTTTTATCACTGAGTAATATTCCACTGTCCTTTTTCTTTTTTTTTTTTCAACGTTTTTTTTTTTTTTTTTTTTTTTTTCTGGGGGGGGGGGACAGAGAGAGACAGAGCATGAACGGGGGAGGGGCAGAGAGAGGGAGACACAGAATCGGAAATAGGCTCCGGGCTCCGAGCCATCAGCCCAGAGCCTGACGCGGGGCTCGAACTCACGGACCGCGAGATCGTGACCTGGCTGAAGTCGGACGCTTAACCGACTGCGCCACCCAGGCGCCCCTCCACTGTCCTTTTTCAATGGCAAAATATTCTGAATATCCCACCAAGAAAAGTCAACATTTCTAGAATCCACAGATACAAAAACTGTGACAAATCCAAGAATCCATCATGTTTGTATTATTAGCTATGTTGTTTGTATATTAGCTATATTGTTTGTATTATTAGCTATATTGACCTCACATAAATTATTCACGTCTCATATTTTTCATGCTAAATAAAGATCAAAATGACATTGTTTGGGGAGTGTTTACATGGATTTGCAGATCCCAGGGGTTGGCAGTATAAAGTTGGGGATGCTGTAGGTATTGGGTAGCTGTCTTTGATAGGGCATAGGACTAGTGAGATCTGCAATTTTACAAGATGAATCTAGCTGGTCACATCCTAGAATGGACTCCAGGACTCTCCTCCAATATGCCCTGAGACAACTCTCCAAACAAGATTCTAGCTACACATAGTAGGTACAGTTGCACCAAATTCACAGAGGATCCATTAAAAATTCTCATCCACGCATTCAGCCAAAAATCTTACCTCAATTATGCTTCCAAACAAAAACTTGCTTTAGAAAGCAACACTGAAGAGTCTGAATCCAAATTTGGCTTTAGAATCAAAGAGCCAGACACCTACTTCAGAGAAGACCAGATCCTACAGATGTCTCAGAATCAAGCCAAGGCCACAACAAGGTCATCATGAAGAGGAGATCCGAGGTAGAGAAGCAATCGGGTTTCATATCAGCTACACCTTCTCCCAGTGACATATCCTCATCAAGGCATTTAAGAACAGCCCTTGGGGCGCCTGGGTGACGCAGTCGGTTAAGCGTCCGACTTCAGCCAGGTCACGATCTCGTGGTCCGTGAGTTGGAGCCCCGCGTCGGGCTCTGGGCTGATGGCTCGGAGCCTGGAGCCTGTTTCCGATTCTGTGTCTCCCTCTCTCTCTGCCCCTCCCCCGCTCATGCTCTGTCTCTCTCTGTCCCAAAAATAAATAAACGTTGGAAAAAAAAATTAAAAAAAAAAAAAAAAAAGAACAGCCCTTAACTCTAGGATGCATATCAGAGGATGATTTGCTCAAGAAATTGGGGTTCCAGAGCAGAGAGTCCAAATTTGGTTTCAAAACTGACGATCTAGCAGCACCTGGATGGCTCAGTCTGTTAAGCACCCGACTCTTGATTTGGCTCCGGTCATGATCTCAGGATCATGAGATCAAGCCTCAACGGCCCCAACCTTACCGATGGCCCCTCTGATTTCTCTGGAGCCAGAAGTAGGGGCATGGAGGCAAGTTCAGTGAATCTGACGTTGTCACTCTGTGCCTCACACCTCTCACTCTTTTTGGGTCTTCACCCTTCCCCTGGACTACAAGCTGAGCCTTGTGGAGACAGCAGGCAGGACTTCCGGAGCCCCACAGATATGCAGAAACCCTGTAGGAGGCACCTCACAGCACTACTGACCTAGCCTGACTCTTGGGTTCAGCAGAGCTCAAGGACGGTGCAAATAAAATCCATACGCATCACTTCCCAATCATCACCAATTCAGGTAAAAATCATCGATGGATGTTAAAACCTTTAAGTGAATATTTGATGAGTGGCAACATATGCATTGTCTGAAAGAATCTCCCCAAAGATAACTTATTACTTACAAAAAAACAAACAAACAAACAAACAAAAAAACCCTGATGATTCTGCAGTGGAGAAACCTGGCAGGCTCCACCTTCACCAAGTGCTCCTGATATAGCGGGCTGAGATTGGCACATCACTTCTGCGTTATTACTGCCCAAAGTGCATAAGCTGACTCTAATTATGAGGAAACACCAGAAAAACGGAGTTACAGTCTACAAAGTAACAGCCCTGTACTCATAAAATGGACTGAATCCTGGCAATGGGGACGGGGAGAAGGTAAGCCAAGGAAAGAACTAGAAAGTTCTGTCTAATGAAGTGTTCTCTTCCATCTGTAGCATGGGCTACCTTCTCTGTGGAGGGGTGGAGGATGGTATATAATCCAAGACCTCTTTATGCCTAAAACTTCTCTCCATAAATGCTCAGTAGACTGGTAACACTGAGTGTCTCTGGGGAAGGGAGGTGGAGAACTGGACTGGGAGACAGCCAGCTTTTCACTTTAAGCTTGTCATCCTATTTGAATGTTGTGGGGGTTCTTAGTCTATTTATTAATTATTAATTATTTATTATTTATTCATTTTGAGAGACAGAGAGCTTAAGCAAGGAGGGGCAGAGACAGAGGGAGATAGGATCTCAAGCAGGCTCTGAGGTGTGCTCTGAGCTCACCATGGGGCTTAATCCCACAATTGTGAGATCATAACCTGAGACAAAATCAAGAGTCCGATGCTTAACTGACTGAGCCACCGAGGCACCCCCCCACACTTTGAATGTGTTAAATCATTTCAGTGTGTGGGGTGCCTAGCTGGCTCAGTCGGTAGAGTGTATGACTCTTGACCTTGAGGTCATGAGTTCAAGCCTGATGTTGAATGTAGAGATTACTTAAAAATAAAATCTTAGGGGCGCCTGGGTGGCTCAGTCGGTTGAGCATCCGACTCCGGCTCAGGTCATGATCTCGCAATCTGTGAGTTCGAGCCCCGCGTCGGGCTCTGTGCTGACAGCTCAGAGCCTGGAGCCTGCTTCGGATTCTGTGTCTCCCTCTCTCTCTGCCCCTTCCCTGCTCATGCTGTCTCTCTCTATCTCAAAAATAAATAAAAACATTTAAAAAAATGTTTTTAATAAAATAAAATCTTAAATCATTTCAATGTGCTATTTATTTAAGAGGTTTTTTTAACTTAACTTTACAAGGTAGCTCTCAAAATTATATTAAGTAGAAGAAAACAAACATATCATATGAGTACATGGTATACGATTCCATTTATACAAATTGTAAAACTAGTCAAAAGTGAATAAAAGGCAGGCTAGGAGACTTACGTCTCCCTGTTTCAATACTTACACAAAGTTACAGGAATAAAAACAGTGTGGTATTGGCATAAAGACAGACATACAGACCAATGGAATAGAATTGAGAGTCCAGAAATAAACTCATACATCTACGGCCAATTGATTTTCAACAGGGGTGCCAAGAGCAGTCAGTGGGGGAAAATATTTTCTTCCACATATGGTGGCATGACAACTAGATATCCACATGCAAAAAAATGAAATTGGATCCCTGTGCCATACCATATGCAAAAATTAATTCAAAATGCATCAACAACCTATCTATAAGGGCTAAAACCACAAAACTTTTTTTTAATATGTATTTATTTTTGATGAGAGAAAGAGAGCACACATGAGCTGGGAGGGGCAGAGAGAGACGAGAGAGAGAATCCCAAACAGGCTCCACACTGTCAGTGCAGAGCCCAACATGGGGCTCAAATCCACGAACTGTGAGATCATAGCCTGAGCCAAAACCAAGAGTCAGACGCTTAACCAACTGAGCCACCCAAGCGCCCCATAAAACTACAAAACTTTAACAAGAAACCATAAGGTTAAATCTTCATGAACCCTGGATTTGGCGATGAATTCTTAGCTATGATACCAAAAGCACATACAACAAAGAAAAACTAGACAAACTGGAATTCATCAAAATTAAAAACTTTTGTGCATGAAATGCTATCATCAAAAAAGTGAAAAGATAACCTATAAAGTGGTAGAAAGTATTTACAAACCATATATCTTTAAAAGGTCTAACACCCATAATAAGGCTCAGTCAGTTGAGTGTCCGACTTCAGCTCAGGTCATGATCTTGCGGTCCGTGAGTTCGAGCCCCGCGTCGGGCTCTGTACTGTCAGCTCAGAGCCTGGAGCCTCTTCAGATTCTGTGTCTCCCTCTCTCTCTCTGCCCCTCCCCAACTCATTCTCTCTCTCCCTCCCTCTCTCTCTCTCTCCCTCTCTCTCTCCCTCTCCCTCTCTCTCAAAAATAAGTAAATAAACTTTAAAAATAAATAAGTAAACAAACAAATAAAAGCTCTAACACCCAGAAGAGATAAAGAACTCTTACAACTCAATAGACAACAAAAAGACAAACAATTTTAAAATATGCAATGGACTTGAACATACAAGACATACACATGGCCAATAAGTATATAAAAAGATGCTCAACTTAACTAGTCATTAGTGAAATGCAAATCGAAACCATAGTTAAGATACCACTTCACACCCACCAGGATGGCTATAATTAAACAACGAAACAAAACAAGACAGAAAAGGCGTGCTAGTGAGGACGTGGAGAAACTGGAACACTTGTACAATCCAGGTAGGAATGCACAAGTGGTACAGCCTCCGTGGAAAACATCCTGGCAGTTCCCCAAAGAGTTAAACATACAATTAGCATAAGACCTGGCAATTACAACGCTAGGCAGGGGCTCATCCCTGTTGTAGCAGGTACTAACCCAAAAGAATTGAAAACAGGTATTCAAACAAATACTTCTACGTGAATATTTATAGCAGTGCTATTCACAAGAGTCAAAAAGTAGAGGCAACTCCAATGCCTATCAACAGATGACGCACAAACGAAATGGGGTGTATTCATACAATGGAACGTTATTTACCTCTACAAAGGAATCGAGTGCCAATACCTGCTACAGCAGGGATGAGCCCTGACAGCATTATGTCAAGTGAAAGAAGCCAGACACAGCTGGATGATTCCATTTCTATGAAGTGTCCTGAATAGGTAAATCCCAAGAGACAGAAAGTAAATTGGTATTAGCCATACGCTGGGGGGAGGGAGAACAGGAAATGACTGTTTCATGGGTACAGTTTCCCTTTGGGGAGATGAAAATGTTCTAGAACTTGATAGATAGAGGTGGTCATTCGCACAGCACTGTGAGGGTATAAAACGTCACTGAATTGTACACTTCAAAATGGTTGATGTTGTAAATTCAAAATGAATGAAAGACCTAAATGTAAGACAGGAAACCATCAAGATCCTACAAGAAAAACAAGCTGCCACCTCTTTGACCTTGGCTGCAGCAACTTCTTACTTGACATGTCTCCAGAGGCAAGGGAAATAAAAGCAAAACTGAACTATTGGGACCTCTTCAAGATAAAAAGCTTCTGCACAGCAAAGGAAACAATCAGCAAAACTAAAAGGCAACGAATGGAATAGGAGAAGATATCTGCAAATGACATATCGGATAAAGGGTTAGTATCAAAAATCTGTAAAGTGCTTACCAAACTCAACACCCAAAAAACAAATGATCCAGTGAGGAAATGGGCAGAAGACATGAATAGACACTTTTCCAAAGATGACATCCAGATGGCAAACAGACACATGAAAAGAGGCTCAACATCACTCATCACCAGGGAAATACAAATCAAAACCACAATGAGATAACCTTACACCTGTCAGAGTGGCTAAAATGAACAAGTCAGAAAACGACAGATGCTGGTGAGGATGTGGAGAAACGGGAACCCTCTTGCACTGTTGATGGGAATGCAAACTGGTATAGCCAGTCTGGAAAACAGAATGGAGGTTCCTCAAACAATTTAAAATAGAACTACCCTACGACCCAGCAATAACACTACTAGGTATTTATTCAAAGGATACAGGAGTGCTGATTCACAGCAGTACATGTGCTCCAATGTTTACAGAAGTGCTTTCAACAACAATCAAATTATGGAAAGAGCCCAATGTCCATCAACTGATGAATGGATAAGAAGACGTGTACCTGTATACAATGGAATACGACTCAGCGATGAAACACAAATGAAATCTTGCCATTTGCAACAATATGGATGGAACTGGAGGGTATTATGCTAAGTGAAATAAGTCAGTCAGAGAAAGATATCATATGATTTTACTCATATGTGGAACTGGAGAAACTTAGAAGACCATATGGGAAGGGAAGGAAAAATAAGATACAGAGAAGGAGGCAAACCTATAAATACTCTTAAAATACAGAGTACAAACTGAAGGTTGATGGGGTGCAGGGTTGGGGAGGTGGGGAAAATGAGTGATGGGCATTAAGGAGGGTACTTGTTGGGATGAGCACTGGGTGTTGTATGTAAGTGATAAATCACGGGAATCTACTCCTGAAGCCAAGACTACACTGTATGTTAGCTAACTTGAAAATCAATTAATTAATTAGTTAATTAATTTAAAAAATGACTGAATTGGGGGCGCCTGAGTGGCTCAGTCAGTTAGCATCTGACTCTTGGTTTCAGCTCAGGTCATGATCTCATGGTTCGTGGGTTCAAGTCCCACATTGGGCTCTCTGCTGACAGCATGGAACCTGCTTAGGATTCTCTCTCTCTCTCTCTCTCTCTCTCTCTCTCTCTCTCTCTCTGCCACTCCCACTTGACCTCTCTCTCTCTCTCTCTCTCTCAAAATAAATAAATATTTAAAAAATTAAAATAGTTGATTTTATGTTGTGTGAATTTCACCTCAATAAAAAAAAAAAAAAATGATGACATCAGGCTAGGGATTGGCATCACCTGGAGGCAAGGGTCGTGCCTGGAAGGAGCACGAGGGCAGCTTCTGGGGGACTGGGTTCTGGTTGCACTTGCATGTGAAGTTGTAAAAATGCAGCTACCAATATCCTAAAGATGTGTGCTGTGTCCTCCTTGTATGTCACAAAAGTAAAAGGAAGTTTTGTTTTGTACTCTTTAAAGGGGAAGTTCTTGCTGCAGTTAGGACGGTGACAGCAGCTTTTATCTGGTGACAGGGCCAAGATGAGGTTGATGCAAGTAAGATAAATCATGCGAGCCCAGGGTCAGATCCTGTCTTTGTTTTAAAGACTGACACTTTGTTCTGCATGGCATTTTTGTATTTGTTTTGTTTTGTTTTGTTTTGTTTTGTTTTGTTTTGTTTTGAGATACTGTCATTAAGACAGTATTTACCTTAGCTACCGAGTTTTGGGCATCCTCTTAAATGTTGCACCCCTGACGAGTGCCTCGCTCACCTCACCCTACTCCCAGCCCTAAATTTCAACCCAGCACCATTGGTGAACCAAGGGACATGCAGCCTGAATTGCAAAGGCGACCGGTCCCCAGCTGCTTCCCACTGGCTCCACCCAGAAGGCTCACATACACAAATATGTGGGGTGCTTCCTGAAGTGCCTGTCTCAGCCTCAAGAAGCACAGTTAAGACCCCTGCCCTTCTCCCTGAGTCTCCACCAAGCCTCCTGACCCCACAGCTTCCCGGCTCCTGAGAGGCAGCGCTGCTCGGCAGGCAGGGACCCAGGGCCACACACTGCCTGAAAGGGAGCTGGATAAAAGGTAGTAGCCACAGTCAGTCATGGGGAAATCTCCGGAGGACCCTCGTAAATGAGCATGCCCTACATCCATAATCCTTAGCAACATTCACTTCCGGAAGTATTATTTCGCCCTTTGTCTTGTGAGTGGGCAAAGGTGAGCACAGGTGTCTTGAATGTGCATTTCACGAAATAAGATAGAGGATGTGGCATTACTTTCCCAGTACCTTTCTCTCTCTTGAACCCCCCGAGATTCACTTATGAAGAAAAATTTTAAGACTGTGTCACTTTTCCTAAGATGTAATAGGAATTTTTTTTTTAAACAAATTTTTAATTTTTTTTTTCAACGTTTTTATTTATTTTTGGGACAGAGAGACAGAGCATGAACGGGGGAGGGGCAGAGAGAGAGGGAGACACAGAATCGGAAAGAGGCTCCAGGCTCTGAGCCATCAGCCCAGAGCCCGATGCGGGGCTTGAACTCACGGACCGCGAGATCGTGACCTGGCCGAAGTCGGACGCTTAACCGACTGCACCACCCAGGCGCCCCCTAAGATGTAATAGGAATTTTTAAAATAAACAGATATTTATGAAGCAGTGTCTTTTTTTTTTTTAATTTTTTTTAACGTTTATTTATTTTTGAGACAGAGAGAGACAGAGAATGAACGGGGGAGGGGCAGAGAGAGAGGGAGACACAGAATCGGAAGCAGGCTCCAGGCTCTGAGCCATCAGCCCAGAGCCCTCGCGGGGCTGGAACTCACGGACCATGAGATCATGACCTGAGTTGAAGTTGGACGCTAAGCCACGCAGGTGCCCCGGAAGCAGCGTATTTTTTTAATGCAGCAAAGTAGAGATTTCTATCGCAAAGAATGTGATAATTTTTAACATTTAAGAATTTAGTACATCCTATGTAGTTAATAAAGGTACGTTGTATAAAAAGAAAGGTTTTAAAAACCATTTTATTATAACAGGAATATAACATATATCTACATCTATATGACCATATGTGTGATATATATACTTTATCTTAAAATAGAACGAAATTCTGGAACAACACAGCCCAACAGAAATTTCTGCCATGATGGAAATGTTTTATATTTTCACTGTCCAACATGGTAGCCATGAGCCACAATTGGCTGTCAGGAACTTGAAATGTAGCTAGCATGAGTAAGGAGCTGAATTTCTAATTCTATTTATTTTTAATTAGCTTAACTTTATTTAAATGGCACATGTTACCGTACTGTATTAAGCAGCACAAATATCTATAGCATTTTGAACACATTTAATTCACTCAACATTGAGTGAATTCAATAAACAAACGTGCTTCTCAAACACTAGTACCTATGTACATGATAACACTAATAGGTTAAAAAGTATAATGTAAACTAGACTCCAACAATAGTCACACAAAAATATAGAAAAAAAAAATTTAAAGACCATACATGACCCAGATTTAAAAACCTAGAATATCTCACTAAGGTATTTTCTCAAAAGATTAGAAACAGTGGCCTAATGCATTGAACCCAGGAAACCAGAAGAACAAAATAAAGCAAAAGTACTAATAATTAGGAAAATGATAGCGATAACTTGGGTGGGGCACGAGGCTAGCTCTCCTTTAAGTAGGACAGTCAGGAAGACATTTTCTGCCCACATCTACAGTTGAAAGTGAATGAATCATATGAATGAATACACAGAGACGTGACTTTGAATGAATACACAGAGACAGGTTTATCAATTATTGACATTTTGGGCCAGATAATTCTTTGCTGTGGGGATGGTCCTGTCCATCGCAGGATGTTTAGCAGCAACTCTGGCCGCTCTCATCCCTGCCAGTAGCCCCTCCCCCTGCCCCAATTGTGACAACCAAAAGTATCTCCAGAAGTGGGCAAGTGTTGCTGGGGAGAGGAAGAAGAGGGAATAGCCCCAGGAGCGAGCCACTTGTCTAGACAAACAGAGAGTAAATGCAAAGGCCCTAAGGTGGGACAAGACTTGCCAAACAGCCTGCCAAGTGCAGTGCTGGCAGGAAAGATGATGCTAGGTAAAGCAATGAGATGTGGGGCCTACACGCGCAATCCCTTGTAGGAATCTGGGTTTTATTCTGAGAGAAAGGACAAAACATTGAGCCACTGAAGGGTTTTAAAGAGGCGCAGGACGTGACCTGCTCCGTGTCTTTAAAAAGAGCGCTGATTTGGAGAATGGTCTGCAAGGCGGATTACTTAGTAGAGAGAATTGCATAGTGTTAACAGCCCCGGCTCTTACCTGTTGATGAGCTTCTCTGTGCCTCAGTTTCCTCATTTGTAAAATGGAGATAGGAATAGTACACGTGCCCTGTCAAAAACACAAGAAATAACAAGCGTTGGCGAGGATGTGGAGAAAGAGGACCCCTCTTGCCCTGCTGGTGGGAATGCAAACTGGTGCAGCCACTCTGGAAAACAGTATGGAGGTTCCTGAAAAAAACTAAAAATAGAACTACCCTATGATCCCATAATTCCACCACTCGGTATTTCCCCAAGAAAATGAAAACACTAATTCAAAAAGATATATGCACCCCTATATTTATTACAGCATTCTTTACAATATTCCAGATATGGAAGCAACCCAAATGTCCAGCCATAGATAAATGGATGAAGAAGAGGATATACAGAATGGAATCAACTCTTGCCATTTGTAACAATATGGATGGAGCTAGAGAGTATTATGCTAAGTGATGTAAGTCCATCAGAGAAAGACAAATACCATATGATGTAACTCATATGTGGAATTTAAGAAACAAAACAAACGAATAAACAAAGAAAAAAAGACACAGAAAAAACAGACAACAAACTGGTGGTTGCCAAAGGGAAGGCAGGTGGGGGTGGGTGGAATAGAAACAGGGGATTAAGGGGCGCCTGGGTGGCGCAGTCGGTTAAGCGTCCGACTTCAGCCAGGTCATGATCTCGCGGTCCGTGAGTTCGAGCCCCGCGTCACGCTCTGGGCTGATGGCTCAGAGCCTGGAGCCTGTTTCCGATTCTGTGTCTCCCTCTCTCTCTGACCCTCCCCCGTTCATGCTCTGTCTCTCTCTGTCCCAAAAATAAACGTTGAAAAAAAAAATTTAAAAAAAAAGAAACAGGGGATTAAGAGCACGCTTACCTTGATGAGCGCTGAGAAATGTATAGAATGGTTGAATGGCTATATTGTTCACCTGAAACTAATATAATACTATATGGTAACTATACTGGAATTGAATAATAGATAATTTTTTAAAAGCAAGTAAAATAATCAGAATAATAGTACACATACCCTGAGGGTGATTCTGAAGATCAAAGGGAACCAGGGTTTGGGGCACCTGGGTGGCTCAGTCGGGTAAGTGTCCGACTCTTGGTTTTGGCTCGGGTCATCATCTCACAGTTTATGAGTTCAAGCCCCACATCAGGCTCCAAGCTGGCAGCACTAAGCCTGCTTGAGATTCTCTCTCTCTCCCTCTCCCTCTCTCTCACTGTCTCAAAATAAATAAATAAACTTTTAAAAAAAAAAAAAGGGACTAGGGTTTATAATACACTTAGAATGGTGCCCGGCACATGGCAAGTGCTTTGTAAGTCATTTACTCTTTATCATGACTGCATTAATCCAGATAGAAGGTGATATGGGCTTTGAGTGATGACAGTCACAGTATTTCTGGGAAAGGGCTGCAGCTGTAGAGCACCATGGGGTTAAAAGGTTTACTGAAAAGGCAAAAGCTCGGAGAGAAGTGGGCAAAAAAGAGCTCTGTGGGAGGTGGATGGGTGAGGCGAGTGGGCAAGGAGAGAAAGGAAGTAATCACGGACGACTTCGGGGGTTCCAGCTGGGCACTTGTGTAGATGGGGGTCCCCTTGATGCAGTGGGAAAGACTGGGGGTCAATTTAGGACATATTAGATTTGAAACATCCGTGTGGATAGTAACAGCTGATCAGTGGGTCAGAGCACAGGGAAGAGTCCGGACTGAAGATATAAGCCTGCTCATCATTTGCAAAAAGAAAACACTGGATGATTTAATTTACTTAGTAATAATATTTCAACGATTGCTTGTAATAGTACAGTTTGTAAACCACCTAAACAGCCACCAAGAGGGGACTGGTTAAATATACTGTAATAGGATCATAAATGAAATAGCATAGAACTGATAAAAGAATAAGCCAATTTTATATATCCTGATACAGAATAATCCACAAGAGACATTGTTCAGTAAAAAATAAATAAATAAATAAATAAATAAATAAATAAATAAGGTACACAACAAAAATATATCACAGACTGCATCTGTGTACAATTCCATGCCTCACCACAAAGAATAAATGTGCTAACACCATTATTTTCATGGATATTTCTGGAAGGATACACAAGTGCCAGCAATTGTAGCAATGGCTGGAGGGCACTAGTTGGAAATTTACTTTTTACTCCATGTTGTTTAGTATCATTGTATTTAAATTTTTTTCATGTTTCTTATTTTTTTTAATTTATATTCTTTATGTATTATGTATCTATGTGTCTATACGATATATGACTATAGGCCATTCATAATCAGAAAGCAATGCACACTAAACTAAAAATTAAACTGGGCCCAAAATTTAAAAGTTGGATCTTTAATAAGTTGGATCTACTGGAAATGCCTTAGCTATAGAACAACACAGAAACTATAATGTTTATTATTTTTGAGAGAGAGAGACAGAGCATGAGCAGGGGAGGGGCAGAGAGAGAGGGAGACAGAATCTGAAGCAGGCTCCAGGCTCTGAGCCGTCAGCACAGAGCCTGACGCAGGACTCAAACTCACGAACTGTGAGATCATGACCTGAGCCAAAGTCAGACACTTAACTGACTGAGCCACCCAGGCACCCCAGAAAGATTTTGTGCTAGGAGTCACCCCCACCCCCAGATCCATCCATTCCCATTCCTCCAATAGCTCCTGGAAGGATGAATGGACAACATCTGCCTGATTCTCACCTAGAGAAGCTGAAACACGTGCTTTCCTACACACCGCACTCTGGAAAAAGAACACCCATCGACATTTTCTGCCTTTCCTCCCTGCCAATGAGCAGCAGAAATGCCTCCAACATAAAGGAAATATTTCAGATTTTTTTCCTTTTCCCCATCTAAGTGTTGAACTTCCCTTCACTTTGGGGTAGCCTGACCCAGAGTAGCTACAGGATGCTGCATTTGTACGCAGCTCTATTGGCTGAGGCCAGCTGGCAAGGGGTGCTGGGTAATTGTCAGCCTCTTCAGAAGGAGTTAGGGATATTACGAGCTTGTAAATGAGGAGACAGCAGCTTGCTTACAAAGCGACTTTGCCCAAGACGGGTCCTGACTTTGAAAAGCTGAGATAGAAGTGGCCTCGGAGAACTGTGGGATCTCTGCCTCCCCTTTTTTGCCAAAAGCCAATAAAAAAATTTTTTTAAAAAAGCTAACTCTGCTCACATTCCACGAGGATGAATCTTGTTTATCCCTAGGCACAGCTGTACCTGCCAAAAAACTGCTAATTCGTTTTCCTTCTACTGGAGAGACTGAGTCAGGACTCGGGAGGGCTATTCTCGCCTCTCAGGCAGACCTTTCTGGCCCTCCCCTGACTCTGTGCAGATGGAGAGGAACTAAAGTTAGCCAAGCCAAAACCCTGAGGTGGAGCCCAAAGCCCAAGCAGCCCCAGAGTCCATGCTCTCAAGCATTTTTGCCAACGGCTGCAGGACAGGAGACATGCATGAGCAAGATTTTTTTTTTTTTGTAACGTTTATTATTTTTTTTTTCAACGTTTATTTATTTTTGGGACAGAGAGAGACAGAGCATGAACGGGGGAGGGGCAGAGAGAGGGAGACACAGAATCGGAAACAGGCTCCAGGCTCTGAGCCATCAGCCCAGAGCCCGACGCGGGGCTCGAACCCACGGACCGCGAGATCGTGACCTGGCTGAAGTCGGCCGCTTAACCGACTGCGCCACCCAGGCGCCCCTTGTAACGTTTATTATTGAGAGACAGAGGGACAGAGCGTGAGCAGGGGAGGGGCAGAGAGAGGAGGAGACACAGACTCTGAAGCAGGCTCCAGGCTCCAAGCTGTCAACACAGAGCCCGATGCGGGGCTCAAACTCCGAACAGCAAGATCATGACCTGAGCTGAAGTCGGATGCTCAACCGACTGAGGCACCCAGGTGCCCCACGCATGAGCAAGATCTTACCAGCAGGCACATCCTTGCCTCCAGGGGATGCTCTAGCCCCATTCTTTGGAAACCAGCAACTCACCTCTCCACTTGGCTCCGACCACCCTTGAGAGAAGAGGGAGCCACGGCAGTTATACTATCCTCACTTACAAGGTTCCTCTGCTTTACATCTCCAATCTCTTCCCACTCACTCCCCCACCCATCACTACATTAACTAGGTCTTTTATGTTCTATATTCTGATGCTTTGACACCTGGGATGACTTCCCACCCCAGGGTTAGCCAATTCCTAGAGATAATACACCATTCACCCACGAGCGCACCTTTCAACTGCAAACAAGCCAATCTAATTTAACCCATCTAGTTTACCAATCTGACTTAGTTAACCAGTCGGATTTGATGGTGTCCACATTCTCAACCATCTCCTTATCAGGTTCTCACACTCCAACCTACTAGCCTTCATCACAGGGCCAGGTACCAGCCAACTGGAGTCACCCCTGTGCCCCCAGAACCCACTACAATTATTCAAAGTAGTAATCCTAAACCTGTTTATCTTGCCTCACACATTCTTTCCCACGGAAACCCCCTTCTCCCTCCTCTGCCTCCTGATTCCCAGAGTGGCCCCCTGTGGATCGTGCATCCCTCCTCTTTGGATCTGGGGATATAACAAACTGCTTTTCAAGGGCAGTCATTTCCTGATCTGTTAGTCTTTACTTAACACGCTGAGCATTCCCTCACTGAAACGTGCCCATTTCTGTGGTGTGGCCCTCTCCTGGCTCTCCTGGCCTTCTGCCACTCCTTCTCACACTCCTTTGTTGCTATTCCTTAAATATCAGTGCTCCTTCAGATCCTGTCTCAGGTTCTGTTTTCTTTTAGGCCTGCAACCCTCCCTGGGTGCCCATTACCACCTGTTTGCCAACACCTGCCAGATATCCACCCTCCACTCAGACCTCACTCCTCAACCCCAACTTGGACCTCTCCACATGTGTATCCCACGGGTACCTCAAGCTCAACTTGTCCGACACGAAATTCATGATCTTTTGCCCCAAAACTTCCTTGTCTCTTCCATCCTTCAGAAGAGCCGCACCAGAAACCTGGGAGTTCTTGCAACCCTCACCAAACACACCCAGGGAATGCCTATGTATTATGAGTTCTCCAAACTGAATCTCCCTCACCTGTCCTATTCTCCTCCATCCCCTCTTTCAAGCTCTCAGCCCCCTCAGCTAAGCTCCTATGCTCCCAGTTGCCCTACACCCACTACTGTGCACCTTTCCAATCCCACACCATTGCCCTGACTTCCATTCACCTCTCCAAAGTGCAAGTCTCGGGGCGCCTGGGTGGCTCGGTCAGTTAAGTGTCCGACTTTGGCTCAGGGCATGATCTTGCGGTTTGTGAGTTCGAGCCCCGCGTCGGGCTCTGTGCTGACAGCTCGGAGCCTGGAGCCTCCTTTGGATTCTGTCTCCCTCTCTCTATATCCCTCCCCGACCAGTGCTCTGTCTGTCTCATAAATAAATAAATAAATACATACATACATACATACATACATACATACATAAATGTAAAAAACAAAGTGCAAGTCTCATCACACTTCCACTCTGCTTTAGAGATTTCCATGGTTCTCCACTGCTTATTGGATAAAATCTAACATCTTTAGCCTTGCAGATCCAGTCTCTTGTGATCTGGCTCCTTTTCCTTCCCCAACCACATCTCAGGTACCACCCCTCCTCCCATTCCATGCTTGAGCCACACAGAACTTCAGAATATGCAGTTCCCCAGACACACTTCCTTCCTCCATGACTTTGCTTCTGAGAATCCCTCTGTGGAGAGTGCCTTTCTTCTTCTTTCCAGAAAAACAACCACCGCTTTCTCCCAAACTCTCCTTGGAATCCCTCCTTTTTTTTCCCTTGTAGGCAGCACCTATAATACTTGATTGTTCTTATTTTTTATACTCATTCAAAAATATGTATTGAATAATTAAAATGTCAATAATCAAAAGTAAAGAATCTTAAAAGCAGCAGGAGAAAAGCCGCTAGTTACATATAAAGGAAATCCCATAAAGCTATCAGCTTATTTCTCAGCAGAAACTTTACAGGCCCGAAGAGAGTGGCAGGATATATTCAAAGTGCTGAAAGGAAAAAACCTACAACCAAGAATACTCCACCTGTCAAGATTATCATTCAGAGTTGAAGGAGAGAGAAAGAGTGTCCCAGACAAACAAAAACTTAAAAAGATCACCCCACCAAACCACCCTTAAAAGAAATGTTAAAACGGGACACCTAGGTGGCTCAGTCAGTTAAGCATCCGACTTCGACTCAGGTCATGATGTTGCAGTGCATGAGTTTGAGCCCCGCGTTGGGCTCTGTGCTGACAGCTCAGAGCCTGGAGCCTGTTTCAGGTTCTGTGTCTCCCTCTCTCTCTGCCCCTCCCCTGTTCACGCTCTGTCTCTCTCTGTCTCAAAAATAAATAAATGTTAAAAAAAAATTGTTTAAAAATAAATAAATAAATAAACAAACATTAAAAAAAAAGAAATGTTAAAAGGACTTCTTTAAGGAGAAGAAAAAAGGCCATAACTAAAAGAAAATTATGAAAGGAAAAAAATTCACCAACAAAAGTAAGCATACAGTAAAGGTAGTAGATCAATCACCTATAAAGCTGGTACAAAGGTTAAAAGACAAAAGTAGTGAAATAAATTATATCTACAATAATTAAAGGTACATAAAAATAAAAAGATATAAAATACGATGTCATATACATTGATACATCGAGTAAAAATGCAATGCTTTGAGAATGTATTTGAACTTAAATGATTGTCAATTTAAAATAGACTGCTATATACACAGGATATTATATACAAACCTCATGGTAACCACAAGCCAAAAACCTATAAAAGATACACAAAAAAACAGAGATAGAAATCTAAGCATAACACTAAAGAAACTCATCAAATCAGAATGGAGGAGAGCAAGAGAGAGAAGAGGTACAGAGAATTACAAACACACACACACACACACACACACACACACACACACACACACAAAACAACTAACATAATGGCAATAAGTACATACCTATCAACAATTACTTTAAATACAAATGGACTAAATGTTCCAATCAAAAGACACAGGGTGACTGAATGGATTTAAAACAATAAGAGTCGTCTGTATGCTGCCTATAAGAGACTCACTTCAGGCCTTAAGATACATGTAGAGTGAAAGTGAAGGGATGAGAAAAAGATATTCCATGTAAATGAAAGTGAAAAAAAAAAAAGCTGGGGTAGCAACATTTATGTTAGACAAAACAGACCTTAAAACAAAAACTGTAGGGGCACCTGAGTGGCTCAGTCAGTTGAGCATCTGACTTCAACTCAGGTCATGATCTCACAGTTCACGAGTTCAAACCCTGTGTCAGGCTCTGTGCTGTCAGCTCAGCAAAAGCCGTTCTAAGTGGGAAGTTTATAGTGATATGGGTCTATCTCAAGAAATAAGAAAAATTTCAAATAAACAATCTAACCTTACACCTAAAGGAACTATAAAATGAACAACAAACAAAGTCCAAGGTTAGCAGAAGGAAGGAAATAATAAAGATCAGAGTAGAAATAAATAAAATAGAGACCAGGAAAAAAAAATCAATGAAACTAAGAGCTGGATTTTTAAAAAGATAAACAAAATGGACTAACCTTTAACCAAACTCATCAAAAGAGAGAGAGAACTCAAATAAATAAAATCAGAAATGAAAGATAAATTTCAACTGACACCACATAAAAATACAAAGGACTATAAGAAACTACTATGAAAAGTTATACACCATCAAATTGGAAACCCAGAAGAAACAGATAAATTCCTAGAAACTGTCTCCCAAGACTGAATCAGGAAAAAAGAGAAATTCCAAATTTCTATGAGCCCAGCATTACCTTAATACCAAAATCAAAGACAGAAAGAAAGAAAGAAAGAAAGAAAGAAAGAAAGAAAGAAAGAAAGAAAAAAAGAAAGAAAGAAAGAAAGAAAGAGATAAGGAAAAGAAAAAGAAGAAAAGAGGCCAATATTCCTGATGAACACACAGATGCAAAAATCCTTAACAAAATATTAGCAAACTGAATTCAACATTAAAAGGATGATTCACCACAATCATGTGGAACTTATTCCAGGGATTCAAGGATGGTTCAATAACCATAATCAATCAACATGATATACCCTATGAAGAAAATGAAGAATAAAAATCATATGATCATCTCAATAGATACAGAAAGAGCATTTAAAAAAAGTCAATATTCATTCATGATAAAAACTCTCAACAAAGTGGGTATAAAAGGAACATACCTTGGGGCACCTGGGTGGCTCAGTCGGTTAAGTGTATGACTTCGGCTCAGGTCATGATCTCATGGTTCATGAGTTCAATCTCCACATCAGGCTCTGTGCTGACAGCTCAGAGTCTGGAGCCTGCTTCAGATTATGCGTCTCCCTCTCTCTCTCTACCTCTCCCCCGCTCACGCACACGACCCCCCCCAAAAATAAACAAACATTAAAAAAAATTTTTTTAAAGAAGGAACATACCTCAACTTAATAAAGGCCATGTATGACAAAATCACAGCTAACATCATACTCAGTGGTGAAAAGCTGAAAGCTTTTTCTCTAAGATCAAGAACAAGACAAGGACTTTGACTATTTGTATTCAACATAGTATTGAAGTCCTAGTTATAGCAATCAGACAAGAAAAAGAAATAAAAGGCTTCCAAATTAGTAAGGAAGAAGTAAAACTGTCACTATTTGCAGACTGATACTGTATATAGAAAACCCTGAAGGCGCCACCAAAAAACAACAACAAAAAAAAAATCTGTTAGCACTAATAAACAAGTTCAGTAAAGCTGCAGGATACAAAATTAACATACAGCAATCTGTTGTGTCTCTACACACTAATAATGAACTAGCAGAAACAGAAATTAAGAAAACAACCCCATTTACAATTGCATCACAAAGAATAAATTATCTAGGAATAAACTTAACCGAGGAGGTGAAAGACCTATATTTCTGAAAACTGTAAGATACTGATGAAAGAAATTGAAGATGACACAAATAAATGGAAAGATATACCCTGTTCATGAATTGAAAGAATTAATATTGTGAAAATGTTCATACGACCCAAAGCAATTTACAGATTCAACGTGATCTCTATCAGCGTTCGCTTCGGCAGCAACATACGCTAAAACTGGAACAATACAGAGAAAATTAGCATGGTCCCTGTGCAAGAATGACGTGCAATGCAATGCCTATCAAAACACCAGCAGTATTTTTCACAGAACTAGAACAAAAAATTCCTAAAATTTGTACAGAACCACAAAAGACCCTTGACTGGCCAAAGCAATATTGAGGAAGAAAGAACAAAGCTGGAGACATCACAATCTCAGATTTTGAACTTTACTACAAAGCTTTAGAAACCAAAACAGTACAGTACTGGCAGAAAAACAGATCCATGAAAATGAAATGGCAACCTACTGAACGGGAGACATATTTGCAAATGATATATCTAATAAGGAGTTAATATCTAAAACATATAAAGAATTCATACAACTCACCTCCAAAAACAAACAAAAACAATGTTATTTAAAAAATGGGCAGAGGGGCACCTGGGTGGCTCAGTCGGTTAAGCATCTGACTTGGGCTCAGGTCATGATCTCCCAGTTTGTGAGTTCAAGCCCCGCATCGGGCTCTGTGCTGACAGCTCCAAGCCTGGAGCCTGCTCCGGATTCTGTGTCTCCCTCTCTCTCTGTGCCTCCCCTGCTCACTCGCGCGCTCTCTCTCTCTCTCTCTCAAAAATAAATAAACATTAAATTTTTTTTAATAAATAAAAAATGGGGGGTGCCTGGGTGGCGCAGTCGGTTAAGCGTCCGACTTCAGCCAGGTCACGATCTCGCGGTCCGTGAGTTCGAGCCCCGCGTCAGGCTCTGGGCTGATGGCTCAGAGCCTGGAGCCTGTTTCCGATTCTGTGTCTCCCTCTCTCTCTGCCCCTCCCCCGTTCATGCTCTGTCTCTCTCTGTCCCAAAAAAAAATAAAAACGTTGAAAAAAAAAATACATACATACATACATACATACATACATACATACATACATACATAAATAAAGGGCAGAGAACCTGAACATTTTTCCAAAGAAGATACATGATGGCCAAAAGACATACGAAAAAGATTTTCAACATCACTAACCATCAGGGAAGTGCAAATCAAAACCACAATGAGATCACCCCACACCAATCAGCATGGCTAGAATCAAAAAGACGAGAAATAACAGGTGTTGGTGAGCATGTGGAGAAAAGGGAAGCCTTGCGTGCTGTTGGTGGAAATGTAAATTGGTGCAGCCACTATGGGAAATAGTATAGGGGATTCCTCAAAAACAGAACTACCATATGATCCAGCAATGCCATTTCTGGGTATTCACCCAAAGAAAACGAAAACACTAACGTGAAAAAATATATGTACCCCTCTGCTTAATGCAGCTTTACAATAGCCAAGATCTGGAAGCAATCTGTGTGCTCATTGATAGATCCTTGGATGACGATGTGGCATATATTCACAATGGAACATTACTCAGCCACAAAACAGAATAAAACATGGATGGCATTATGCTAAGTGAAATGAGTCAGACAGAGAAAGACAAATGTATGATTTCATCTACATGTGGAATCTAAAAAAACAAACAAACAAAAAAAACAGAAACAGACTTAAAAATACAGAGAACAAATTGGTGGCTGCCAGAGGAGAGGGGGGTAAGGAAATGGGCAAAATAAGTGAAGGGGATTAAGAGATACAAACTTCCAATTGTAAGATAAATAAGTCACATGGATGAAAAGTACAGCATAGGGAATATAGTCAACAATATGGTTAATACCTTCATATGATGACAGAGGGTAACTACACTTACTATGGTGAGCATTTTTTACTGTGATTGTCGGATCACTGTCATACACCTGAAATTAGTATTATACTCTACGTTAACTAACAAATTTAAATAAAAACTTAAAAAATATATATTGTTTGGGGGCACCTGGGTGGCTCAGTCGGGTAAGCATCTGACTTCAGCTCGGGTCATGATCTTCACAGTTCGTGAGTTCAAGCCCCGCGTCGGGCTCTGTGCTGACAGCTCAGAGCCTGGAGCTTGCCTCGGATTCTGTGTCTCCCTCTCTCTCTGCCCCTCCCTGACTTGTGCTCTGTCTCTGTCTCTCAAAAATAAATTTAGAAAACATGACCAAAAATATATATATTGTATGTCAACTATACTTCAAATACATACATACATATATACATACATACATACATACATACATACATACATACATACATACATACA
>NW_024412402.1:11324893-11356059 GCF_014898765.1 Herpailurus yagouaroundi | reverse complement strand
ACATACATACATACATACATACATACATACATACATACATACATACAATTGAGAAGCGACTTTGTGCTGGGACCTGGAGGTCCCAAAGATATAGCAGTAAACAAGACAGACACTGACCCTGACCTCAAGGCAGTGTCTATCATACCACCTTGTTTCCCAAGGTGTCCTCCCCAACACTGCTCTGAACATAGTAAAAGAGTAAAAAACCACCTGGCCAGGAGAGGGTCTATGTGGCCCTCTGTTCATCCCCTATTCTGTCCCTAGAGTAATTTTTCTAAAGAATGCATCCATCTGTACCCTTCTGTAGACCACTGTTGACTCCCCATCACCCATGCCCAAAGAGACAAGGGCTTCCTCGGCTGGCTCTTCCCCATTTCTCCAATGTTCCCTCTCAACGTGCACTGTCTCAGACAACCCCAAACTGCCTGCATTTTCGCATACCCACTTTGCTTTGCTTTGTCTCTATGCCTTTGCTCGTACCATTCCCTCTGTCTTAATGCCCTTCCTTCTCTTCATCTGGTTCATTTGTTATCTATTGCTGTATATCAAACCACTCAGACTAGTAACTAAAGGCAACCACTATTCTGTGAATCATCAGTTTGGTTACAGATCAGCTGGAACAGTGCATAGATATGCTCCAAACTGAGTTGGCTGGGCTCACCCATGCACTATGGTCAGCTGACAGGTGCACTGGGGCTGGATGCTCCAAGAGGAACTCACACAGTGTCTAGTCATTGGGTGAGGCTGCCAGCTGGAGCATCTCAATTCAGGTTTCTCCCCTTGGCTAGTCTGGGCTCCTCATGTGGCAGTTGGGTTCTCCAAGAAGCAAGCCCTAATGAGCAACCACTTAGGAACTCTCTGCCTGCATCACATTTGCTGAAGTTCCATTGAGCATGTCATATAGCTGAGCCCAGAGTCAATGTGGAAGAGGTGTGACTCACTGGGGGGACATTAACAGAGCAACCTACCAGTCTGCCCTCTACCCCTACCAATGCACAGCCTTTCCACATGTGAGATATACTCATCCTTCCCAAAACACCCAAAATAGTATTCAATCATGACACCAGGCTCAAGGTCTGTGATCTCACAATATGAAGCAAGTCTGGATGTAGCTGAGCCTCCTCAGGTGTGGCTCCTCTTGATTCACAGACGTGTGAACTAGTAAGACAAGACATCTGCCCTCCACGTGCCCAACATACAACTGTGAAGCAGGCATAGAATAGCCTCAATAGACATTCCCATTAAAAGAGAAATGGGAGGCACATAGCAATCACTGATTCAAAGCAATTCTGAAATCCAGCCAGGTTCTGTTATCAGGACCCCCCTCCTTTGGAAGCAGGGATGTTACTTGAATAAAGTCCAGTTCTCCTTGGCTTCTAGTTACACCCGCTAGGCTCCTGGATCTACCCTCTGAGAGGATTTTCTTTTCCATAAGAAAAGTCCCTTGTGACTATTGGCCAGCTTACTGCCCATAGAAAGTTGGGGGCCCAAAGGCCTCCTTTCCCTTTTTTAACTATTTCCGTTCATGTTAGCCCAAACTAATAGAGTTTCTTCCAAAACAGTACTCTTCAAAACTTTATGGATTTTCTATGAGTATTATTGGGTTCACTTCTTGCACCAAAAGCCACATACATAGTTACTTTCAAGAAGACTCTACTTCAGCTATGGAACAACATCTTTAATATTCTTAGAAACCCTTTTGTTTAACTGAGAAGGCCTACTAGACACCACCTTAAATCCTCGGGGTGTTAACAGAGGTTCTACAATCATACCCTTGATTTCATCTTTACCTTTAGGCCAATTCTTACTTTGGGAATCTGTCGCCTGCTGGAGAGACTGAAAATGAGAACTACTTTTCTTTTCCAACCCAGCAAACTGGACAGATCCTTATTTAGCTGATCTCTCCCTTATAACACCTGACATGCCAGCTGGGAGCACCTGGATGGCACTTTTAACATTCCATCTCCATATCTCTTAAGCCAAACCCACTAAATAACACTGGTCACCCTTGGTCCAAGCGGTTTCCAGCTCCCTTGCCAGTACATTCTCAATTCTTATTGCCTGTCCTTCAAGCCTTCACCCATCTCCCTGTTCCGAATGCCATCTGTTCAGTGTTTTAAGGTAGCATCACACTTCTGGGCACCCATATACATATCAGATGTCTATCATTACATAACAAACCACCTAAACCAATAGCTTAAAACAACCACTATTTTGTTAAACTCATGAATTCCGTGGTTAGGGATTCAGACTTGTCTCTGTCCCACAACATCTGGAGCCTCTACTTGAAAATCTGAGCAGCTAGGTGGACAACTCAAAGAGCTTTGGGGCTGAGATTATCTGGATGCTTCTTTATTTACATGTCTGGAGTCTGGGCTGAAATGACTCTGAAAGCTAAATTCACCCGGGACTGCCTACCAAAGTGTCTACACAATGCCTCCCCATGCGACAAGGGCTTCCTTACAGCAGGGCCTCAGGATACTTAGACATTTTATACCGAGGCCCTAAGAGTGAGTATTCTAGCAAAGAAAGTAAAAGCTATAAGGTCTTTCAAGATGTAAATTCAAACGTCTTTTAGCATCACTTCTGCCATATTCTATTGGCTGAAGCAGTTACATCCCCATTAAGATTCAAGAGGGGGAGACACAGACTTTACTTCTTGATGAAGCAATATCAGAATTTGTATCCAGGTTTTAGAACCAGCTTAGTAGGCTTATCTGGGATGCTTTATGTCTGTTCTATGTGGCATCAGTAGGAATTACACATGCTTTTGTGATCGCACATGCTTTTATGACCATGTGGCAGTCAACTGGGGGCTACTGAGGCACCTCAGTTCTCCACACGGCTAGCTCCAACTTCCTCACATGGCAACTGAATTCCAAGAAGGCAAGTCTTAACATACAAGCACTTACCAAGCTTCTGTTTGCATCTCATCTGCTGATGGCCCATTGGCCAAAACAAGGCACATGGCCAAGCCCAGAACAAATGTGGAAGGGAATCACACAAAGGGCATGGGTACCAGGACGCATGATTCACTGGAGACTGTTAATGTAACAACCCACCACACCTGGGCAACTCCCATTCACCCTTAAAGACTCAATTCATGTTTCTCCTCCAAGAAAGCCTCTCTGACAGACTGGGTGGTCACTTGCCCCTCCTTTGGGGTCCCACAATACTCTGTACACATCTCTACCTTTGCCTTTACCCTACTGTTTTCTAATTATCTCTATACCATTTCCGTCTCCCCCATTGGACAGCCCTTTGAAGGCAGAGATTGTGCTCTGTTGATCTTTGTAATTCCAGGGTCTAGCCCCATGCCTAGAACACTGTGCCCAGAATAATGTTATTTAATCATACATCCATGAATAAAAGTCTTTTTTTTTTATTTTTTTTGATGTTTATTCATTTTTGAAAGACAGAGAGAGACACGGTGCGAGCAAGGGAGGGGCAGATAGAGAGGGAGACACAGAAGCCGAAGCAGGCTCCAGGCTCCGAGCTGTCAGCCCAGAGTCCGACACGGGGCTCGAACCCACAAATCGTGAGATCATGACCTGAGCTGAAGTCAGACTCAACCGACTGAGCCACCCAGGTGCCCCAAAGATTTTTAAATAAATGTTGAAAATTATATCTCCATGGTGCTTTGTCCTCTTGCCCTCTTCCCTGTGTTCTAAGAGTTAACTTTCATTTTTTGTCATACTCTCCAACCAAACATGAACTTCAGAAAGTGACCTCACTTGGAGAGTTCACCTCAACTAGAGATTGGGAGAGGCCGCGCAGAGTAGAGCACTTGATTCCAAGATGTTTGAATTTCGGAGACCAGTCATGTTTCCAAAGAAATTTGCAGATCAACACAAAGTTACCAAATTTCCCTTCTTGCCTTTGGGCATTCAAAACACACATGCCACCTACCGCCATCACTTCAAAGAAGCAGAAAGGCATAACCTTAGAAGGAAAGCGTAGGCCTTCCCAAGGAAGGGCAAGTATGTGTGATAAGACCTTAAGTAGCCCCAAATTGGGACTCAACAGTATGTGCTGTCTTGACATCTGATAAAATTTGGACCATCTAGCCACAAGTCCTTCTTCCAGCTTGGCTCCTGCTAAGAAGTTCCCCTAGCCAATCGACCCTCTTTATCATGGGGACTAGGCATGGTTCCTGACTGTCCCCAAGCAGCGGGCTTCAGTTCCATGCCAGCCCACAGAATTAGTCAACAAGCCAACCAAATCCTCCGGCTGGAAACGGGCATCCCACCGTTTAGCCAACAAAGCCTGCCTCCCACTGCTCCTGGCTGTTCACTCTGCTGTGCAACTCCTGTGTGCAGGGTCCTCCTCTGGGCTGTGAGCATACATGACCAATAACCTACTGTCGATCTCACCTGTCTGGTGTCAGGTGCCATGCGTTCGGCCATGTCTGGAACCCAAGGGTGAAAATCCCTCCCTCATCAACACGGTGAGGAGGCGGTGATCAGAACAAGGTGGCAACCTGATGGCTATGTTTAGAGCATCCCACACTGTCCTCGTTTTTCTTATTTCACCATGGACCAGAGAAATCAGTTTAGTAGAAGTCTGAAGTCCCACCCCAGGGCCAGTGGAGACCACTGTATGTGGAGTCAGGAGATCTAGGATACAACTAGTCCTGGTAGTGCTCCAAAGTATTTGTCGGTCCTTTGACAAATCATTATCCTCTTGGACCTGTTTCCAGCTATAAAATGATAGAACAGCTTCTGTCACCTGTGTGATTCTATAAACCCGATCTGACGAAATCGGTGAAGAAGAAGAGTGAATGGCTGGGAGTCCTATGGTCACCCTAAAGGAATATGCATTTTTAGAGGAGTTTTCACCCCGTGTGTCTCTAGCTAGAGCAACTGGAGATGATGTGAAAGTCAGTTCTAAGGAACCAATAGGGCAGCCACAGGCTGTCAGGAAATCTTGCTTTGGGTGGATTCCTCTAAACCCTTCCTGCTTTCAGCACCCTGATCCTGTCCCATTAGCAAATAAGAGGACCTCTTTTTTTCTTTTTAAGTTTATTTATTTTATAATCTTTTTTAAATGTTTATTTTGAGAGAGAAACCACACACATGTGAGTGGGGGAGGGACACAGAGAGAGAGACAGAGAGAGAATCTCAAGCAGGCTCTGCATTGCCAGTGCAGAGCCCAACGCGGGGCTCAATCCCATGAACCATGAGATCGTGACCTGAGTCGGATGCTTAAACAACTGAACCACCCGGGTACCCAGCAAGCGGGAGTTTTTACATCTCCCCTTCACCATCTGGTCCCATCCCTGCCCCCAGATTATCTCATTTGAACCATCAATTCCAATCAGCCAGAGATCTTGCTTTAGCAAACACACAACTGCCATACCCTCTGGAGTCCACACTCCCCTCCCCTTCCCGAGGTAAAGTGCTTGGGGACCCAGAAAGGAGGCCAGGTCCTCATAACCTCATCAAAATAGCACAGCAAAGCTTTCCATCCAACAACGCTCAGAGACTCGGCCACAGCGTGGGGAAGAGCATCCAGGGTCTCGTCCAGCCAGAGCCCTGATAGCTTCTGTAGTTAAAATGCCTCTGGGTATCCCCATGTTCTGCCAAAAAAGGAGCAGTCTCCAGTCCCACCTGTGTGTGTGTGTGTGTGTGTGTGTGTGTGTGTGTGTGTGTGTGTGTGTATGAGAGAGAGAGAGAGAGAGTGCTCCTATCAGAGTGCTCTGATAGGAAAGGTCCCTGGACTGAGAGAATCAGAAAGCTGTTAGGCAACAAAAGAACACAATGCAGGGGGTGACAGGGAGGAGGCCAGCCTTTCTGGCATGTAGCAGGAACATAAATGGACAAGATGAAATGGTGGTGAAGGCTGACAGCCAGGACACCCAGGCCCTTAAAAATTATCCTACAGACAATGAGAAGCCAGACTGCCTGATCTATGGAAGAGGGATGATCTTATTAGGCCAGTGTTCCGCAGTTCCCAGACCCTGGGGAGCCTGTGAAAAGTGCAGACACAGGCAGCAGGAATACTAGACTAGGGAGACCCCAGGTGGGCAGGGACGACTGCATTTTTCATAAAATGCCCCCAGAGCTTCTGCTATTTACCACAGTGAATTACCCCTACACTGGACCATCCTCAAAGCTCCTTGCAGTTGGAAGGTTCCATCATTCTCAGTACTAGGAGGCCACCTAACCTCCCAGGGAGGGAGAGGGAAGTAAATCTCCCACTTGCTAGCCCAGGGATGACTTCCAGCAGTGCTACTGCAGTAATGGAAACTGCAGTTAAGGTGCCAGGGCTGACTGCTATGAAGAAATAGGAGAAGGGGCAGGCAGATGGCCGGGAGGCAGGGCCAGCCTACAGGATGTCCCAACCAGAATTCACAAAAAGGCCATGAAGATGCAAATCAAACAAATACGCCTTCATTGAAAAAAATTCACCTCACCTGTGGGTGGGAGCGACAAGTCATTGGCACTGGCCACCAAAAAAGAAAAAAAGAAAAAAAGATCCAAGGGCTTCTGGTGACTTGAAATTGATTGAGCTAGGGGTGGATGCCCCAGGGAATCAAAAGCCTAGTTTCCTCCATTCCTTTCTAGCGGTCCTGTCTTCTCCCCTTCCCCCACAGTTCCACACTGTCCCGTCCCACCGGGCTGAGACACAGCAGCTGAGTGGCTCAGCACTGAGGACCGAGGGTTCCACACATAGCTCAGGTGGGCTGGTCAGCTCTCCCACTCCACGAAATAGGACTGGGAGTGGGATGGGACGAACCCCACATACCGTTGTGAGGTCAGCACAGCCAGGGATGTCATGTGCCCGGCACAATGTCTGGCAGAAACCAGTACTCCTGCCCCTGTCTGAAGACCAAGCAAGCAGTTACTCACTACGCAGGGGGCGGTGGGGGGGAGGGGTGCCTAGGATCAGGAGGACTATATGAAATCGAGAAGAACCTTCTGGCTATCTGCCCTGGAAGGTGCCAGTCCAGGAGTAGAGGGAGACTGAATGCCCCAGAGCAGAAAGCCCCCGAAAGGGTTAGGTGTTCTAGGATGGAGGAGGGAGTGGGGCAGGGCTCAGGATCAGGAAGGACCGGCAGGACGCAGTGCCTGCCTTGCTTCTGAAGAGCTGCTCCAATGTGGAAAAACACCCCGCCATCTTCCTTTGGAGAAAGCCTGGAATATTCCAACTCCAAAACTTCTCACTGGAGGCTCCAGGGAGATGGGCTCCAGCCGAAAAGGAAAGGAGGAGGCAGGAGGAGGCGTGGGCACTGACCAAAGGGGCGGGTGGCTGCCCTGCCGCCTCCACCCCTTACCCCTTGGTTTTCCCACAGGCTTCTGAAGCCTCGGCCGGTCGGAAGAAAGGGTTAAAGCCTTAAAAGGGGAGCAATCATTTCGGGGTTCTGGGGAGCGCCTAGTGTTCCTTGCGCTGCCCCACCCGGATCCCCGGGGTCCTGAACCCTCTTGTCCCTGGCCTGGCCTGCCGGCCACAGGGTGAGGTCCCCCTTCTGCGGCAGACGGCCACTCTCCCACATCTATACCAGGCTACCTCCTCCGCCCTCTGCCATCCTTCCTCGCTCCCCCCACTCCCCACTCGGGCTCTGATTGGCCGAGTCCCGGGCCCTCCCCGCTCCTCCACTCCCACCCCGGGTGAAAACTGCGGGCGCCGGCAGGGTGCTGCAACTGGAGGCGGCGGTGCGTCCGGGGGAGGCTGCAGCAGCAGAGGACGGGAGCCCAGGTGGGAGCAGGAGCCAGGGCGGCGCCCGGGGCGCTGGGAGAGGCCCTCCCGACCCGAGGCTTCGGGAAAAGGTTCGGGGGCGCCCCGGCAGGGAGCTCCGCGGTGCTCGGGGAGGGGTCGGCTTCCCAGGCAGCGGAGAGCGGGACGCAACTGCTCGCTGCAGGCCAGGGGCCGGGCCGCACCCCGCCTTCTGCGGTAGGAGCTCCCGGGCTCTCGCCCGCTTAAGGGACGGCTGTCTGGGGCTGGGGCGCAGGAGGAGAACCTGGAGGAAGGGCGCCAAGGACAGCCAGCCTTGGCTTCTGCTCTCCACACAGACGTCCCCAAACCGAGCTCGCCGAGGCGTGGGGTGGGGGCGGTGAAATTGCGGCGAGAGGACGGATGACCGCCGGCTGGAGGGAGTCTCTGCCCTGCGACCTCGCGGAGGGCTGGGTGCGGGGCGTCAAAGGACCGGGGAACCGCAGTGCTGCGGGCGGGGACTGGAAGGCGGGCGGATGGGGGGGGGGGGGGGGGGAGAACGGAGACCGGGGGCGAGGGGGAAGGGGGGACCTCAATTGGGAGAGGAGCCGAGTGAAATTCAGAAACGGAATGAGGATGGGGCTAGTCAAACGGCGGCTGGAGAGGGTGGGAGCGCAGAACTTCTCTGGGCTCTGGGCTGCAGGGAAATGAAAACATCTGTGCCGCTCGGTAACCACCCCCCTCTGGCTCTCCAGCCCTCCTCCAGCCCCAGCTCCATTTCTTCCCCGCTCGCTCTAGCCCTCTAGCCGAGGCTTCCCCTTTCCCTCCTAGATCTCAAGCTCACACCCCCCCCCCCCCCGCCGTCAAATGTCTTGGGTCAGGGCCAGATGCCGACCCCCTTTCTTCCCAAAGGCACCTCTCAGTTACAAGTCCGAAGGGGTAAGGACTGCAGGTTCAGGCTTCGCGGGACCTCAGCCTCCCCCAGCCTCAGGGCTGAGCGCCAGGGACCCTGGGATTCGACCGGCGGTGCACCTGGGCACAGGCACCAGGGCAGTCGTACCCACCCCCCCCCCCATCCCCCGGCGCAGGCCACTCCCGTGGCCTCTCCCCGGTGAGCCCTGATGCGGACAGGCCAAGCTATCTGCCCCGTGTGCACGCCGGGATATTGGTCCAGAGTAGGCTTCGGAAAAAGACAAGGCACAGAGCCCAGGCAGGGAGTCTACTGTAGCAGGGCTCAAGAGACATGCCCAGAGGGCTGGACATTTTGGAAACATCCTGCAATCAGAGAACATATGCAATCAGAGAGCACAGTCGCTTTCCCTCACAGACATTCTGGAACACCGTTAGCTGTGTGCCAGGGACAGTCCTATCTGGAAGCACGTTAGCCACACAGTCCTTTCAGAGGAAGGAAATTAATGTTTGTGGGTCACTTACTATGGAGCAGTTCTCAGTGCCAGAGGTTTATCATTTTTCCTAAACCCATCACCACGCCGTAGGTATCTAAAGCTGATTCTTTCATTCATTCGGTATCTTTTGAGCATCTGTTATATGCCAGGAACTGTTTGGGCACTGGGGATTTTCTCCTGAACAAGAAACAGAAAGCCCCTGAATGGGGAGTTTTTGTGGAATGGGTAGAGTGTTAGTGCCGCAAAATAAAAAGAGTTCTGGGGGTTGCACCACAATGCGAGTGAACTTAACACTGCTGAACTGGACACTTAAAAATGATTAAAGTGGTAAATGTTGTGATACGTCTACTTTGCCTTCCCGAAGGGAAAAGGAGACGGTAAAAGTCACTCACTCAAAGAGTTCAGCAGACACACACCATTATAGGGTGTGTCCACCCTCCCCCTCGCTTTCCTGGAGGGGGGAAAGCACCTAGTGGCAGTGTCACATTCACTAGTAAGTGGGAGGGGACAACCACGGAGAGCAGCTTCCATGGCTGCCGGGGCCATCATGGCAGAGGCCCTCCAGCCCGAGCAGCAAGTGTGGGCACACCTACCCCACCTCTTGGCTGATACCCATCCTATCCCACCCCCAGATCGAGGACTGAGCTCTCTGCACCATGAACCCCACCATCGGCATCGCTGTTTTGCTGACAGGTACTGGGCAAGGGGCAGGGCTGGGACTGGGATTCAAAGCACGCTGGCTTCCTTCCCTTCAGAGGAGCGAGCTTCTTCCTGCCAACCTCAGAGGGAGGAGGTGACAAAGGGAGAGAGGGCTCTTTTTCATCCCTAAATCAGCTGAGCAGCCTAGCTGATCTTCTGCCTGCTTGAGGTGGCTTTCGGAAAAGCAGTCTACTGAGTCTGCCCCACAATGAGGTGGAATCTCCAAATGGAAACCAGGAACCTACATCAGCTCCCCAAGATCTCCTGCCCCTGGAACCCCAGGACTAAAGATGATGAGGGAGGGAGGCTGAGTTTGCAACGGGGAGGTTGAACTGGCCCTCGGGGACCTCTGGGGTGGGGAAGGGTGCCCAAAGAACAGACCCTTGTGCCCTCCCTGGCCAGGCCATTCTCTACTGTTAATGTGGGTGGGAGGCCCCCGGCTCTGCAGGCCCCCAACTTGGATGTGGGCACTGCCGGTGCCAGTCTTGCAGGTAGCCCGTGGGCAGAAGGTGACCAGCCTGACGGCCTGCCTGGTGGACCAGAGCCTCCGTCTGGACTGCCGCCACGAGAACTCCACCACCTCCCCCATCCAGTATGAGTTCAGCATAACCCGTGAGAAGAAGAAGCACGTGATCTTTGGCACTATGGGGGTGCCTGAGCACTCATACCGCTCCCGAACCAACTTCACCAGCAAGTACAACATCAAGGTCCTCTACTTATCCGGCTTCACCACCAAGGACGAGGGGATGTACACATGTGAACTCCAGCTCTCTGGCCAGTCTACCACCAGCTCCAGCAAGAATGTCTCTGTGCTCAGAGGTGAGGCGAGCTCCCAACAAGTCCAAGTGAGCTGGGAGAGGGAGGCTAGGGAGGAAAGGGTTGGCTAGGACAGCAAGGCAGTCCCCCTTGACTGGGCCGAAGAGGAGAGGGGCCCCAGAAACCTCTCTCCCCCTTCCCCCAACTGCTGCCTGGTGCCCTGGGGAACCACTGCCCTCTGTGTGAATAGGGAGAAAGGCTGAGGGAACGAACGGTGAGACAGGCAGAGCGGTGGAGCGGGCACTTCCACCGTGACTGGGCAAATCACTTGGCCTCCCCAGCCCTCCTCTTCCCCACCTAGAAAACACCCATAGTTTTCTTTTGATGATGCTTAATAAAGATCTGATATGATGTTTGTCCAAGAGCTCGGGAACCTGCAAGTGGGAAAGACAGGCGGTTCTAGTCGAGCAGACAGGCCCTGGTTCCGGCTAAGACATCCTGACACCAGCCTCCCCAAGGGAACGTGCCCTTCTCAGGGCTTGTGCCTGCCTGAGTCCTGGGGCCTCTTCTTTCCTGCCCTACCCCTCCTCCCTCTTCTCTCCCCACAGACAAACTGGTCAAGTGTGAGGGCATAAGCCTGCTGGCCCAGAACACCTCGTGGCTCTTGCTGCTTCTGCTCTCCCTGCCTCTCCTCCAGGCCATGGACTTCATCTCCCTGTGACTGGCTGGGCAGGAAGCCACAAGGCCCAGTCCAGAGACCCTACTTCTCGGAGTTGGCTGACCCCCTACCCTCAATCCCTCACACACCCTGGGGAGAAATGGGGACCCTACCCCTCACAAGGAATCCCAGTGCCGCATGCCATCGTCTACCCATTCCCCAGCCCCACTGCCGCTCACACCCTCCCCCCACCCCCGGGCCTTTTTTTTTTTTTTTTTTTTTTTTTTTTAACTCTTTGTTCCAGAGTTGCTTCTGTCTGGTTTATCCTTCCTTTTCTTTAGGAGTTTGTGAAAAGGGAAGCCAGGGTTGGGAATGTGATGGAGAGTGAGGGCATGGGAGGGGTAGAAGGATGGAGGGATGCCAGTCCCTGGGAGGGGGGGGGGGGATCATCCTTGCCCACCAGGACCAGAGGCCCAGGAGAGACCTGGATGAGGAGGAGGATGGGAAGCATCTGGGCCTAGCACATCCCCCAGCAGGCAGGGATGGTGCCTGAAGAGCCCGGATGTGAGGGCACCACCAAGCATCTGGGGCCCCTCACAAGAGGAGAGAAGGAACATCTCCAGGAGCAGCCTCTGCCACAGCAAGAAGCCGTCCACATACGGGAAGCAGTTCCACATAGGGAACTGCCGAGGTTCCCTAGGGGCCTCAGGCCTGGTGCGGCCCCGTGAAAAAGCAGATTCTGCCTGGGAGCAATCTACTGGCGGGTTGGAGAGGGGGTAGAAGAGAGGGTCCATCAGCCCTCTCTGCCTGATGAAACTAAAACTGAGAGCCTGCTGTCCCTCACCACCTCAAGCAGCCGTTGAGAGGGTGGCAGAGGACAAGCCTCCTCCCAGCCTGGCCCAAGCTCCTAAGAGCTTCCAGAACTCTGGCCCGCAGGCAGTAAGTCAGGCCAGGTAGAGTCCCAGAGCAGAGCAGACTTTGGCCCGCGTTTGGGAGGCTCTTCCTTCCCTCCCCCGACAGCGCCAACCCCTTCTGGCCGGTGGCCAAGCCTTGAGACGGCCCTCTGCCCCACAGGCCTGTCCTCTCGGGGACCTGGGGGGCAAGGGCGTCTGAGGCAGCCCATGGAGTGAGACCCGTGAGCGGGACATGCCTCAAGAGATGGCTTTTTCCCAACACCCAGCTCCCCAGCCGGCAGCTGTGCCCCGTCCTGTGACTGTGTGTAGTGCCACCACAGCTTATGGTATCTCATTGAGGAAAAAGAAAAGTGTACAATAAAACCAAGCCTCTGGAATCTGTCTTCTAGCCTTTCTCTGCTTTGCTCCCTCCATCTCTCCCCAAGCCCGCTCCCCTGAGAGTCAATGAGTAGAATGTGAACATCAGTGGCCATCCTCGTGCTGGGAGCTACAACAGGATCACGAGGTGGTTCCGGGTTCCCCCAGAGAGCCTTCCCGGCTTTGCCCCGGGAAATTTGGGGGAAGGCGGTGGTGACCATCCAGGGGCTTATTCCTTTCGTATTCCCCACGGTGGAGGCTGATTCTAAGCCTTTACTTAAAGGCCCGGGATCTAAATTCATGCCCCCGGCTCCCACTCTTCCTGACACCTCCCGTCGACGCCTGTGCCTTGCCAGTGGCCCCGTGCAGTGACCGTGCCAAAAGGTGGCAAGAGAAGCCTGCGAGTTGGGAGAGGGATCCGCCTGTGTATCACCGACCATGAGGCCCACATCACTCAGCATGGTGCAGCCAGCCTGGGGTCTCCAGAGGACGTCAGTGGACACAGGCGCCTCTTGTTCAGTCCTGCTGGGAGCTTTGAGCGCCACGCCAAGAAAATAAAGAGCCTTTGTGGGGGAAGGGAGTTTGAATGCCACCCATGGGGTGGTAAGAGTTAAAATTGGAAGGGCTTTCTGGAAGGAACTGAGGAGCCAGGTGTGAAGCCTCAACTGTGACAACACCGCAAGCCCCTGGCACCTGTGTAAAGCCTCCTATGTGGCCTTTGTCACACCGGGAGCAGCTCCCCTGGAGTTTAGCAGCCACACTACGCAGAGGGTCCTGGGGAGATGGTGCTGCCCCCTGCAGCCACGCTTGGGGGAGGAGAGCCTGAGGCCTGCAGTGGGTGAGGCTAGCTTAAGAAGCCACAGAGGCCATCAGAGAACCAGGGGCTCTAGGAAGGCAGGAAAAGAGAAGAGAGGAACAGGCGGGCCCAAAAGGGAACCCTACAACTTAAAGCCTGGGCCGTCAGGCCTCACAACGTAAGCCAACCCAGAAAGACCATGCTGTGGGCTGGGGGAGATCTGGGCCCTCAGAGGCAGGCCACAACGGCCATCAGGTCGTCTCTGGGCAAGTCAGAAGGTCTTGAGGAGGCTGCGGGACGTCCACGGTGACATGGCTAATTATAAAGAGGGCGGGGCCTGCCCTGCTTCCTGCCCACATGCCCCAGACCCCAGCCCATCAACCTCCTCCCTACTTCTCCTCACCCCTCTCCCATGTCCCCCTCAGCCATGTCAGTCCCTACCTTGGGATCTGGATTCTTCTTGCTCAACAGCAACAGAAGCTCCTTTCCACACACACCCATTTCCGACTAGATCATCCACTGAGACAGAGGACTAGCTGCACAGGGCACAGTGTAAAGGTCTCTCCAACATCTAGCAACTCCCTCGGGAAGAGCAAGGAGGCCACCATGAGGAGACGCAGGGACTTTCACTGGTCAACCAATAAATCTACACGGCGTCCAGGGTACCTGTGACCTGCATCCTCCAGCCTCCTCAGCGTGACCCCGATCCCCTCCCTGTGTTTGCAGCTTCCGGGCTGCAAAGAGCACGTCTGTCTTTGCATGAGAAAGCAGCCATCTCGGGTTAAGGGGAAATGTTGGAGCTGGAGCCCTTCAGAGTCCTGGAGAAGTGTGGGGGCCATCAGCTCTCTTCCACACAGCCCAGGACAGAGATGGATTGCCTTCCTGCCC
This sequence comes from Herpailurus yagouaroundi, assembly GCF_014898765.1. Lineage (NCBI taxonomy): Eukaryota > Metazoa > Chordata > Mammalia > Carnivora > Felidae > Herpailurus > Herpailurus yagouaroundi. The sequence continues at coordinate 11,341,932 of NW_024412402.1, read as the reverse complement.
AGGGCCCTTAGCCTCAGGGAGGCTCATGTCCTGTGAAGACTCACAGGAGGCATCCGTGCGGGGCAGAGGAACACCTGGAGCCAGGGGAAGGTATGCGAAGTGGACACATGGTGTAGGGGGCAACGTGGGACCACAGGAGGGTTCCAGGGAGGCCAGGCTCGGCTCCACACCCAGAAGGGGCCCTGGATGGCTGGAGCTGCCCAGCAGCAGAGGTGGGAAGTGCCCAGCAGTGGGCATGGTCAGTGGAGGTCACCTGCCCAGTCTGCAGTAAAGCAGTTTCCTGAATTAGGTCAGAACCTGGACTCGATGACCCTGGTCACTTCACTCTTTAATGCCTCACTTCTCTAATATTCAAAATAAGATGGTTCAGCTGGAATCATTTATTTGTAGAACAAGCATTAAGGACCTGGCTCTGTGCCTAAAAGACACAGCCCCTGACTGAGGGAATCTGCAGTCCAGGAAGAAGAAATTGATCTCAGTGCAGTGATCAGTGCCATGAGGCAGGGAAGCTGTGGCAGACATTGCTGGGTATTCCCCCTCCTTTCTCAGCAGTAGGACCCACAAATTAGAAATGGAACATGTGGTCCAGAATGAAGACTGCATTTCCCAGCTCCCTTGCAGCAAGATGTGCCTGCGCGGCTAAGTTCTTTCCAATGGGACGTGAGGGCAAAAGGACGTGTGCTTCCTATGAAGTGCTCTTAAAGGAAAAACACATGCCTTTCTGCCCCATTTACCTTTATGCTGGCTGGAATGTGGACTTGATGGCTGGAACTAGAGCAGCCATCTCGGACTATGAGATAGAAGCTGTGTGTTACAAATGACGAAGCACAAGATAGCAGCCTCTGTTCCTAGTGATGGTACTTCGTGGTAGCAGCTGTGGACTACCGACTTTGTGCTACTGTTATTTGGAGTTTTCTGCATTCACAACTAAACCTAAACGTACCTGAAAAAGAAGCCACTGGGGCTCCTGGGTGGCTCAGTGAGTTAAGTGTCCAACTCTTGATTTGGGCTCAGGTTATGATCTCATGGTTCAGTTCGTGAGATCGAGCCCCATTCGGGTTCTACACTGGCAGCACAGAGCCTGCTTGGTATTCTCTCTCCCTCTCTCTGCCCCTTCCCCACTCATGAGCACATGTGCACACTCTCTCTCAAATTAATTAACTTAAAAAATAAATAAATAATAAATAAATAAATAAAATAAAATAAAAATAAAAGTAAGCCATTATTTAATCCTACTGAACTACACACTTAAAAATGGTTAAGACAATAAATGTCATATGTGTTTTTTACCACAATAGGAAAAAAAAAGAAGAAACCAAAGTCAAATTCAGAGAGACAGAAAGTTGTATGGGTGGTTACCAGGGGCTGGAGGAGGTTGAGAAATGGGGGGATGGGGAGTTAGTATCTAATGGGTACAGAGTTTCAGTTTTGCAAAATGGAAAACATTCTAGAGATGGACGGTAGTCATGGAGACACAATACGGACATACTTAATTAACACCACCGGACCACACCCTTAAAGATGGCCGAAATGGTAAATTTTATGTTATATGTATTTTACCACAGTTTTTAAAAAGCAGCAGCAGCCTAGGCACAAGGGAACTTTCTGGAAGTTTCAGTATACTGAACATGGGTGAATTTCATTAAATGAAAATCAGTCCTCCATAAAGTGCTATGGGAATATATAGGCAGGGCCCTTTGCCAGAGAAGGAGTCATGAGTAGGAGTTAGCACAAAAAGCAGGCTCTACTATGTTATAAGGTGATTACAAAGAAAGAAGTATTATTTTATTGCTTCTGTATCCTGAAAAACATGGGAAGAGGGATGGGAAGCCTTTGTGGATTCAGTTAAAGGACAGGCCTTAGCCTCTCTCCAGGGCAGCTCACCGCTGCTGGCTGATATGACAGCTCTCTGAACACACAAGCCCATCATCAGGGTCCCTGACCCAGGCAATCCTCACCCCCAGAGTCGCTAAGTGCACACTGCATGCCGGGGAGTAATTCCCCGGGCAGGGTGACGAGCAGAGTAGTGAATGATACAGACAGGTTCCCACCCCACAAAAATGCTCTCACACAGAACATGGACATTAAGCAAGTAAACCAGTGACTAAGTCTGATGAGTATAGATTGGGATCATCTACACACGAGAAGCGATAAGAGAACACTTTACTCAGGATGGCCAGGGCAAGTCTAGGGAGAGGGCCCTTGGGCTGAGTCCTGGAAGAGAAGCTGGCCTTTTCAAGAGCAGCAGGCAGTGCACGCAGGCAGAGGGACAGTAAAGGCGCACTCGCTCAAGGTGCTCAGGCAAGGGATGTCACTGCAGAGGCAGACGAGAGCCAGGTCCCGTGGAGCCTTGCAGGTCACGGTGAAAAGGGTGAATCTTATTCTAAGGGCAGCAGACAACAACAGTAGAAGCAAAAAACCGGGAGGATATTGCATTAACCCTAGGAAGACGCTACAACAGTTTGGGCAAAAACCACAGCAGCAAAAGTGGTGCCTTTCAGGCACACACAAAACTAAAAGTGAGAGGCTTGATGAAAGCTGAATAAGTTCTGTGGATTTTACCAATATCCGTTTCCCCGTTTTGATATTGTACTATAGCTATGTAAGATGTTACCAGTGGGAAAACTGGGTGAAGGGTACACAGGCCCTCTTTATGGTATTTCTGCAACTTCCCATAAATCTATAATGTCTTTAATTATTTTAAGTTTATTTATTTATCTTGAGAGAGACAGAGCAGGTGGGGGTGGGGTAGAGAAAGAGGGAGACAGAGAATCCAAGCAGGCTCCACACTGTCAGCACAGACCCCGATGCAGGGCTCGAACCCACGAAACCATGAGATCATGATCTGAGCCGAAACCAAGTGTCAGACGCTTACCCGACTGAGCCACCCAGGTGCCCCTATATTAATTATTTTAAAATAAATTATTTTTTAATTTTTTCTAATGTTTATTTAATTTTGAGAGAGAGACGGACAGACAGAGCATGAGCAGGGGAGGGGCAGAGAGAGAGGGAGTCGCGGAATCCGAAGCAGGCTCCGGGCTCTGAGCTGTCAGCACAGAGCCCGACGCTGGGCTCGAACTCACGAACCACAAGATCATGACCTGAGCCGAAGTCGGACGCTTAACCGACTTAGCCACCCAGGTGCCCCTAAAATAAGGTTTTTTTAAATTCTCAACAAGAACCACACACACAAAAAAGATGGCAAGTATTAATTCCAGAGGGAAGAAAAATCGAATTCTAATCATAGCATATAACATGGCTTAGCTATAAAGAATACTTACATAGTCATACGAATATAAACACTAAACTGTGATGAATGAACACTTAAACTTTAACCAAAAGTTGTGAGGACGCTATACTGGACATGCAAAAAGGGTAAGCGTGTTTGGTGGGGGAGTAAACAGGCATATAAGAAAGCTAACCTCATTTCCACAGGTGAAAGAAAACGGGTATTACTTCAAACGGAAAAATCAGGAAATAGCTATCGATGCGAGAAATTCCCAAATACAGATGTAAACAGCAGGAAAAAAACTAGCCAAAACAGTGGGGAGTGGTTGCTTGGGGAAATGAGAATTTGGGATGGGGTCACACACTGCTTTTACATGACAAACCTAGTAATGTAATATGTCTTCTCTATAAATAGATCAGCTCGCTAAGCAATAAAAATTAAGCATATTTAAAGAAATATGTTAAGGCCTGCTCCCAAAGAACAGCGAGGACTTGCTAACTAGTGGTTTGGATGGAAGTGGAGGTGCTGAAAGGAAAGAAGAAAGAATCCCAGATGACCCCTAGGTTTTTGCCTGATCAATGAATGGATGCCATGTGTTAAGACAGAAAAGGCTGGGAGAGTGCTAGGATAGAGAAGTAGATATGTTAAATCTACGCTGCCCATCAGACATCCAAATAGAAGTAACAAGAAGACAGCTGGATAGCCCAGTTCTGAGCACAGGGGAGAAGTCGGGGTTAGAAACAAAACTTGGTAGGGGTGCCTGCGCGGCTCAGTCAGTTGAGCTTCTGACTACGGCTCAGGTCATGACCTCACGGTGCACGAGTTCGAGCCCCGTGTCCGGCTCTGTGCTGACAGCTCAGAGCCTGGAGCCTGCTTGGGATTTTGTGTCTCCCTCTCTCTCTGCCCCCACACCACCCCCCCACTCACGCTCTGTCTCTGTCCCTCTCTCTCCCTCTCTCTCTCTCTCTCTCTCCCTCCCTCCCTCTCGAAAATAAACACTAAAAAATTTTTTTAAGTTTATTTACTTTTGAGAGAGACAGAGTGAGTGGGGGAGGGGCAGAGAGAGAATCAGAGAGAGAGAATCCCAAGCAGGCTCTGCACTGTCAGCACAGAGCCCGACATGGGGCTCGAACTCACGCACTGTGAGATCATCACCTGAGCCACAACCAAGAGTCGGACGCTTAACCAACTGAGCCACCCAGGTGTCCCTAAAACAAATGTTTAATAAAAAAAGAAATAAAACTTGGTAGACATCAGCATTTGGGTGGCAGGCACCGACCATGGGACAAAAAAGATCATGCAGGAAGGCAAAGAGAAATAATCAAGCCCAGGCCTAGAATCTGAGATGATCGAATATTTAGAGTTTCGGGGGGAAGCAAAGGATATCAAACAGGAGCTAGAGAGGGAAGAGGAAAGCCAGGGGTCTGTGGAGTCAAAACAGGGAAAGTTTCGAAAAAGAGCAATCAACTAGATCAACTGCTGTTAAGAAGTAAGATGACTAAATAAAAACTAAGGGAAGAAGAAGCAGGAGGAGGAAGAGGAGAGAGAAGGATGACAAAAGGAGGAGGAGGAAGTCAAGTAAGATGAAGAGACCAAGTTGTTGGTGACTACGGTAGCTAGCCTCCGAGGATGGCCCCCTAAATAAACCATGCCCCTGCGTAATCCCTTCCCCTTGAAGCTGGGATGGCCCTGTGTTTTGCTTATGACCAATAGCATATGGTAGAAGTCACGCTGCACGACTTCCAAGGCCAGATCATAAGAGTATTTGCAGCTTCCACCTTGTTCTCCAGGAATTCTCACTCCTGGGACACTCCCTCCTGGAAGTGTCCCAGCTGCCATTCTGAGCGCCTAAGTCAAATAACTGGCCATGTGTAGGCACTCCAGTCCCCAGACCCAGCTAAGCTCCCAGCCAAGAGCCACCACCAACTGCCAGTCGTGTCCGTGTGCTGCCTTGGACGTCCAACTCAGCAGATCCTTTGGATGACTCCAGGCCCAGCTGCTACTGACCACATCCTCGTGAGAAAGAAATTTCAAGAGAGAACTTCCCAGCTGAGCCCATCAACCATAGCAGGATGGGATACATTAATAAATTGTTTAAAGCCACTGGATTTCGAAGTGGTGTGTGATGCAGCCATCGATAACCAGCCAGTGGCTTTAACAAGAGCAGCATAATGGGGTTCTGGTAACAGAAGCCAGACTACAGTGGTCAGTGAGGGTAAGTGGGAGAATGCAGGCTTCTCTTTCAGGAAGTCTGGCCATGACTGGGTGTGGGAGGTGGGGAGGTGTGTGAACCCGACGTCGGGAGGGCAGGGGTTTTCATACAAGCAGCAAGGTCATCAGCTGAATGAGAAGATGAGGAGATGGAGAGAAGATGAGACAGATTTGAGGAGAGTAGATAATATAAAATACTCCTATCAAAAAGTGGGAGCGGTGGAAGAATTCTAAAAACGGTCTCTGAAGATTCCCTACCTCCTAATCCCTGGAGTCCATACGTGAAGTAAGATGTCATCCCCATGATTATGTTATGTTATGTGGCACAGTTGATCTTAAGGGAGGGAGATTATCCATGTAGGCCTAACATGATCACATGAGCCCTTAAAAAGCAGAGAATGTTCTCTGGCTAGTGGCAGAAGAGAAAGAGAGGAAGCCGAAAATGCACATGGGAGATTCGACATGCCATGCTGGCCACTTGAGAAGGAATGTGGGCAGCCTCTGGGAGCAGGCAGCCCATCCCAACTAGCCGCCAGGGAAGAAACAAAGCCCCTTCCCCCCACCTGCGGCCATAAGGATTCGGATTCTGCCAACAGCCTAAATGAGTTTGGAAGTGGATTCTTACCCTGAGCCTCCAGCTAAGAGCCAGCCTGGCCAACATCTTTTTTTTTTTTTTTTTTTTAATGTTTTTTTAACTTTTTTTATTTATTATTGAGAGACAGAGAGAGACAGAGCATGAGCAGGGGAGAGGCAGAGAGAGGAGGAGACATAGAATCCAAAGCAGGCCCCAGGCTCCGAGCTGTCGGCACAGAGCCCGACGCGGGGCTCGAACTCACAAACTGCAAGATCATGACCTGAGCGGAAGTCGGACGCTCAACCGACTGAGCCACCCAGGCACCCCAGCCTGGCCAACATCTTAATTTTGGCCTCATAAGACCCTGGCCAAAGAACCAGCAAATCCCACCAGGACTTCTGACCTATAGACCGTGTTGTTTTGAGCCACTAAGTTTCTGGACATGAGCCCTGACACAGTCAGGACGCTGCCCTCTCTTACTTCAGGGCCTTCTGGGGGAGCGCCACCCCTCACATGGGGGTGACTCAGCCTCTTAGCGCCTCTGTGTTCTCTCATGACGACGGCCATCATCATAGCTCTGGGCTCAGGCTTTGGGACTTAACGTCTTTATAGTTTCCTGCCATCTAGACCTGAGCTGTCCAACATGATAGCCACTAGTCTCGGATGGCTCCTCAAATGTAAGGTTAAAGGAATCACAGTTAAACAAATTAAATGTTCAGGGGTGCCTGGGTGGCTCGGTCGGCGAAGTGTCCGACTCTTGATTTCAGCTCAGGTCACGATCTCACGGTTTGTGAGTTCGAGCCCCGCGTCAGGCTCTGAGCTGACAGGCAGAGCCTGCTTGGGATTCTCTCTCTGTCTCTCTCTCTCTCTCTCAAAAATAAAATAAAAATAAACATTTAAAAAGCAAGAGATAAGAACACAATTCCCATTCCACCAGATTTAACATTCCTCTCAGCTCAGTGATGGATACTTGCTTTACAGTTAGGAAACGAAAAGCCCTTTGTATGTAGTGATTTTCCCAAAGCAAAGAATCAGTCAGCCCCAAGATAAATTGAAGCCCCTCTCTCTCTAGAAACTGAAAACTGCTTGAAACTTTTAAATGATGGCTTTTCCTGTATCTCCCTACCAAGGTGCCAAAAATCATAGAGTCCAATGTCAGGCAGACCCCCCCGCCTTATAGAAGTCTCCCCAAAGCTGACGTGAAGACCATGAAGGAGAGGGGCGGTAGGGGGGGGGGCGGTAAGGGAGGGGGACCCAGCCAACTGGAAGACCTAAAGCCAGGACGGCACTGGATGTTTGGAGAAGGACACTGGCATGAGGAAAACCCCAACTATATAGCACATACATCAAAACAAACTAGATTTAACACACTCTTGCGGAAAGTGTGTTTAGGCAATCCTAAAAAAGGTGATCTCACACAGGCACGACAGTGTGCGCACTACTGCTAATTTAAGATCTGTAAAATGCTACTGACACTTCCTTTATTTACTGTAATAAACTTTTTTAAGTGTATTTATCTTGAGAGAGAGAGACAGAACACGAGCAGGGGAGGGGCAGAGAGAGAGAGGGACAGAGAGGAATCCCAAGCACGCTCTGCACTCCACTCTGAGCCCAACTCAGGGCTCAATACCATGACCATGATGAGATCATGGTCTGAGCTGAAACCAAGAGTCAGATGTTTAACCATCTGAGCCACCCAGGCACCCCTAGTGTGCTAAATTTTTAATGTTAGATGTTAATGAACTTAAATCACATATCGGCATTTCATAACTCACTCAGTCTTCCTAATTTTACTTTTCATCAAGGGTCTTCAAATGCAAAACCTCCTATCATTTCAGCAACTCCACTGTCAATGGCTGGGGAGGAATATATTGCCCGAACTAAGAGAAACAGAATAAAACTCCAAAAGAAAACAGAAGCAATAGACATAGAATGGGGGGAAATTTCGGGGAACAAAAGACAGAAAATCAAAAAGATCCGATCCCAGCAGATGTAGGAAACATGGTGAGATAATATTTCTAAACAGTATTTTCACTCGCTTCCCTTTCTCCGCATAGTCCCACTTTAAGCAGCCAAGTTTTTGTGCTTATGCCTCAGTAAAGGGATGAGACAGCAAAAACCAGGGGGAAAAAATTCAGCTTTTGGATTTGAGTTGCCTAGGCCCTTAATAAAACTGAAAGGACTCAAAACCTATACAAAAGATGCAGAGAAAAGATCTTGGGTAAAGCCAGACTCCCACTGGCGTTACCCCCAGCCAGAGGGAAGAGATAAGAGAACAGATGGTGGGTTCTGTCCTCAGACACCTTAGACAGCAAAACCCCCAAGCAGGTTCTGAGATCTGATATCAGTATGCTTCCATCCCCACATCTGGGTAGAGCCTCAGAAAGGAGACACAGTCCCAGAAACAGGAAATGACTGCAGAGTGTAACCTACTTTGGAGGCAGCTAGAACCCTGGTCAGTGTCACACTCTCTCTTGCTACCCCAAGAATGATTCCTATGTATCCAAGAGTGACCCAGAAGTAGCATAAAGACACCAGACCTAAAGGGGCCAGGCAAGCAGGAACCAGGCAGTAGACATTTAAGTGGACACTTGGCTGGCCATTTAATAACAAGGCCCACTTCCTCTAGTGCTCTGGCAAATATATATGGGACATTCTTCAGAAACTCAGGCAATCCTTGGAGAAAGGAGGGGAAATTCCGTCACTGTCTGAAACTAAGTGTCCACCACTCCAAACAGAAATGTAGGTATATTACAGGGGCGCCTGGGTGGCTCAGTTGGTTAAGTGTTGGACTCTTGATTTCAAGAGATGGAGCCCCGCGTTTTTGCGCTCTGGGCTGGGCCTGAAGCCTGCTTAGGATTTTCTCTCCCTCTGCCCCTCCCGTGCTCTCTCTTTCTCTTTCTCCTTAAAAAGGAAGGGAAGGGAAGGGAAGGGAAGGGAAGGGAAGGGAAGGGAAGGGAAGGGAAGGGAAGGGAAGGGAAGGGAAGGGAAGGGAAGGGAAGGGAAGGGAAGGGAAGGGGAAAAAATGTAGGTATATTACAGAAAAACAATGTTATGTTTCCTGCATCTTTGAGTTTGTGGACTAAAATAATCCCTCTGTAAGAATTAAAGGAGGGGAGGGGCACCTGGGTGGCTCAGTCAGTTAAGCGTCCAACTTTGGACGTGATGGACTTCGGTCATGATCTCACAGTTCGAGTCAGGCTCTGTGCTGACTGCTGGGAGCATGGAGCCTGCTTTGAATTCTGTGCCTCTCTCTCTCTCTCTCTCTCTCTCTCTCTCTCTCTGCTCCTCCCCCACTCATGCTCTGTCTCTCTCTCTCAAAAATAAATAAATGTTAAAAAAAATTTTTGTTTTAAGAATTAAGTGAGGGGAGAAGTTGGAAACCAGCAAATTCTGAGTAGGAAATTGAATGAACGATCATGCCATTCACAGATGTAGGCAATAAAGGAATGGGAACAAACTAAGTGAAGAACGATGAGTTTAAGGCTTGGACATGTTGAGGGTGAGATGGTGATGGGGTGTCCAAGGGCATATCAGGAGGCAGACAGATAATCATGACTGGTGCTGAAACTACAGGTTTTGGCGTCATCAGTCCGTACAAGGAGCAGGTGATGAATGAATAGCAGATCAGAGCGATCTTCTCACGTGCTGCCTATAGGTCAGGCATTGCTGTAATGGTTTTTTCATGCATATTAACTCATTTAATGCTCAAGTCAACTCTACAGGGCGGGTACTACTACCAGCCTCATTTGTTTACACGTGAAGAAACAGATAGGAACGCTGCAGGCCTCAGAGCTAGTAACCAGAGGAATCAGAAGTCATCCCAGAAAATCTACAATCTGCACCCAGAACAACCACCATGCTATAAGGGCTACTAGAAATAAAGAGGAGGAAGAAACTGTCAGGAGGAAAACCAGAAAAGCCTTATATGATACAACCTAAAGGAGAAGAGAGCTCCAAGGATGAAATGGTGAAAGGGACCAAATTTGCAAGGGGTCCAGTAATTGGTTATAACTAAACAGGCAACTAGGATTGCACATAGGAGATCTTAGTGCCCAGGTTGGGTAGCTTTCCTGATGTCGTGATCTCGCGGTTGGTGGAACTGAGCCATGAGTCAGGTTCTGCACTGACGGCACAGAGCCTGCTTGGGATTCTCTCTCTCTCTCTCTCTCCCTCTCTCTCTCTCTCTCTCTCTCTCTGCCCCTCCCCTGCTCATTCTCTCTCTCTCTCTCTCTCTCTCTCTCAAAATCAATAATAAAAATAAAAATTTTTCTTGACCTCACTTCTCCTTTTACTTCCCACCCACCTTCCTTTACCACAAAACTCCTCCAAAGAGTTTTCTACACTGTACCCCATCCTTCTCTTCGTACCCTTCCAGGTCATCAGGAGCCTTCTAAATCAATTCCCAGACTTGGGTTACTTAATCCATCAGCAGCATTTGACACGAATGATCTTTCTCTACTCCTTGGTAAATCTCCTTTCTTGGCTTACAACATAGCACCCATCTCTTGGATTCTTTCCTTCTCTACTTCACTAGCCACTCCTAAGTCTCTGACGGCTCCTACTCGTTTCTAAAACCATTTAATGTTGGAGAGCTCCAGGATTCGGTCCTTGCACATCTATTTCTATTTGCTCCCTCAGTGACCTCCCCTAATCTTACGGCTTTAAACAACAGCCATATGCTGACAGCTCTCAATTCTATATTGCAACCCAGACCCTGCCAAACTTGCACATCCAGCCACTTTCTTGACATCTTGACACGCCTAACAGACATCTCAAACTTGACATTATTAAACCAAGCTCCTGCCCTCCTCCTACCCACCTTCTCAGTTAATGTTCAAGCCAAAAATTCCTCCCTGTCTCTCACACCACCTCATCCATCAGAAAACCTTATTGGCTCTTAACATTCCAAGTACGTCCGGAACCTAACCACACCTCCCCACCCTCCTGCCTCCTACCACACTAACACCGCCATCTCTCACCAGATAATTTGAGTGACGTCCTTAATGGTCTGCTTCTTTTCAGATGTGTTCCCTGGCTCTTTTCAGATGTGTTCTCAGACATCAGAGGATGTGCCATCCTCTGCTCAAAACCTTCCAATGGCTCCCATCTCAGAGTAAAAGTTGAAGTCCATGAAAATGGCCTTAGGGCCCTAGAGGGTGCAATCCCTGCCTTCCCTCATTGACCTCATCTCCCAAGCTGTCCTCACGCCAGTCACACTGACCTTCTTGTTTTTCCACAAAAATGGCAACTGTGTTTCTACCTCATGATCTTTGCATCTGTAGTTCCCCTCTTCCTAGAACATTCTTTCCTTAGATAGCCAGATGATTCACTCCCTCGCCTCCTTCAGGTCACTCAGATGTCACCTTCTCATTGAGACCATCTCTGACAACACCTTACACACTGTGTATCTGCCTGTGTTTTGTTTGCCTCCATCGCTCCTACTGCCATCTAACATACTACATATTTCACTCATTTGTCTTCTGCTTCTACTAGAATGTAAGCTCCCTGAAGGCAAAACTTTTGCCTGTTCTGTTCACTGCAGTATCCTCTGTGCCTAGAAGAGTGCCCAGCACATCCAAGAGCTATCCATAAAACATGAAGGAAGGAGGACCCCGAAGGAGTATAAAGAATCAAGATCAAAGGGAGTCATCTTGGACAAGGAGAGGGAAGCCTCCTTCACTGCCCTGGAGCAGAGGCAAGAATGGATTCAGATATGTTTGCAGGCGGAAATTTAAGTATTTCCCTTCTGGTTGGCTCTAGTTTCTCTGGGAAACAGAAGACAAGGAAGATCTTGAAGGCAACGGTGAAGGACAGAAATACCAGCCACAGAGAACAGGAGAAGGAGCTAAGGACACTTGGAAAGACCAAAAACCTGGATTTGCCTTGGCGCCAATCTACCTGGCTGTGTGATTTTCTTCAACACCACAGGATACACAACAAATGGGAGCCGCAAAGTTCTGTCTTAGCTTTTTCCCAAAAAACTAAAAAAAAAAACACCTCCCTTCCACTAACGCGGTGCCTCAGTTTCCCCAGAGAGTCATCCCCAATCACTGGTCTCATGTTAGTAAAATGAGCAGAGAGAGAGGTGGAGAAAGAGGAGAGGAGAGAAAACAAGGAGAGCCAAAGCAGACCCTCTCCCAGACAGGTGGGAAGGAGCGGGAACATTTTAGCCTTCCCTCAAACCTGGAAGTTGGTATCTGTACCCCAGGGCTCAAAGGCTGGGCCTTCTCCCGGGAACCCCTTCTCGTTCCCAATACCCTCCCACTGGGTCCCACCTTGACACATACCAGTCCGCTTCTGGTCGAGCTCCACCCCTTCCAAACTCGCGGGCTTTGCCTCCACGTGCTTCTCTGTATATACCGGTCGCCTGGGAGACCCAGGCCGGGCGGGGCTCTCCTGACGTCACAATTGGAACAAGCCAATAGCCTTGACGCATCTCAGTGACGCGAGACGCGCGGCGTGGTTTTGCCGGCCGGGCGCAATGAGGCGGCTGCCCGCTGGGTGGCGCCGATTTCCCGGGGAGGTCCTTTCTGGGCCCCCGGCGGAGGTGGGGGAGAGGCGGGCAGGAGCCGAGGCCAGGGAGCCCTCTGCGTCAGCTGCTGCTCACTGCGCCGCGCCAGTACCAGGCGGGACTCACCCGCAGCTCCATGCTTGTGCCCGGCTCGACTCGTCCATCCTCGGAGAAGAGGCAGGTACGTGCCACCTGTCGCAGACTGGGGAGGAGGGATGCGGAGGTCAGTGCCGTTGGAGGCTCAGAAAGTGAGGTGTCAACGACAGCCTGGGTAGAACGGGCACCAGAAATGTAGGGCGAGCGCCAGCTGTGTGGAGGAGCTCCAGCTGTGGGTGCCAGTTGTGGGAGGGGGGAAACCTGCCAGCTGACAGACCCGGGGTGCCAGGAAGAGCCATCTGTGTGCTGATCAGTGTGTTCTCAGGAAATGCCGCTTGGGCAGGTCCAGGTCTCTGTGCCCTGTGTGGTATACGGCCTGAGAGTGACGCCTGGACACTGACAACCCCCCTCCCCACGTGTACATCCAGTTCACTTACTCCACCCTGTTTCAGCTCCTGGGGGCTGTCTCCGGTCAGTTCGCCCGAAGGGGTGAGGGTGGGGGTAGGGCAGCAGTTAAGTGGAAGGGGAGATTTTCCACCAATCCCAAACCAGAAAGAGGCATCTTTGAAATTCGCACCAATCCCAAACCAGAAGCAGGCACGCGGTGCTCCAAGGCGAGTAACTTCTACTTAACAGCCAAGGGAAGCCCTGACCAACCCATTTTAGCTGTCCTCCGAGGAATGAACACCTACCTCCTGATCTGCCTTCTAGAATGGGGCTGCACTGAAGATCGTGGTGATGTTCACCTCCCCAAGGCACCGGCATAAGCACCGGCTGGGGTTGGGGCATCCCCCACTCCTTTGAATACTGTAGATGCGTACCAAACTGGAGTCGGAATGAGGACTGGAATGAGGGCCAGGGACGAGGGCGTCCTCTGAAGTGCATCACCAGGACCCAAGCTGAGTCAGTAGCCTCTGCTGAGACAGGGTGGAGTACTGGGTACTCCCAGTCCTCAGGGAGAGCCATCGGGAGACAGGAGCCACGGACCGGGAGCACACAAGAGCACCAAGGCCCAAGAGGTTAAGAATCCTGCTCCTTCCTCCTGTGAGCCTGCCCAGCCCAGCTCTGTGGCCTTGGAATCCTGAGCACTCCTACAGGTAGAGTGGAGCCACCCCAGAGCAGCTTTCTCCTGGTAGCCTGGGGACAGCTGCACTTGCTCTATTTTTCTAGGCAAAGGGGGAAGGAGCCGAAACAGGCCTGGCCCTTCTCGGCTGGATGGGCTGGACATCTCGGAATATCGCAAGAGTCGTTTGCCCACGCCACTTATGGGACACGGACCAGCTCAGAAACCCATGGGGCTGTCATCTGGCATTAGAACAGAGCACTCCCAATGGGTAGCCCCGAGGCCCTGCTCTCCCTAAGAAGGTTTCCCTGGTAGGTGCTCCTACACATACCGCCACTAACTGTAATAATAAGTGGAAGTATTCAGCATAATCATTATTATCGTTTATTGAACTCTTAATCATAGGCCAGGGAAATTTATGTTATTCTATTTAATTCTTCAAATTGTGAGGTATAGCGTTATTATCCTTTTTACTCCTGATTTACAGATTAACGCCCTAAGGTTCAGGCAGCTTAACGTGCCTTGCCCACAGTGTCAGAGCCTATAAAAAAAAAATAAAAAAATAAAAAAAAAAGAATGAGCTGGACTATAAGCCCAGGCCTAGAAGTCCATTGTAAGAGTTTGGACTGAATACCTGAGAGCAGGTCCCGCCTGCCTCCCACTACCTGTATGCCCTGGACCTCTGGAGCTACTCCACCTCGAAAGGGAGGATTGGGACTAGCACTGAGGCTTCATCCTCTCCTCTCATTCTGTGACCGACACCTCCTTCTCCATATTCTTGCCTCTATTCCTCCCACCCCCACCGTCCCCCTACCCTCTTTCCAGTTCTGTTTCCCCTGGGTCCCCCTTCTGTCCATTTCAAAATGCCCCCTCCTTCAGAGAGCCCTCGCAGGATCTCCTTGCCTGGCCCTGGCCCATAAGGGCAGCACCTCGAGGGAGGGCCTGCCTCTGCCCCTTTAATTCTCCCCGGGCTTGGAATGCAAGTGAGTTGAGCTAGCCATCTCTGTGAGGTCAGATAAGATACTATATATATCGGAGTCGGTAACCTGAGCTCCGGATTACCCAGCCCCAGTCAGACTCCAGCCTCCCGGCTCTCCACTGCTCTCCCTGCCTTGCTGGGGAAGGAGAAGCCCCCAGATCCTGTCCAGTGCCCCCGGACACAGGTCAGTAGCTGCCCCTGTAGTATGTGAGCTTTGCGGGGCTGCTGTCCAGAGAGCCCTGGGTGTTTGGGAGGAGCATGTGATAGGCTGTCCAACAGGGCCTGGAAGGTGCTGTGGGCAAGACTGAAGGCGAAGGCTCAGAGGAGGCAGGCAGAGGCAGAGGAGGCAGCAGGAACAGAAAAAAGATAAGCCCTGGAGGAAAAGCAGGGAGACTGGGCCTCTCCCCTAGGGAGGGGGCACCAAGAGAGCTCCCAAGAGAGGTGATTCGGAAAGAGAATTTAAGGATACCGATACTGCCTGAGGGCCCACTCCTTTGCCTTTTCTTGGAAGTGTAGAGTTGCCTACCCCCTCCAAACCCTAAATCAAGAAGCATACTATAGACATACTACCCTGGGCCCACCCCTTTCTCCACCAGTCAGGATTCTTGCCCTAATCTCCAATCTCTCTCACCCCTTCACCCTTCTCCCAGCCCTTGGGCAACTACTAGGAGCAAAAGAGACTGAGACAGACCCAAATTCCCTTGACTGACCCTCAGCCAAGGCATGCAAGAGGATTAGGCACTAAACTGGTGGGTCCCTGAGTGCAAGCCTTGGACAGACAGAGCTACCAGTGACAGGCTGGAGGCGAGGGGACACACTGAGGCTGCTGGGGACCGAGAGGTATACACAGAGCTCCTGGAACATGCAGGCGCAAGTGGCCCCCACCCCGGTCCTCCACCCTATCTGCATTCACCACGTCTCCCAGAACATCCCTCAACCTAGGAGCTGATGCTTGTGCCCAGACAGTGCCCAAGCAGATAGCAGTTAAGGGTCAGAGAGTGTAGCTGAAGGGAGACAGGACCCCTCTCTCAGCCCTCTTTACCTTTCAAGGTCAGCACATCAGCAGTGCCTCATTCCAATGGTGTTAGCAAGTGGCTTTGGGAAGCTCTGAGGTCACCACTGTGGAGGTTCCCAAGCACCTGGCGGGACTCTCCACTCACCTGTCCTGGACACCTGGGTAGGAGGGAAGGACTGAACTCTGTGGAGGCACGCCTCGGAAACTCAGCTAGGGGCTTTCTATCCAGGCAATGGCAAGGGCACAGAAGCTGGCATGCCTTCACGCCAGAAAGCAGAGTGGATCTGGGCAGAGAGGGGCCATGAAGCCTTCTGGGATGTGGGGCATTACCCATCCCCTACCCCGGGGGCCAGGAGTGCCTGGGATTCCTGGGGAACAAGTCCCTCCCCTGGCTGGGCAGGTTGGGGAGCCCTTCACGTGAGCAACAGGAAATGACAGCGGCTGACGCAAGGGGGTTGGCTGCCCCAGGGAGACAGGGCTCATTTTAACCCCTGACTCATCCAGCCTGGGTACATTGGGGAGTGGGCCAAGCTGCAGCAAGGGTAGGAGGCTGGGGGTCATGTCCATAAGCAGGCCTGGGGCCAAGGGCCCAGGCCGGCCAGGGGACACTTGGGAGCTTGGCACCGCAGGTGAAATGGAGGCCTCCTGGACCATCTCTTGGCCGATCAGAATTGTACTGGCGCTCAGGTTGCACTTGGCTTCGCTCTCATTTGCCGGCCGTGGAAACTCGAAGGGCCGCTCCTGCGGGAGTCTGTACCCGCCACGCTGTTGCCTAGACAGTGGATGCTTGCATTCCCCCACCCCAGACCCCATGCCGCAGGTCCTACCCTGTGCAGCTCAGGGAGAGGCCAGGGAAGTGTGAAGTGACAGGGCGGCGGGCTTCGGGGGGGGGGGGGGGACTGTTAGGGGACAGAGCACAGGTCCCCAGTCCAGCTCTGCCACTGCTCACAGTGTGACCCTGGGGAAATCCGCATCACTTCCACCAACGCTGGTTTCCTCATCTGCAAGTGGGCAGAATAACAGCACCCGCTGCGTAGGGTGATCGTGAGAATTAAGCAGGTTAATACAGGGTGTCCCAGAAGCCTTAGTGCAGCTCCAAACTGCAGTAACTTCAGAAATATGAGTGCTACACACTTCAAAGTGTCATTTAATTTCTTGTCTGTTTTTTGACTTTTGAGCAAAAATGGTCATTTCAATGTAACATAAATCATTTAAGCCTTCAAATGATGTTTGCAAGTTTACATTCTTTCTCCGAAAGAATCCAAGCCTAAATCCGCACCGAGAC
This sequence comes from Herpailurus yagouaroundi, assembly GCF_014898765.1. Taxonomy (NCBI): domain Eukaryota; kingdom Metazoa; phylum Chordata; class Mammalia; order Carnivora; family Felidae; genus Herpailurus; species Herpailurus yagouaroundi. The sequence goes on along the minus strand of NW_024412402.1, from coordinate 11,324,966 downwards.
TTTGAGGACGCTCGGTACGAAGTTCACTCAGGAGAGCGCCAGGCACCGCATGTCCCTTCAGGAAGCTGAGTGC
>NW_024412402.1:11313136-11324793 GCF_014898765.1 Herpailurus yagouaroundi | reverse complement strand
GAGGGGGAACTCTGACAGAGCAGGGAGGAGTGGAGGCGCCCCTGCGAAGACGGGAGTGGAGGAGGAGCTTGGCAGGTGGAGGGCCCCCGCTGTCCGAGGTGGCGGGCACCTGGGGAGGAGTTGCCTAGAGCCACATGCCTATACTTGCCAGCTCTGGGTAAACAGCAGAAGGAGACGGGCAGCGGGGGCCCCACGCCGGGCAGAGAGGGAGACGGGGGAATCCCAGCCAATCGGCTGGCCTCCCACTGCCCCATGAAAGGGCCATTCAGTCCAGCCCGTTCCTGTGGCAACAAGGAGACTCGAAGCCATGTGAGTGCCCGTCCTGTCCCTGTCTTGCGCAGCAAGGCTACAGCCAGGGCCCAGCCTGCTCTCCCACCCGTGGTGAATTCTGCAGTCTCCAGGGACAGCCGTGCCAGGTAATGCCAAGGGGCACCAACCCAAGCTGTCTGCTCACCTGGAAAGTGTTGACACTTTTCTCAAGAATGAAACTAGGGGTTAGGGAAGGGGGCAGGCATGCTCAAGGCCTCAGTCCCAAAAGGGAGCCTCTCCCCAGACAGGGGAACTATAAGCCAGATGTCAGCACTGAGAGTCAGCTTCCAGGGAGCTGTTAGTGATGGTATGACCCCCCAGGGCTGCCTTGGCAAGGGGGAGGTCTGTCACTTGCCTGCCAGATGGGAGCAGACAGGAGAGAGGGATTTAGGAGCCCTCCTGGGACTCTACGGGCCAGAAGGTGTGACTCCACCTCTAGCCCCATCCCTTCCCAAGGAATATTCGTGGGCCTTCCCAGGACTGGCTGTCTCTGTGCCCTGTACTTTGTTTGGCCCCAGCACTTCTGCGTCATTAGCAGGGCCAGGAGAGGTCACGAGTTTGGGGCACTGCCTGCAGAATGCCAATTCCCTGGGAGCCTTAGTGTGGAGGAGGGGGAGTGAGAGCCATGGGGTGGAGGCATGAGCTCATGCCCTTGGGGGTGGGGAGGAGGTTGTATCTGATTGGCCGCCTGCTGTCCCAGAGCCCAGTTCCTGAGACCTGGAGTCTCTTTGACTTTGAATTATTGATGGAGTTCTCCAAAGTGAAATAGAGCAGGACTAGTCCCACGCCCCTGCCCCCGGTGGCTCTGTCTGTGTCTCCCCCTGGCCTCCCTCAGCCTTCATGCTCTTCCTCTCTGCACCCCAGAGACTAAGCAGATGGAAGGAGACCTGTGGTTCCCCTCCGACCGGACACAAGGTCCTCCTCCAGGTACTTTCTCCTAGAAAAGAGCGGAATCCGTGCTAGAGGTGGAAGCACAGTGGGCAAGGGCATGCAAGCGAAGACAGGGGTCCCCCAGGCCAGGTGGGAGAAGCATACCCAGTAACTGCGGAGCAGGCCTTTCGGAGCCAGCCCAGACTGAAAACTGCTGCAGATCTCTGGCAGGGTCTACAAGTTCTGTTCTGGGATCCATACGGAGGTTGCCACCTGCTGATCTCCCACCCCTGCACCTATCCCACGCCTTGCATGGACTGAGTTTCTAGGGCTCTCTGCCAAGCCAACAGCATTTAGGGCTTGGCATCAGCTCCTCTCTGCCCAAATGGGCTGGGCTGCCAGCCTAGGGCAGGCTGTGGGCTGCCCGAGCCGGTGTCTGCTGAACGGCTAGATTCTGCCCGCTGCCTGCTCATCCGCACATCTCACTGAGGGATGCAGAGGAAGCCTGGCGCCCAGGGCTGAGGTCAGAGGCCAGCCAGGCCAGGAGACGGCCGGCCCTGACATTATTATAGGCCTACGAAGGAGGAGCCCAGGGCCTGGTAGGGGCCAGGGGAAGAAATAATAACCACTGTCATAGTCGAGGGCTTTCACGTGTTATTATCTCATTTATTCCTCACAACAACCCTGTGAGATAGGAAGCATAATGATGATGATTATACTCCCGGTACAGGTGAGGAGATTGGGGCTCGGACAAGTTAAATGAATAGTGCAAAATCACCCAGCTAGTCAGTCGCTGGGCAAGTCAAAACCAGCCCTGCACCACTACTCTGAGGTTCCTGAAGGGCTCTGCGCCAACCCCCCCCCCCCACCGCCGCCAACCCAGGAGCCCCACAAGAGCCCCTGAAGTCCTCAAGGAAAGGGGCCTGACCTTACTGGTTCCCCTCTCCAAAGCACCTTTGCCCCTCAGCTCCATTGTAGATAAAGCCTGTGCCCTTAGGGTGATGAAGGGACTCTGGTGGTCCCCAAGTGAGCCTAAACTTGATGGGGTGGGGGGGGGGGGCGGTGGTGAATCAAGGTACAGCAAGAAGAGCACTGGCCTAGAAACCCAAAAGGCCTGGATTCCTATCCTGGTTTTACAACCCCTCAATTCACAGAGTTCTGGGTGCCTTCGCCAGACCCACCCCAGCTGCAAAAAAACGGCACGCAGCCACTAGAGCACTGCCTGTAGTGAAGGATTTTAACCTCTAGGGGGCCCCCTGTGCACAAGTCATCACCCTTGAGGCGGCTGGGTTGGATGTTGGTAAAGGAACCCCTGGAGGCCACAGGACCTTAACTCCACCTAGAACAGAAGAGTTAGATCCGTGAAGAGGGCAGTTTCCACCACACGAGGATTCCCCACCACAGCAAGTGACCATGTCCAGGGAAGAACTGTGGGATTGGATCTGGAGACTGGGGTCAAGTCCCCTTTCTGCCACATGCTCACTCACCACTGCCTCCCTAGCCCCCATTACTTCCTCTCATGAGCCTCCTTCTCCCCACCAGGGATCTGACCAAGTGATCCTCGGGCCACTCCAGCTCAGATAATGTAGGATTCCAAAAAGATTCCTGCCCCTCCTTTAAGCAGGAAGGGAGGGAAGCAGTCTTAATTCTTAAAATGTCCCGTATTTTCAATCCAGGGGTTGAGGGCGGTAGCACCCCCCTGAAAGCAGAGGAGATCTGGGTTGGAATACTGTGAGCCAACTGGAGGCCTGTGAGGCAGGGCAGTCCCCACTCTCAAGTCTGGGTCATTGCCAGGGAGCACCCGGAGCGGCCAGGACGTGCTGAGATCGATGGCCCCGTACGGTTTATCAAAGCCAGCTGGCGTCCTGTGCTCTCCCTCAGGCGTGACTACATGGGGGCGTGCAAACCTGTACGCAAACCCGCACCCATGTGTGTGTACGCACACGCACAGGGGTATTTCTTAACAGCGGGCCAGCCTCTTGCGGACACGGACAGTGTGGTCTCTGGTTGTGGCCAGCTGGGGATGAAGAGCAGGTACGGGGCAGCCTGAAACCTGGCAGGGCCCTCTGACAACTGCTTTCCTTGTCTTTCAGCCCATGAGGCTCCCAGTCCCCACTGAGTGCCGCCCTGAAGGATGTCCCAGCTCTCCTCCACCCTGAAGCGCTACACAGAATCGGCCCGCTACACAGATGCCCCTTATGCCAAATCAGGCTATGGCACCTACACTCCCTCTTCCTATGGGGCCAACCTGGCTGCCTCCTTCCTGGAGAAGGAGAAGCTCGCCTTTAAGCCAGGCCCCCCAACCAGCTTCCTCACCCGTCCCCGTACCTACGGCCCCTCTTCCATCCTGGACTATGACAGGGGCCGCCCCCTGCTGAGACCCGACATCATCGGGGGTGGTAAGCGGGCAGAGAGCCAGACTCGAGGCACTGAGCGGCCTTCAGGGAGCGGACTCAGCGGGGGCAGTGGATTCCCTTATGGAGTGACCAACAACTCCCTCAGCTACCTGCCCGGGACTGCCCGGGACCAGGGTATAACCTTGACCCAGAAGAAGTCCAGCAGTCAATCAGACCTGGCCCGGGATTTCTCCAGCCTCCGGACCTCAGATAGCTATCGGATAGACCCTGGGAACCTGGGCCGCAGCCCCATGCTGGCCCGCACGCGCAAGGAGCTGTGCGCCCTGCAGGGGCTCTATCAGGCAGCCAGCCACTCGGAGTACCTGACAGACTACCTGGAGAACTATGGTCGAAAGGGCAGCGCCCCTCAGGTGCCCACCCAGGCCCCTTCCTCTCGAGTCCCTGAAGTCCTCAGCCCCACCTACCGACCCACTGGCCGTTACACTCTGTGGGAGAAGAGTAAGGGCCAGGCTCCTGGGTCCAGCCGCTCCAGCTCCCCAGGGCGAGACACCATGGTGAGTTTGCCCCGTGGGGACCCGTCGGTGGGCTGGGGAGGGAGCGAATGATGTAGAAGAGCCAGATTAAGGGAAGGACTCCCCATCTGACTGATGATTGAAGGCAGAGGTTTTCTTCCTAAACCTCATGACAGCTACTCCTGCAGCCCAAGCCAGAGACGTCATCTCGGCAGGTCTGGTACCCTTGTAGCTCGGTGCCTTGCTCAGGGACTTTCCCACTCTCCCTAGGACACCCATTGCAGGACGCATGCACTCAACGACGATCCAGCAGTACTCTCGGAAATGGTCAGCTACCCCCACATACACTGCAATTCTCACCCGCCACCTCACCACCCAACATGCCAGTGTCCCCTGCAGGCCCTGCACCATCCTGGACTGAGTGCTGAGGCCCCCAAACCGCCAGTGTTCCTTGTGGTAAGAGAGGCCTCCCTGATCTGGTTGCATCTCTCCTCTTGCTCAGCCTGGGGACGTGGCTTAACGTTGGCATAAGACATCAGGGGGAGCACGGCTCCCCTCTGATTGACACTGGTCCTGACTCAGGACCAGGGTGTCTGGACGGCAGTGCTCATCCTGTATCTTGGGAGAAAACGGTGGAGAAATTTTTGTCTAGGGCGTGAGACAATCCCATACGTCTATATTCCTGTCCTGCCTAGGCTAGAATGAGGGAAGAGGGCTGGCTTGCATCTAATCCCTGAACACACCTCTCTGGGTCACCTCTCTGCCTTTTCTTTAGTTATTAGCTTACCCGTAAAGTGGCCAGCTCTCAGAGGATGAGAAAGAAATCCCACCTCCAGATCTCTCCCCATGTGCCTAGCACCGCACAGAGCTCAGCTAACCTGCTGGATGTGTGGATGGGTGTTTGGGTGGATGGGTGTTTGGGTGGTTGGGTGGGTGGGTGGGTGGGTAGGTGGATGGATGGATGGATGAACGGACGGACGGACAGATAGACAGATGGACAAGTAAATGGTCAGGAGAGCTGGGTACTGGGTTTCCTTCATCACCTTACGTACCAGTCCCCTACTTCTAGGACAGGTGCCTTTTGGAAATAATAGCTGTGCCACAGCAAGAAATAAATGCTGCTTAGTGGGCTTGTCCAGACAAATGGAGCAGGGGTGCAAAATAGGGGCAGAACTTTGGATCATAGACCATTAAGCCTGTCATAACTAAAGGTCTTGAGAGGACAACTTTGATGAGACAGTCTTGGCCCTTATGGGCTGTCTGTGAAGTGCCATGGGAGACACAAAAGTTGGTGCCTCCCGGCACATTCAGAACCTGACAAGGCAGGAGTGGCTATGTTGGAGGGCTAGTGTGAAAGAGAAGTGAGGGGCAACAGCACTGGCCTGGGAGAAATACGAGCTCTCCGAGGGATGTGTGGCTGGACTGGAGCATGACTCCTTGGGCATGTCTGGGGTGGCTCATCTCAGGGGCAATCAGAAAGCAGCTCTCGATGGAGGGGCTTGGGCCCTAAAGGCCTCTGAGAGGTTCCTCCCTTTGCTCAGAAGAGAAGGGTTCTCTATGGTATGCAGTGCTCTTCCAAGTAAGGTCTGCAGACCGCCTGCACCAGAATCACCTGCAGGGCTTAATAATTCAGGGTCCTGGGCCCCACCCAGAGCCCCTGAATCAAACTCCCTAGGGATATGCCTGGGACTCTCCCCTTTTTACAAGCACTCCGGGTAATCTGTCAGCAGCCTGAGGTCTGCAAACCTCCTCTCCACAGACTACACTGCAGACCCCCCTCAGCCAGGTCTCCTCTACTGGGCGTCAAACTCTGTTGGGACTCTGCCTCCTTCCTACACCGGCACACCTCAAACCCCCCAGGAGTCTGCTGCCCTCCACCTCTCCCACAGGGGACACCTCAGCCCCTCCTCCACCTCCAGGGCCAGATGAAGGGAGTTTTGAGACTGCCCCGGGGCAAACTCAGCCCCCCTAACATCCCTCACTTCCCATCCAGAAACAATTCCCAGCACACTTAAGTAGCCAGTAACAGCCTACGATTGAGCTAGTGTCTCACCCTCAGCTCACACTCAAGAAGACACTACCAACGGGAAAGGCTCCTAATGGGTCGGTCATTGGTGTAAGTTCCGATTTAGCCTCACACCCCCTCCTCACCACTCTCAGCCTCATTTCCTGTTGCTGACTCCATCTCCTGAGGTGCGAACAGCCCTGCTCAGGGGGCCTGGACCACTTCTTTCTAAAATCGGGTGCAGTGTCTTTTCAGATCTCCAGTTGGGGATCTCGACTTCTCATTCATTCATTTATGGTGCTCAGCTTACTGACAGTGCGACCTTAGAGAAGTTCCTTAATGTCTGAACCTGAACCTCTATGAAACGAGTGTTCGTCGTTCCCACCTCATAGATCATTGTGAGAAATCAAAGGTTGCATGGCACCGAGTAGGCACACAATAAATGTTAGTCCTCCTTGTACCCTTCTAGGTGCTTTGGGAGGCAAGACAGATGCAAGCCATGGTCCCTGCCCTCAGCGCATTCACAACTTGGGGAAATAAGTTCTTAGAACAGCTGTGATAGGAGGTAGCCCCAGGTGTTGTTAGGTGTCATAGGTGGTGGGAAAGGGAGGGGTCGTCTGAGGCTGGAAAGAACAGTTTGCTTCTTTAACCTTAGACACCTCTCATCTGAGCTGTTTCCTCATCCATAAAAGGGATTGGTCATGCCTGCCCTGCCCACCTCACGGGGCGGGCGTGAGGCTCAGAGCAAACAGTGGATGCGAAGGAATCTGAAACCTATAAAATGCTATGGAAGAGCATGATAGGACAGGGGCACTTGACAGCTGAGTAGAATGGGGTGGGAGGGAACCACCCTTGGGAGGAACAAAGGTGAGGAAGTGGCAGGGCCCAGTGTGATGGGACTCCTCTGGGGTCCCCTGGGGCAGGCCTGACCCCAAGGGGCTCTCAGGGTAGCTGACTTGAACTAGCTGACATTCATAAAGGGAGGTCAAAAGCAGGCCCCCCACCAGGGTGTAGAAGAGTTCTAACCAGACTCATTTCCCTCATTAATAGTAACAGCCAACATGAACTTAGAATTTCACAGACTCAGCTGAGCACAAGTAAGGGACTGGTGGAAGGGATACATGAATCCTGAACGCCCCCCCCCCCACCACCGTGCTTGCATAAGCACCAACAAAACACCAGTCCGCCAGGGTGCACCTCAGCCTAGGATAACAAGGGCTGCCCCAGGCTCCACCTTCTGTTTAAAATGCAGACAGATTGGAGGGGAGGGACATGATAGCTCAAAACTGGCAAAAAGAAAAAAAAAAAAAAAGCTCTCACTACCACCCCCACCCATTGCCTGTGGGGACTCCAAGCCAGGCCAGGTGGGTTGGCCCTGCGGAAAGCCAGGAGCCCAAGCACCCAACCAGTTATAGCCCCCTCCGCCCCACCTCTCCTGTTCCCTGGGCCTATGGAAGGACAAGCTGTTCCCACTGAGCCCTGCCAGGGCTGCGCTTTAACCCCTACAATCCATCCTAATCCTCCCCCGCCCCACCCCTCCAACTGCTCCCTGGCATTCTGCCTGCCAGCCTCAGCCCTGCCTTCACCCCGCCCTGCCCAGGCCACCCTCTCCTCTAAGAAAACTACGGTTGGCCCAGGGCCCTCCAGAGCGCAGTCATCGTGCCAAGTACCTGCCGCTCAGATACAGAGCCAGGGAGTGAGGCTCAGAGCCTGCCCCACCTATTCTCCCCATGCAGCCTCTTCCAGACCCTTGCCCTCTGCTCTGAAACCTGTTGCTAGGAGCAAAAGGTCCAGGAACCTAGACTACCTGGGTCCTCTTTGTCACCGGGGCTGCTGACTCATCTCCCAAAGACTTGGGTTCCCAGCTGTTCAATGACAGAGAGATTATATAAGCAGAGGTCATGTGATTTTTCTCTTGGGTGGGACTTTGAACTTGACTGCTGCCATGCAGTGAGCAGGGGTTACTCCAAAGAGAACAAGTTGAAGACAGCAGGGACTGCCCTAGAAGTCCTGGATGAGAAGCGGAAAAGTGTGACCTTCCTCTCTCCTCCCCTGCCTTCTCCCTCTGTTTACTCAGCCACGCTGAACTGCATCCCCACTGTCTCGTTTGTCCAGCTTAGCAGCCCAAGACCCTGGAGCTGCCCTCACCCACTCAGCCACCCTGAGGAAGCTGAACTTCCTAAGGGCTTGAATCTGTGTTGACAGCATGGGAAGGTCACTCAGAGGAGACCTTAAGCAGGAGGATCCCTTGGCCAGGACCAGTGCTAAGTGCTGAGAAAGAAAAGAGAGTCAGTTTGGGGTTTGCGTTTAGAGTCAGCAAGGTACTGACCATCTCCATCCCTGGAACACTGGCTACAGACTGTCAGCTGGCTGGTGGCCCCAGTGCTGCCTTACCCAGGTTCAATTTCTCAATCAGGGCCCAGCATCATCCTCCCCGCCTCCTCCTCCACCCCCACTCCAGGACGCCTTCATGAGTTCATGTGGTGCTGGGGTGGGGCTCAGCAATGTAGAAGTTAATCCAAGCCTGGCAAAATGTTCCGTGCCCATGGGGGAGCCGCTCCATTGACCATCAGCTACAGAAATGAACATCATGTTCAGGGCCCAGAGCTGCACACGTGGCCCCCTGCACCCTGTCACCTCAATGGATATGTAAAACTGGCACCCACACAGAAATCTAAGCAAGAGAGGGAAATGTGTGGGCCTCTGGAATCCAGCTGGTTCAGGCCAGATTGCCCAGGGGCTCAAAGGAGTACAGAGCTTTTGGCCTCCTGGGGTCTGAGTGATTCAGGCAAGCAGTGCGCCCTCCTTCCCCAGGGGCATTTGTGGGCTGAAAGTCCAACCTCCATGAAGGACTCTGAGCCCCTACCGGTTCAATCAGTAAGGCCACCAGTCTCTCCATTTGTGACAGTAATAAAAGGTGCTTGCTTTGCGGGGAGCAGGCCTGCTTCAGTGTTTCCAAACCCTGAACCAAGCTGCCCCTAAGATCTGAGGAAGCAGGATACTCTCAGTCCTGCCCTCACAGAGGTAACCCTGACTCTAATTTATTTATACTCCATCCATGCCAAAAAAGATTTGAAGTGAAGAAAATTTCTTAACCTACAGGGAAGACAGGCCAAGCACAGGCTTCTGAGAAATGGCAGTGTCGAGCTGCCGGAATGAGCCCCGTTCAGGAGGCAGAGAGTAATGCAGCCAGAGCCAGATTCAGATCCCAGATTGCCCATCCCACTTCAAGAAATGGCACTGAGGAGAAAGCATGTCATGGGGGGGTTGGCCAGTTGAGAAATGAGCCACATGTGGTTCTTTGCTGGTTGTGTCCTGCAGCAGTCAGACCTGCCTGACAAGACCGGACCCTGTGTGAATTCTTTCCCCTCACCCCAGGCTTCTCAAAGAGCTCCCATCCAGGTAGCTTTCCCCTTCTGGGCCCTTAACCTTCTACATCCCAGGAAAGAGGGAGAAAATGTGCTAACAGAATCCCGGGGTGGGGGGGGTGGGGGTAGTACACACATCACTGGACTAAGTCATGGGGCGAGAAGCCAAATGTTCCCGTGGGTAAGCACCTGTTAGACAGCACTTACCACAGCATGCTTATTCAACATGCAAATCCAGACTCACCCCGCCCTGTGAGGCTCAGTGGGACTTCCAGGATACCCAAGAATCCTGGCCCCCACTTTACAGATGAGATCAACACCATTTATTAAGCACCCACTAAGAGCACCCACAGTCCTGCCCCTGAGGGAGTTTCATTGTGATGGCACAATCAACACACACTCGAAGACCATTTACAGAAGCTTTGGAGACACTTATAAATCAAAGATAAACATATTAAGATAAATTAGTACTATGTAAACCAAACACCAATAGACAGAGGGTATGCAGTAATGGGGCGTTCTGAGCTGGGTGGAACTCTTTGGAGAGGGCTTGGTGGAAAACACAAGTTTTGAGCAGAATTTACAAGCAGGTAATTGGCAGAGAGCAGGAAGGACATTCCAGAGTCTCCTGGTAGTTGTTAAAAGCATGGGTTTTGCCGTAAGGCAGGCTGGGGTTCAAAGCCCCACACTGTCATTTATTAGCTTTGTGGTTCTGGCACGTCGTTTGACCTCTCAGGACTTAAGGCCCTTCATCCAGAAAACAGAGGTAATAGTTCCTACGGCGTTGTGTTAATTATGTAAGTTAACTAGGATAACATATATAAAGCACTTAGCCAGTGCCTGGCATTTAATAAGTACTTAATCCGTGGCAGTTTTGCTCTTGAAGTGAGAGAAGGCAAGTGCCGAAGCAGAGAACTAGGAGCAGGTTGGTGAGCAGCAGGGATCAGAGAAGAGGGAGGGTGGTGATGCTGGAAGGAGCCTGTGGACCGACAGCCTCGCAGAGCTAGCTCAGCTTCTGGACTGGAGGCAACAAGAGTCCGGCGCTCTAGGTGTTTGGGGGCAGAAGCGTGCTGTGACCAATGCAAGAATTGTTGCAGACTGTGTGGGACTTGCTGGAAAGAGTGCACCTAGAAAGAGGGAAGCATGGAGGAAAAGGCCATGGCAGTGTGTCCAGTGTTGGTCACCGAGTGAAGACAGTGGCTGTGGAGCTCACCACCCTTAACACTGGTGCCCTCACTCACCATCAGGTGAAATGCCCTGTGGCTCCTGCCTCATGCCCACTCCATACATGTGTCCCGGGCACATTCCCCATGTGGCTGTGGTCGTGTGTGCCGTGCGCGTGTACATGTGGGGATGAGCACGCCAAGAGGCACAGAAGGAGGCCACAGATGAGTAACAGCACACACTGCTGCTTCTCGGAGTATTTTTAAACGCTAAAAATACTGGCTAAAAATAGCCAGCAGGCTCCAAACAAGATACTTTCTCTAGGCAGATTCCGTGTGGGTCCCTGATAGGTGGGGAGGTGGGGGGTGGAGCATCGAAATAAAACGCAGAGGCCTCTGCTCTTCAAGCCTTGGCGCCCTTAGGGTCAGAGCAGTACACTCACCACCCCACCCACCTGGGCTGAGCACCTGCTTCCTCAACGTGGGGGTTCTTTATTCCCACCTCCCAAAACAAATCAAAATTTGAGATTTGGTGAGAGATGCAATTGGGTAACTGGACAGAAGAAGCCAGAAAATGTTCTTCCCTGGGGCCAAATGGGACAGTGACCTATTGCACTTTATAAAATAGGAGCAGTGCCTCTCTTGATAATGGGCCAGGTGGGACTGGGGCGGGGTTGGGGGGTAAAAAAGTTCAGCGCCGACGCGGCGGAAATCCATCCTCCTAACCGGGAGCCCTTCGACCCTCGCGGTTTGTATGGGTGTTGGGCTCCACAAAGGCCTGAGTACCCCCAGCCCCGAACGCCTTGCAAAAGTTTGTGCATAAGTGCATCCCCCCGCCCCCAGGAGAGAACGGCGCTTTCACGGGGTTCGCCAAAGGCTCCGCGGCCCCCAGAAGTCAGGAACCGTGAACCGCCTTGGGGGGGAAGCTCACCGGGCTGACACGGTCCTGTGGGGTCGTGTCCTCCAGAGCCCCGACCCCGAGGCCGGCGCGGGAGCCCGTTCAGCCCTTCCCCGGGACGGGGGTTCTGGGCGGCCCGTGGGGTCGGCGGGCTGGGGGCGGTCCGGGCGGGGGG
>NW_024412402.1:11292841-11312736 GCF_014898765.1 Herpailurus yagouaroundi | reverse complement strand
GGAGCCCCGGCCCCGCCCCCGGCGCTGACGTCGTGGGGCCCGAGGCGCCGGCGGGGCCGCCAGTCAGCCGGAGCGCGAGAGAGCCGGGTGTCGGGGCGGTTGGCGGCGAGCGCGGGGGAGGTTGAGGCGAAGGAGCGCGCGGTCGGCCGGCCGGAGCGGTTACCGCCGGGCGCCGCAGACGGTGTCCTGTGGCGGCCTCGCCGGCCTTGGCGTCCGGGCCGCGGCACCGCGCGGTCCTCCCCCGCGCCCCCTTTGCCAACGTTAGGCGTGGGGCCGAGCCCGCCGCCTGCCCCCCAGCATGCGCACCTCGTACACCGTGACCCTGCCCGAGGATCCCCCCGCCGCCCCCTTTCCCGCCCTCGCCAAGGAGCTGCGGCCGCGCTCCCCGCTCTCCCCCTCCCTGCTGCTCTCCACCTTCGTGGGGCTCCTGCTCAACAAAGCCAAGGTACGCGGGGCCCCCTTTCCGGGACCCCCACGCCGAGGGCCTAGGGTTCCGCCTCCTCCCCGGGACGCCCACCCACCCCCCCGCCCCCATCTGCCGCGCGCGCCCCCGGCCTGGGGGACCGATTCTTCCCAGCCCCCGCCCCTCCTTTCCCAGTTTCTCCCGGCAAGGAATGCCCCCTCCCCAGGTGATCTCAGGCTTACTCGCGGCCCCCTCCCCTTGTTGAGGTCCCAGGCCGAGCCCCCCTCCTCCCCTCCCTCTTGGAGACCCCGGCACCAGGTGGCCCCTGGGCTCTTAATTCCTGGCACCTCTCAGGACAGGTGCGGGAAAGCGTAACCTTGACTGGCTCTCGCTGTGTGAGGGAACCGGCGGCACGCTGGACTCTGCGCGTGTGACTCCTCCAAGACCAAAACCCGGCAAGAAAGGCTGGTGGGAAAGGAGCCGCCTCCCCCTCACTGATCCCAAAGGGCGCTCTCCCAAAGGGTTGGTAACGGGGGTCCTTTGACCCCCGTGAAGGGCAGAGGAGTCGCAGACAGGTGAAAGAGGGCAACTTCCCTTTTCTTCTCGGCCGTCCCCAGTTCTGCTCAGTGGGCACTGGGTCCCTCAGATGAAGTAGCCACCACCCGCCCCCGGGGTAATGCTGGGGCTAGAAGCTGGGCACTGCCCCCTTGGGGAAGGGAGAAGGGGCCAGAGCTTGACAGATCTTATGTAACAGGCACCAGCTCCACGAGTTGGCAGTGCGTGCCCTGCCCCGTGCCAGGGCCACACCAGGCTCCTTGGCCGCAGCCAGGACTCATGGCTGACACTCGTGGCACAGGTGAAGTAAGCAGGAAAGCCCTTTAGCGGGGTCTTGAGTGTGAAGACACAAACCTCCATCAGCCTTGCTTATGTGACCCATAAGCCTGTGCTTCTGTATCCCCAGATGTTTCTGCCCCATTAACCCAGAGCGGGCTCTTGCTGAGCCCCCTGCCCCTTCGCGGAAGGTGAATGCTGCCTGTTTACTAACTGCGGAGGTGGCGTCTACTTTTCAGAACTGCGGTTGCTACTAAGTCAAGCTTAGGTTGGCTGATGGCTCATTTCGAGGAAGTTCTTGATCCAGACTTTCTCAGGTCTTGGCATATGAGCTCCACATTAGCAGCTGGAATCCTTTCCTTGTCTCCCGCTGGGTGAGAGGCTCTCGCTGGGTGGGGGGTCTCCGGGTCCAGCCTCTCCCGGTCAGCCCTGAGGTAGGATTGTTTTCCCCATAAGAAAGGTCACTCCTAGGACATTTTGTTCTCTCTGGAATGGAAAGTGCTGACTTTCCCCGGAGCTCCTGATTTCCTATTCATGGCAGAAGAATATCTGGCTGGGCACAGAACAGCCCTGCTCTCCCCTCCACTCCCACCCCCAGACTCCTGTTATCCAACAGCCTTCTACACAGAGCGCTTAGAAATTGGCAAGTAGTTTTGCACTCAGGAAATTTCAGACAGAGGCACGACCTACCCCCCACCCCCTACGAAAAGGAAAACTAACGGAGGGTCTAACGAAACCTTAAAGGAGCCTTCCCCATGTCTGCACCGGCTAGGCCATTGGTAGGGTTAGATCAAGAACCGTAACCACAGGTGATGATGTGTTCTTGACCCTCCCTTTGCTGGGTCAGAGTTAAAAGTGTCAAGGCCACAGAAGTGCCTCCAGTTTTCCATTGCCCCTCCCCCATTAGTACTAAGTGACTACTGTCTCCGCTGAGGGCCCACCTTGATGGACCTTGACATGATCACCAGTGGTAGAATGTTTTGCTTCTACAGCTCCTTTAGACAGGTGTCGTCTGAGGCACAGGGGGTAAGAACTAACAAAGCGCTGCCAAAAATAGGAGTAAGAGTGGCTGTTGGGGGAGGGAAGAGTGGGTATCCTTTTGTGGACGGGCTTTAACGTTTAGTTCCAAATGGGCAGTGGGGAATCCTTCTCCGGGCTTCCCTGAAAATGCTGATAAGGTCTTTGTCCAGGGAATTATCTCTGTTGTGGCCCTCATACTGGAACATCAGGGTTTAGACTGTCAGGTAAGATTTAAATTTGTGTTTGGGGCCATATACTTCCAGTGCTGGCTGAGGATGCTTCTGCCCACCTGCTGCCAATAAGCTTTCCTCTCTAACTGCAGGTGGAAACCAGGTCTCTCTTCTGAGTATATTTCCTTCCCTGTTAGTGTTAGACCTGGTAACTAGGAAGGAGGGATCCACTTCCTTGTGGGATCAGCAGGGCAGTTCCTGAGAAAAGCCCTCCTTCAGCCTGCCTCTCCCCACCCCCTTGAGCTGACAACCTCATGGGCTTTGAGCTGCTGACAGCCTCAGAGGCTGTCAGCACACAGCATGAGTAATTTTAGCTGAGTTATTTCAGGCTCCTGTTCTGATCAGGGTTGAGCTGGCCCCACGCATGCCCCAGTCAGTGTTGCTCCAGAGTTGCCGGCTCCCGCGTCCCCTCCCGGAGAGAGGGGGTGGCAGGCTCATCTGCGCACTGTGTCTTTAACCCTTTGAGCCCAAATGTTTTCTGACTCCTTAGAGGTAGGGCCGGAATTAGCCAAGAGAGCTGGACAGACAATACTCACAGTCCTCGGCCTAGCAGCTGCCTCGCTCCAACCCCCTCACCGGCCTCCACAACAAGGACAAGAACCAGAGTGGCACCTTCAGCCAGGTGCTTACCTCTGTGTGGCCACAGTCTGCCATCAGAAGTGTTCCCAGCCAGTGACCAGTCAGGATGCTGAAACCTGAGCCAGGCAGGGAGGACTCTCCCAGGCTGTAATCAGCCTTTAGGAGCTGAGCTCAGCTGGAAGGAATCCCACCTGTCTCCCGGCAATTCAGGATGGCAGGCCAACTTCGGTTTTCCCCAGCTGAAGATCCGACTCGCTTCAGATGTTTTGTCATTGAGCATTTCAAGACCTCCTTGAAGTGCCTGTTATGACAGCTGCTTCATGTTTTGGACATCTACGGGCAGAAAAGTGGGTCATTGGAGATAAGGCCTGGATTTGGGACCTGGAGTTCCTTGTAGCCGCAATCAAATACACAAGTTCCTAGTCTCTCATTCTAATCTCCAGCCTCCAGTGTGGCAGAGAATGAAGAGTAATATAGGGATGGGGGGGGGGGGGGGACACATCTCAACAAAAGAAAGCCCTGAAGAATATTTTTGCTGTTTGTTGAAAATGACAGGCATCCTTCAACCCTCTTTCTTACCACGTACATAGTCTAAAGTTGAAGAGAGAATAATGTGTGTGCCTGATGCTCATGGCTCCGACTGGCAGAAAAGTGCCCGGGAGAGCCTACCCCAGGCCCAGCCTCTCTGCCTTCAGTCTCATACGCCATGTGTTCTTTGCTTACAGAATTCTAAGAGCGCCCAGGGTCTGGCTGGTCTTCGAAACCTTGGGAACACGGTGAGCTCTTCCCAGCCCACTTCTTTCCTGAGGCCACCCCCTCCTGTTCCACCTGGGACCACCTAACCAGAGTTCCCTCCCAGCTCCTGCTGACTCCCCATCCTCTAGGCCCGTTGAAATGTGCCCTTGTGGCCAGGGCTTTGCCTCACTCTTCACCCCGAGCAGGAAGCACTGCTAAAGGGGAGTTGCCCTCTTCACTGTCAGCTACATTCCTGGATCCTTCTCCTGAGGGACATCCATCACTTCCCACCCACTTCTGCCCAGCTCACCCACACCCGTTTGTACGTCTCTATGGTAAATAACCAGTTACGCCACCTCTGCCGGCAGTGGGAATCTGCCTCACTGCACCCCTTTCACTTGCGAAAAGAGGAACTTGAGGCTGTGGGAGGGTTCGCTTCAGGAGTAGATGAACCAGAGGGCCTTTGGTACTGCGTGAGTAGACACGCATGACAGGGGCCTCTCTCCGCTGATGGTCTGATGATCTCTTGCAGTGCTTCATGAACTCCATTCTGCAGTGTCTGAGCAACACCCGGGAGCTGAGGGATTACTGCCTCCAGAGGCTCTACATGCGGGATCTCAGCCACGGCAGCAGTGTCCACACAGCCCTCATGGAAGGTGAGGAGCCCATCCGCGGACACTTTCTCCGTTCCACTACCATACTCCAGTAGATGTGTTTTCTAAGTATCCGTCCTGTTTTTCTTCCTTTAGCTGCTTTTTGGTGGGATTCTAGTTGGAGTTTCTTCCAGAAAATGTCTCACCTGCCCTCCGTGCCCCCTCTCTACCCTCTCCTTCCTGTAGAGTTTGCAAAACTAATCCAGACCATATGGACTTCATCCCCCAATGATGTGGTGAGCCCATCTGAGTTCAAGACCCAGATCCAGAGATACGCCCCGCGCTTCGTTGGCTATAAGTAAGAGCCTTGCAGACATGTCCTCTCCGGGGTGGGAGTCGGCCCCAGCAGGTCGGTTCTTAGAACGAGAGGTGTTGCTCACTCTCTTTTCTTTGGACTCAGTCAGCAAGATGCTCAGGAGTTTCTGCGCTTTCTTCTGGATGGGCTCCACAACGAGGTGAACCGGGTAACAGTGAGGCCTAAGTCCAACCCTGAGAACCTCGATCATCTTCCGTAAGTAAGAGGAGAAGGCCATAGGAAAGAAACCCTTCGTGAACTTGTGATCTTTTGCTGACTACTTTGGGGTTAATAATTTGGAGAGAATTCTTAATATTAAGGATTTAGATCGATGGATCCTTAAACTTCTCGTGAGCTCTGACCCAGTTGTCTCCCTCTCTCTGGTTCCTAGTGATGATGAGAAAGGGCGACAGATGTGGAGGAAGTATCTAGAACGGGAAGACAGTCGGATTGGGGGTAAGTGCGTGAATGGGAGGAATGCCTGCTCTCCCCCTCAACTGCTTTTGCCTGAGTAGAGAATGAGCATGAAAAGCCCTAAGAATCACCCTCCCAGGGAACCCTCTTTCTGCCCAGTGGCCCACGGACAGAGTCAGGAGCGCTGAGAAGGGACGCAGCCCAGAGAAGACGTGTGCTCCTTCTCCGGGTTTAAGCTTCGCTGTCCCGTCTCTTCTGCAGATCTTTTTGTTGGGCAGCTAAAGAGCTCCCTGACGTGCACTGACTGTGGTTACTGCTCTACAGTCTTTGATCCCTTCTGGGACCTCTCCCTGCCCATCGCTAAGGTATGTGCCCCTGTTGCCCCACATTGGAAACTCCCACTCTTATCTTTTCACGTCATCGACCTGTGACTTTTTGTCTCTTCCAGCGAGGTTATCCTGAGGTAACTTTAATGGACTGCATGAGGCTCTTCACCAAAGAGGATGTGCTTGATGGCGATGAAAAGCCAGTAAGTCCCCCTTCCGCGAGAGCAAGAGCACGCATACAAGAGACCTCTCTGGGAAAGACCTGTCACCGGCAGATCGAGCCCAGGAGTTGCGGGTCGCGGCCTGTTAACTTCTCTCCCAAGTCCTCTGTAGCTCTGTTTGTCGTGTCTTTCAGACATGCTGTCACTGCCGAGCCAGAAAACGATGTATAAAGAAGTTCTCCATCCAGAGGTTCCCAAAGATCTTGGTGCTCCGTATCCTTAAACTTCCCCCTTGGCAGGGCCTTGCCTTCAAAGAGTGACTGGGGGCCTAAGTGAGGGCGAACAGAGTAGGAAAAAAGGAAACTTGGTAGACTTTCCTTTCCCTGTTTGCTCTAATGCTTCTGAGAAGCGCATCGCCCTCTTAGGACCCAGTCTCCTTTACTGTGACTACTCTTGCCACCCTGTCTGTCCTTGACTCACATCAACACCAGATCTGAAGCGGTTCTCAGAATCCAGGATACGAACCAGCAAGCTCACAACATTTGTGAATTTCCCACTAAGAGACCTGGACTTGAGAGAATTTGCCTCAGAAAACACCAGTGAGTATTCTGAGCTGGAAGGGCGGAAACAAGGTACAGGTGCCTAAAATCCAGATGGGAGGCCAAGAGGTAGAAGGAAGCTGCTGAAGAGTGAGTTTTGAAAATCAGGAATAGAGGCCAGGCCAGGTGGGAGAGAAATGCCCTGGGGGCCTGAAACCTCGTATTTCCTCCTCAGACCACGCTGTTTACAACCTGTACGCTGTGTCCAATCACTCTGGAACCACCATGGGCGGCCATTATACAGCCTATTGCCGGAGTCCAGTGACGGGCGAATGGCACACTTTCAATGACTCCAGGTGAGACAGAGGTCTCAGGGTTCCTGGCTGTCAGACACCTGTACCTCACCCATCTGTGTGGCTTCCACTTGACTGCAAAAGGTCAGAACCAAAAGGCCGTGTGATATATACGAGCCCGCTGCGCATTTGCAGAATTTCTAGAAGACGAGAGAGGTTGGCTTTGGGGGCACAGTAGGGAGAGAAGCAGCGGGCCCTCACGACTCCCTCAGCCACTCAGTTTGTGTCCAGTGGCCCACTCACCAGGGCCCTGACTTTTCCCTGCTCTCTCCACAGCGTCACACCCATGTCTTCCAGCCAAGTGCGCACCAGCGACGCCTATTTGCTCTTCTACGAATTGGCCAGTCCACCCTCCCGCATGTAGCAGCAAGGAGCTACATCCCTGTCTCCCTTTCCTGTGGTGGCCCCACACCCTAAGTTTTTTTTTTTTTTAAGACAAAAAAAAAAAAAATCCTGACAAATAAGAGAAAAATAAAGTAAACTAAAGCTGCCGAGCAGGAGTTGCTGCAGCCTGGTCAGGGTCTGGAGCGCGGAGCCAGGAGCCCCTGAGCCATACGCGGCACGAAGATCGACAGGACACAGAGCCCGGAGCCAGCACAGTGTCCCCTCGGCTTCTCTTGTTTGCGTTTTTAAGCTTGTGGTTTTTTCCTGTGTGTAATAAACAACAGCGGTCTGTGGGGAGAAGATCTCGTCCTCTTGGTGCCCTTCCAGCCCCCGTTCCTCCCGAGAAGATAGCGCCCTCTGGAGCCTGCTGGGAGGATCGCCGCCTGGGAGCCCCGGCGCCGGAGCCTGGCACCTGTCTTCGCCTGGACCCTGCTCACCAGTCCAGAAGCAAGAAAAACACCCATGAGCCAAGAGCCCTCTTAACGCTGCTATCTCCAGGGAGACAGACAAGGGGATGACTTTTAAAAAAGCTGATTTTGGTTTTTAAAAGCCCAACTTTTTTTTTTTTTTTTTTTTTTTTTTTAATTACAATAACTAAAGCTTGCAGACTGGAGATGCTCTCCTTCACACTTCTTCACAGCTGGGATGTTATGCTGGTCATTTTTTTTTTTTTTCTTCAAATACAGCTTTTCTAATGCTAGCCCCCAGTGGTGCTAGGTGGGCGTCGGCCAGGCCCTAAGTACAGCCACAGTAGACCCGGGATCTAACAAGTTTTTGTTTTTGTTTTTGTTTTAATGTTTTGGATGGAATCTAGTTGCCTCCAAGAATTGTGCCTTATAGCATTTGGGGACCAGGGGGTAACTGCCCCTCCCTGAAATATCCCTCAGCCTCTTCCCTTTTCCCCAGTGCCGTGTTCAAACCCGCTGGGGGAGATGGGGGTCGTGCCCGTAGCCCCTGGCTTGTTTTACATCGCAGTGAGGTGAAGAGGAGAGTAGGTGGAAGGAGATTTCTTACGGTAGTGTATCAAGTTTTTCCTGCCCACTTCCTCTAAGCCACCCCTGGTCTACTCCCCAGCTGTTTGAAGGATAGCACAAGCCCCTTATCCCTAGAACTTCTCTCACCTTTAATTTATTCCCTCTTAATGTGCTTCTTCTTCCTGACCTTCATGCCCCCACCCCGTCTCAGAGCCTCCTAGACATAGGCCCTTTGGACCGAGTTTCTCAGGGATGCCCATGCCACCCCTCAGCCCCTCTTGGCATCGGTCGTCAGTCCCACCCCAGGAGCTGGAGCCTGGGTGTCTGGGGACATCTTGCCTCAGCCGTATGATTCTTTTCCCACGGGCGTGATTTTGCCCTGAGTAGTTCTGGACAAAACTCGGTGCTGTCCCGGAGAGTAAGCCGTCCGGCACCAAGGCACGGAGCTCTGTGCATCCACGCAGGTGGGCCCAGCTTGTGCCCCTTGGAGCCCGAAGCTTTCCAATGCTCCCAGGAGGCATCAGAGAGAGACGCCCCAAGTTTAACTGGCCTGACCCCCTTCCCCAGGGAAGCCCTGTGAACCTGAGCCAAAGGGCTGGTGTGCACTTGTTTACTGTGTAAGCAAGAGTAGAAGAATGTCTGATGTACAGTGGAACCTTGTACAGAATAAATAATAGCTTTGAGAAAGAAGTTGGTAAGTGACGGCATCTTGATTTGGGAAGGGTCTGCACCCAGGAAGAGCTGTGAGCCTGTTAGTCGCCACATGTTTTACTGCTACCACCAGACTGTAAATTCCAAGTTCCTGAAAAAGTTGCCCACTTTTCAGTCTAAACTTCCCAACTCTACAAAACTGAAATAGTGCACGTTTTGAATGCTCTCACCCGTATTCACCGATCAACATTTTGCCAGGCTGGCTTACATATACTTTGTTCTTGGGGGCCAAACACGTAGTGGTGAGGTGCCCTCACCACCTCTAAATACTTCAGCATGCGTCTCCTGAGAGTAAGGACATTCTCCCACATAACCTCAACATCGTCTTCACACCGAAGAAAATTAGCATATCTACTAGACATTTCCACCGTCTGCCATTTAACTGCTGGCGTGGGCACTGTTGACACTTGGGCGTCTTGTACAGACCTAGAATGAGCCACAACTGGTGTCTCCAGCAGAGGCTGGGTATAACAGAGTTTGCTCTTGGAGCAGAGTGGCTGTACCTGGATGTGGAGGAATAAAAGACTTGGCCCTTGATGAACACGAGACTCTGACTTGCCCTATTAATACCTAGAAACAGCCGCTTTTATGCTGAAGGTTTTGTTCTCCAAGGTGCTTTTTTTAAGACTTAAAAACAGATTTAACCCTTTAAAGAGAATGCTTTTTTGGAGCACTCGGGGACTTGTCTCCTTTGGTTTTGTCTTTTAACTCTTAGTACAATTTAGATTTTTCCCTTTCTGCCACTGATTTTAGAACTCTGGAAGCTGAAGCCTCCGCCAGCTGAACTTAAGAGTATTTTATTGGGGTTTTTCCTAACTGCCTCCCTGCTCCAGACACTGAAAAATCAAGGCCTGTCTATCGCATCTTTGCTGAGACCGCAGTGCCTGCTGTCAAACTCCTCACGTGGGATGAGACCGTGCTGGGAGCATCTCTCCTGGGCATTTTCCAAGAGTGGGAAAAACATCGACTCAAACCTTGGGATTTCTCCCTGACAGGCCCTGGAAGTGGCCTGACCCAGGGTAAGGTTTTAAATGCTGATGATTTCCCCCAAACCACAAGTCAACAGGATGCTCTTCAAGGTGGAAACAGGCTTCTAGCAAAGCAGATGGGTGAGCCCCAAATCACTGTAACCTGCTGTACCTCTCAACCAGTTTTTCACTGGATGTGGAAGCCACCGCGGCCTTTTTGTGGTCTCCCACAGGGGAGCAGACAGCTACAGGCAGCCCACTCCACCCTTGCACCCAGCTCTCCCTTCTGTACTTAACCTATGGCGCTTTCTCGTTCCCATGGCAACAGGTCCTAATGCTACCCAGATCCCAAACACAATCTGTCCCCCACGTTTCTTTATCCATCAGCTTTGCCTCCTAGCAACTGGAATTTCTTCCCCCACTCTTTGCTTATGTTCCAGCGGGCCTCTCCCTGGGGGAGGGAGGGAGTTCTCCCCCCCCCACCCACCCCCGCAACTGCTCTTGTGTGACCTTGAGCAAGAACCTCCCTCTTTCTGGGCCTTGTGCCTCATCTTCATTAAGGATATTGGACCTTGAAGTTCTCGGCCCAAGTGTCCACTTTCTAAGTCACTTCTTGTCTAAGTACATGCCTCCAAGTCCCAAGTTAGGGGGCCTTACATGCCTCTGGTTCCGTGATTCCAGCTTATAGAGTTACTCTAGATTTTTTTTTTTTTTTTTAATGACCAGAGCTCAGAAAATACTTTTTTCTGTAAAGCTTTAGCGTCAGGACCACAGAGGTCACCTTGTCCACCTTCTCACTTTTCCAGTGAGGACACGAGCACTAGAGAAGGCTTGTCCAAGTCCCTGGTTTGTCAGTGGCAGACGCGGGACAGTTCCCTTTCCATCTGAGTACTCTGCCTTTGGGTGAATAATTGACAGCTTTTTGCAGGACTTTATGCAGCAGATTTTCCAACCTCGTGTCTGTTAGGAACTGAGCTGAACGGCAGGATAGCAAGGGAGCTCCCAACTCTACACATCCACACACACCCGAGAGCAAAACCAGCACAATCTATCACCTACCTGGGCCCCAGCAGGGTCTGGGCCGGGCACCTCTGAGGGCCCCCATCCTTCATCACTCTATAGGCAGAAACAAGCACCAGGGCAGGAGGCAGGAGGCAGCAGAAAGAGACTAGTATTTTCAGCACAAGCAAATTATTTAATCTCTCTGAGCCTCGCAGTTTCCTTCTCTGTAATCCGAACATAACAATACCTACTCAGAGTTGTGAGTGTCTGGAACATACTAGGTACTCAGCTGTGCATTTCACACACACACACACACACATTTCCAGGACTGTACCATCAACATTCCATTCACATTTTCTTAGTGGGTGATGCTTAGCCAGTGTTTGGTTCCCCAGCCTCCCAGGATGCCCGTGCCGCCTTTTCTCCTCCGAACAACATACGATAAAGGCTCGGAATGCCCAGTAAGGTTAGCATTGCCCAAACCAAGCAGAATTCTTGACGTGGAGCCACAGTATGGACGACCCAAATCCAAGGGATGAGCATTTCTGATTTTCTGATACTCAGCATCGCCTGCCTCTCGGACATAGCGGAAGGTTGGCTGGGATTGCACTGCCATGGGATGAGGGTCAAGGCTAGGGGTGGCGGTGAACAAGGAGAGGAGGAGTAAAATTGGCAGATTTGGGTGGGCAAGGAGAAGTCGGGTCCTAATGCACACCTCTGGTGCCAGCCCTGAGCACAAGGAAAAATCAGGCATTCCAGATGAAAGTTGAGCCTGGACACAGCGTGTTCCAGGGACAACGAACAGGCTGGCCTGGCTGGAGTGGAAGTGTGAGCTAGAGAACCAGCAGGAGAGAACGCTAGAGAGCTGGAGTCCCAGAGTATTAACAGCCAACCTCGGTCTGGCCTCGCCCTTCCTGGTGAAAGAAGAACCACAGAGAGCCAAGGAGAGAGAACTGTGTGTGGGGTCAGCATGGGGGGCTACAGGAAGCTATGCTTTCAGGAATACAAGCAGAAGCCCACGGGAGCTAGAAACTCCAAGTTTCCCTTGCCCAGAGGACGGCCGTGGGCAACAGCAAAGCCAGAGAGAAGCTTCCCACACAGCCTCTGGAAAACTGTACCCTGTGCTCACAGATGAAAAGACAAATAAGGTCGCAGTGTTATTATGGAAATACTTTTGACCTCTCAAACCCTCTAAAAGCAGTCCCCATCCGAGGGTCCAAGAAAGAAAGGCTTGCCCCCCTATACAAAAGCAGCCCAAGGCCCCCCAGGGGAGGAATGGAGAAGAACCTGGGGGTGTAGGGTCTCCCCTGGGTATGAGGACAGCTGCCTTAGGAAACACAGAACCTATCTCTGTTGTCCCTTTTCTCCGCTCTGGGTTTCTGGCTTTGTTCCCCTCTGTCACCAACATGCCTCAGCCCCAGTGGAGGGTGAAAGTGGCGTGCCACGGAGAACCCTTTGGAGCCTTGGTGCCATCATTCGCGAAATGATTATGCTACCTCATAGCGCGACCTAAGGAGGGGAAACCAGTAAGACTTCCCTGCCCAGGGCCTACTACATAATGTTCTGCAAACGGTAGCCAGAAATGTCATTATACTGCCCCCACCCCCACCCTGTCCTGCCCTGCCCGACTCAGCCTGAGCATGGCTAACACAAAACCCGTTAACAAGCCCTTTTCTCTCTCCCGGAGGACAGCTGGGCCAGGCTGGGTTTTTCCAAGAGAATGTCGTCACAGAGGAAGAGGCATGAAGTGGTCCAGGTGGCAGAGTGTGGGTTTTCTATCCTGCAACAGCAAATGGCACGGACCGCCAGACTCCACCGCCTAGCTGAGAGCCTGCCCCTGTCCAAGGACTTGGCTCCTCTTCTCCTCTGCCCTTTTTCTGCAGCCTAAAGGGCCCAGGAAAAGGCAGCCAGCCCCTGAAGCTCCCCTAGTCACATCGGCACAGACAAAAGAAGCCCATACATACGACGTTTTTCCTATACTGGCTTATCTCCTTGTCCTGGTCACGCCGGTGCTTTAACAGGGACCTTCCAAAGACCCAGGCTTGGCTAAATGCCCCAGCCCCCGGATGGGAGGGCAGCAGGTTTTTCCAGGGCCCTTAGGGCTCATAGGCCTTAAAGCTGCCAAACCTCGACACCTAGCTTCTAAGGCTCCCTTATGCCTGCATTGTCCTCCTTCCCACCCACCCCAGCTCACTCAGTAGTTTGGGTGAGGTTAGGAAAGTGGGGTGTCCAGTTCCCCTGGTCACACCCCCACCGAGCACCTGGTTTCCTCTGCAGGGTGTCCTCCACCACTGCCTGTGCCTTTAAGGACTGCTGCCCTGAGCCAAGCTCTTGACCTCAGCATCCTCAGCTGAGTTGGATTAAGGGACCCTTTCATGCCTTTGCGAATTCCTTCTGCCTGCGTCCTTCCCCCACACAGAGACTGAGTAGCCAGTAGCCTGAACCGTCCGTCCGCCAAGGGCCGTCTGAAAGTCAGTCTAGCCTGGCAGCCCTTCCCCCAAGGGAGCAGAGGCTGCCCCTTGATAGGCAGTTTCGGATCAGGGAGTGGGCCCTTGGCGGTCTTGGGCTATCACAGGGACTCCAGGAAAGCCATGCAGAGCCTTGAGCCATGAAGGAATGCTCAGATATCATCCTCTGTGCGGAGGCGACAGAGCTGAGCAAGGTAAGGGTCCCATAGGACCCCTCTCCCAAGACCCAGACCCCTGCCTAGGGCTGGCCATGCCCAGAGGACACGCCAGCCAGGCAGTGCCACCACTGGCCCCCAGCCCTCAAGACTTTCCCTTTCAGACTGAGTTCTGCAATCCTGCTTTTGAGCCTGAATCAGGGCCTCCCCCACCGGCCTTCCGGGAGGATGCCAGCTGCAGCGTCCCGGCTCCCTGGCATGGTAACCATCTCAGGGGGTGACCGGGGGAGAACCGGCCCAGGAGCTGAGAGCCCAAGGGGCCCTCAAAATCCCACCCCGCACACCCACAGGTCGGCGGCCCCGAGGGCTGCAGCCAGATTGTCACTTCTCCTGGCTCTGTGTCCTCCTGCTGGCCAGCCTCCTGCTCCTGCTGCTCGGGCTTCTGGTGGCCATCATTCTAGCCCGTGAGTACCGGGCCTTGCTTGGGTTGAAAGTGCTCTTGAATGAGATTCCATGTGCCACTCTATTCATCACCCCTAGAGGACCAGCTCCTCTGAATCCCACTCCCCCATCTTCTTCCCTCCAGAGCTGCAGACTACACCCCTGCCTGGGGCCTCCTATCACCCACTGCCCACCCAAGGCTTCACCACCACCACCACCACCACCACCACCCCTACCACTCCCACCCCCTCTCCAGCAACAGGGAACCCTAAAGGACAGCTGAAGGAGGCAGGCATGAGCCCCTCACCGCAGTCCTGTGAGTACCCAGGGAAGATCTTCCTGGAGAAGAGCCCAAGATGGCAGGAGGAAGGGGGGCTAGGAAGGGGAACCTTGGAAATAAAAGGGTCTCTCTCCTTTTGAGCTCTGAACTCTAACCTTCATCTCTGCAGCCTGTGGGGGCCTCCTCCCTGGCCCAAGGGGCTTCTTCAGCAGCCCCAACTACCCAGACCCTTACCCACCCAACGCCCACTGCGTGTGGCATATCCAGGTGGCCGCAGGCCATGCAGTACAACTCAAGATTGAAGCGCTCAGCATGGAAAGCGTGGCCTCCTGTCTTTTCGATCGTTTGGAAATCTCCCCTGAGCCTGAAGGCCCCCTCCTCAGGTGGGTCCCCCTGCCCCCAGGAGATCTCACCGCTGCCCTGCGTTGCCGTCTAGAGGGCAGAACCAGGGAGCAGCGTTGGGAAAGACTGGGCTGGAAGGACACCGAGAGACCTGACCTCTGGACCCAGCTCTGCCCCGTGCCTGCTGTATGACCTTGGGAAGGTCACCCTCCCCTCTCTGTCCAATGGGGCCCCCACCTATCTTACCCACGAATAAATGCCACAAGGATGGATGTGCAGGTCAGGAAAGCCAGAGCTCCCCAGGAAATGAAAGGGCCCCTTTTGACGGCATCGCCACCAGTTCAGGGCTTGAAGAAAGAGGACCACAGGGCCCGGGCAGCCCCCAGTCTGGCTGGCCCTGAGCTCTGAGCCTCCATGGCGCCCAACCTGGCTTCTTGCAGAGTGTGCGGGAAGGTGCCTCCCCCTACACTCAACACCAACGCCAGCCGCCTCCGGGTGGCCTTCGTCTCTGACAGCAGTGTGGAAGGATCTGGTTTCCATGCCTGGTACCAGGCTGTGACCCCCGGGAACGGTGAGTGTTTTCCCACCATGTCTCTGGCTACCTCTCAAGTGTCTCCACGCCCCTCCAGCACTGGCCAAAGGGGTGGAGACTCGGGGGGGACGGGGGGGGGGGGGGGAGGGGTTCTGAATCCAGATGCCCCTCCCCAGGGAACTGTGCTCATGACGAGTTCCCCTGTGACCAGCTCGTCTGCCTGCTACCTGACTCAATGTGTGACGGTTTTGCCAACTGTGCTGATGGCAGCGATGAGGCCAACTGCAGCACCAAGCTCTTGGGTACGGGCCCCGCCAGGCACAGGGCATGTACTGTCTTCGGGCATCTGCTTCGGGTTCGGCCTGAGCTCCCCAGCTCTGGCCCAGCCCCAAGCTTGCCAGGGCATTCTTCTGACCCAGACCTTGCTTCCTCATGGGCCTGGCCAAAAACTCTCCCCTGCGGTCCCTGCCAGCCCGACTGGGCGAAGGCACAGACAGACCCTGGCAAACTCACCAGCCCCTCCTCCTCTCCGCAGGGTGTGGGGGGAATCTGACTGGGCTCCAGGGCACTTTCTCTGCTCCCAGCTACCTGCAGAGGTACCCTCACCAACAGGTAAGCCAGCGGTCCACGGGGAGGGCGGTGTGGCACACGTGGGCACACCTGTGCCCCCAGTTTGTGTGACTGGGAACGGCATGGGAGACACTGCCTTGTTCTTGGGAAGATCAGAGCTCAAACAGGCAGAAAGGGAACCGTATTTAGCGTTTACTAGGTGGCCAGGTAAGTTTCCCCTGCTGGGTAAACTTATCTCTCAGAGCAGACAAGTTAAAGGGCCTTTCTACCGCCGCCGCCGCCGAGGATAAGAGCTATCCTTAGGAGGATAGGAAAGGGCGGGGCTGCACCCGCCCGCACCCTACGCAGCCTGCAGCAGGGAGGGAACCCTCCTGGAGCTCAGCCTGGATGCCCAGACGGGGGTGGGAGAAGGGACCCTCGAACTACTCCATCCGTGCCCTCCCCCAGCTTTGCACCTGGCATATCTCGGTGCCTGCGGGACGTGGCGTGGAATTGCAGTTGCACAACTTCAGCCTAGAAGCTCAGGACGAGTGCGAGCTGGACTACGTGGCGGTGTATGAGACCAGCACCTCAGGGGCCCTGGGCCTCCTGGGCAGGTAGCAGCAGAGCAGGAGCCCCGGATACATCCCATCCTTCCTTCTGCTCTAAGCCAGAGGTCTCTTCACTGTCGCCCTAGGAAAAGGCTTGTCCTTGCTCAGCCCAAACCTTTGCTCCACATTGCCCTTCTGTGGAAGGTCAGCGCCCTCCCTTCCTGCCTCTCCTGCCCCGAAGGGCCCGTTCCACTTCCCCTCACACCCTCCCTGGTTTTTCCCATCTCCAGCTGGCTCGAGTTCAAGCAGTTTGCTTAATTCCTCGTCTGCTCCATATGTGTGTCTTCTTCTCGGGGGGGGGGCCTAAGCTCCATGAGTCAGCGGCCATGTGTCCCATCCCCTCTGGCATCGCCCCGAGTGCCAGTCACAGTGACGCCTGTGGGAACACCCCGGGTCTCCAAGGGCCCCCTGCCCAGGTCTGCTCTCCGCCTTGGGCAGGTTCTGTGGAGCGGAGCCACCACCTCGCCTCATCTCCTCCAGCCACCAGCTGGTGGTGCTCTTTAGGACAGACCGTGGCATCAGCAGTGGGGGCTTCTCTGCCACCTACAGGGCCCTCAATGCCACAGAGAGTAAGTGCCCCGGGGTGAGTGGGCGTGGGCGGTACGGCTGCCTCTGGGAGAACGAGGAAGGGCTCTGGACCTTGGTCGGGGCACCGTGAAGGCAGTGTGGGGGCACAGGCACGTCCCAGGGCACTGCCACGCCCTCTGCCTCCAGATCCCTGTGGGCCCGGAGAGTTCTCCTGCCGCGATGGAGCGTGTAAGAGTCTGCAGTGGATGTGTGACACGTGGAGAGACTGCACAGATAGCAGCAATGGCAACTGCAGCAGCCCCTTGCTCCCGCCCCCGGGTGAGAAGCCTGGCCCAGAGCACCGTGGGCAGGGCGAGGCAGGTCTGAGCCAGCTGGGTGCCTGTTCATAGCAACCCTACAGGTTGTCCTAACGGACACCCTTGTCCTCCCTGATGGAGAGTTCCCCATCCTGACTCAGGGGCCACGCCACAGAGTCCGGGAGGGACTCTCACCCAGTGGTGGCAATGGTACTTAATGTCACCCCCAAGGGAAGTGGGAATCAGGGAGTCAGTGGGTGGGGCTTCAAGAACCAGCCCAGCCTTGGGGCGCCTGGGTGGCTCAGTCGGCTGAGCGTCTGATTGTTGGTTTCCGCTCGGGTCATGATCTTGCGGTTCGTGGGTTCGAGCCCCATGCTGCTGGTGTGGGTCCTGCTTGTGGTTCCCTCTCTCTCTCCCTCCCTCTCCCTCTCTCAAAATAAATGAACAAATTCAAAAAAGAAAAGAAAAGGGGGCACCTGGGAGGCTCAGTCGGTTGAGCGTCCGACTTCGGCTCAGGTCATGATCTCACAGTTTGTGGGTTCAAGCCCCGCATCGGGCTCTGTGCTGATGGCTCGGAGCCTGGAGCCTGCTTCGGATTCTGTGTCTCCCTCTCTCTCTGCCCCTCTGCCGCTCACACTCACTCTTTCTCTCAAAAATAAACATTTTAAAAAAATTTTTTTAAGAAAAGAACCAGCCCGGCCTTGTCACACAAAGAGCCCCTCTCCACAGCCCACCTCAGAGATGAAGGTGAGGGCCACCTGGCTGGCTCAGTCAGTAGAGCATGTGACTCCTGGTCTCAGGGTCATGAGTTCAAGCCCCATGTTGGGTGTGGAGCCTATTAAAAAAAGGGGGAAGAAAAAAAAAAGCAGAAGAAGATGGAGGTGAGAGCAGGGAGTTCCTTCTGGATGCCGAGCAGTCCCTGCCAGTGTCAGTGCTCCATGCTCTGAGAGATTGAAAAGACACCTTCATGATGCCCAGGGCTGGCAAAGGATATTTGGGCAGGCTCTCTAGGATGATAGAACCCGCGATATGTGCAAAGCATCTCTCCACGTTGTTGCCTTTGATTCCCACAACAATGCCCATCTGGCCCAGAGGGAGCGATGTAGTGACTTGCCCCGGGTCATCGGCCAGTGTATCCCCACAGTGATTGTCCCCTCCCGCCCCTACAGAGCTGGCCTGTGAACCCGTCCAGGTGGAGATGTGCATCGGCCTGAGCTACAACGCCACAGCCTTCCCTAACATCTGGGTGGGCATGGCCACCCAGGAGGAAGTGATGGAGGTCCTCAGAAGTTACAAGGTGCTCCGGGCAGAGATCGGGAGGGAAACCCCCCACCCCCCACCCCCCACCCCCCGACCCCCCGCCGGAAGTGGAGGGAGCTGTGAGAGTGTGGCTCCTGAGCGCTGATCTCCTC
Source organism: Herpailurus yagouaroundi (assembly GCF_014898765.1). Taxonomy (NCBI): domain Eukaryota; kingdom Metazoa; phylum Chordata; class Mammalia; order Carnivora; family Felidae; genus Herpailurus; species Herpailurus yagouaroundi. The sequence continues at coordinate 11,294,544 of NW_024412402.1, read as the reverse complement.
CTTCCACAGAGCCTGACAAGTCTACCCTGTTACCAGAACTTCCGGAGGCTCCTCTGTGGGCTGCTTGTGCCCCATTGCACCCCCACAGGCAGCGTCCTTCCCCCTTGCCGCTCTGTCTGCCAGGAGGCAGAGCTCCAGTGCCAGTCCGGCCTGGCTCTACTGGGCACCCCCTGGCCTTTCAACTGCAACAGGCTGCCTGAGGCGGCTGGCCTGGAGGCTTGTGCCCAGCCCTGACCCTAAAGCAGGCACCTGCCCTCTGCCTGCCCATCCACCTTTGCCTATCAGGGCGGGCAGGCAGGGGACTCTGCCCATCCTCTCTGGAGCCTCCCAGGGAGGGGAAGAGGAGTCCCCAGAGGGGCTGATGGAAGCTTCCCTGTCCCTTTACTTGCCCCAGCTCCACACCATGCCATTGACAGTGAGGACTGCTTCCCACCCAAGCCTCTGACCCCCATTTCCTGTCTTCTGCCCTCCCCTCGCCACCTCCTTTTTCAGGTTCTCCATCACCTGCCTTTTGACTTTTGTCATTTATTCAACAAAAAAGTATTGAGTGCCTAGGAATTGTGGCAGGCCCTGCTCTGAGTCCTGGGGATCCAGTTGTCCGTCTGCCTCTAGAACTCTCCACCCTGGGTTCTCTGCTTCTATTTCTCCTGGACTAGTCTGGTCCTTGGTCTCCATCACCGCACCACCTCTCCTTCGGCTCCTTGGAGCACTGGGTGTCCTGAGTGTCTGTCTCACACAGCTCTGCCTCTCTGTGCCCAGCTAAGACTCTCTGCCCCTCCTTTCTCTCCCAAACCTTGGCCAGCGGCCGGGCGACACCACGAGTTATTTCCCTGCTATTTCCCGGCTCGGAGTTCTTGGCCCCTGAACAACTGGTTTCCTCTTGGAGTCTGGGAGGAGCAGAGCGGAGCCGGCAGGGAGCGAACCGGGACCAGGGGGGCGAAGAGGGCAGGGGACGCCTGGCAGGGGAGAAGCGCAGGGGCGGGACAGGGGTCAGCTGGAGGGTCCGGAGAAGCGAGCGAGCGCCCCGAAGGAGGCCCCGGGAGCCGGGAGGGGGTGAGTCTGGCGGAGAGCAGGAGGGAGGAGTGGGGACGGGAGGGGGCTGGGGGAAAGACCGGGCCGGGGGCGCGGGACGGGGGCAGCCAGCCTCTCCTGACCTCCTCCACCCCGCCCTCCCCCCTCCAGCGCTCTCGTCTCCTCGGCTCCGGGGGCGACCCTCCTTCCTCTCCCCCGCGGCCGCTCAGCCTCGGGCCCATGGCAGTGGGGTGGGGACGCGCTCGGCCGCGCCGAGTGGGATTCTGGGTCCGGATTCTGGGTCCCGACTCCCGTCCCGCCTGACCCACAGACTGCGAGAGGACCCCGGCGGCCGGAGTCCCCGTGCCAGCGCCATGAGGCCGCTCGTCGCCGTGCTGCTCCTGGGCCTGGCGGCCGGCTCGCCCCCGCTGGACGACAACAAGATCCCCAGCCTGTGTCCGGGGCACCCCGGCCTCCCCGGCACGCCGGGCCACCACGGCAGCCAGGGCCTGCCCGGCCGCGACGGCCGCGACGGGCGAGACGGCGCGCCCGGGGCTCCGGGAGAGAAAGGCGAGGGCGGGAGGCCAGGTAAGAAGGCCGCCGGGTCGCCGTCCGCGGGGCCGTCCGCGCTCGCGGGGCGGAGGGCCTGGCCTCGGGGTCCCGCCAGGGGGCGCCGCCGGGCTCCGGGAGCG
>NW_024412402.1:11260749-11292441 GCF_014898765.1 Herpailurus yagouaroundi | reverse complement strand
CAGCGTCGCCCTCCGTGCACCCCGCTGCGGGCGGCCGCCGCCGCCGCCACTCTCGCCCTAACCGCTGCCCGCACCCCGCAGGACTGCCGGGGCCCCGGGGGGAGCCCGGGCCGCGAGGAGAGGCGGGACCCGCGGGGGCGACCGGGCCTGCGGGCGAGTGCTCAGTACCTCCGCGCTCCGCCTTCAGCGCCAAGCGCTCGGAGAGCCGGGTGCCTCCGCCGTCGGACGCGCCCCTACCCTTCGACCGCGTGCTGGTGAACGAGCAGGGACACTACGACGCCACCACCGGCAAGTTCACCTGCCAGGTGCCCGGGGTCTACTACTTCGCGGTCCACGCCACCGTCTACCGGGCTAGCCTGCAGTTCGATCTGGTCAAGAACGGCGAGTCCATCGCCTCTTTCTTCCAGTTTTTTGGAGGGTGGCCCAAGCCAGCCTCGCTGTCCGGGGGCGCCATGGTGAGGCTGGAGCCAGAGGACCAGGTGTGGGTGCAGGTGGGCGTGGGTGATTACATTGGCATCTATGCCAGCATCAAGACAGACAGCACCTTCTCGGGGTTTCTGGTGTATTCTGACTGGCACAACTCCCCTGTCTTCGCTTGATGCTCACTGGAAAGCGAGCTCACGCTCTCTCACTCCTAGGGAAGGAGGGTGTGACTCTGACAGTCACATATCCGGGAGGGCTGGCCCCCCCTTGGGATGTTGTGAATGATTCCGTCCTGCTGCTGGCAGAGAATGGGGACAGAGGCTGTCTGAGATCAGGGCTGGCAATATGGGCAGTGGCTGGATTTCTGCCCAAAACCAAGGGGCACTCTGTGTTGGCAGGTGTGGGTCCCCCAGTTGCTCTGGCCGGGGACCCCAGAGGTGGGGTGCCCTCTTCCTGGTGCTCTGCTTCTCTGGGTCCTCTCTTGTCCTTCCTATTCCTGGGCCCTTTTCTCAGAGACCATTCAATAAATCTCCCCCCAAAAAATCCTCCTACTGGCTCAGCCTTTCTTCTTTAAGTGGTGGGGATGCCCTGATTCTGAGGATGGGGGAGGGGAGAGGGAGCGATGCGGAAGGAAGGGCTCTTGGGCTGGACGAGCCGTGGGGCAAGAGATACAGGATGCAGGCCTAGCTGACCGGGAGGCCGCTCCATAGAGCTGCCCCTAAGTCGCGTGGGACGTGAATAGGAGTGCCTGGCTGAGGAGGGTGGCCTTCTGACATGGGGCTCTGACCACCTTTTCCTAACTCAAAGATGTCATATGAACGGGGCGGGAGCTACCTTCATCGCACACACACACACACACACCCCTGCCCTGATCAACAAAAAAGGAGCCCGGGGTTTGCATTTGTGACTGCTCTGGCTGCCTGCCTGGTCTCTAGATGACTGGAAAGCTATTTCTCTGTCCCCCATCCCAGGGAAGTGGTGCGTTCCTGGGTGGCTAGAGATAAGTAATTTCTGAGATGACCACAAGAGGGCGGCCCAGCTCCAGAATGCAGCAATGATCCTGAGGCGCTTGAGCTCATGCCTGCTTCGGGTGGTTAGGGGGGAGGATGGGATATTGACGTCTGCCAACGTAATTCTGGGTGGGGGTGCAGGAAAAAGGGGTCCTTTGCTCCCAGCTCAGGAAGTTTATCTTCTCTCAGAAAATGTTTATCCTCACATTAAACAGAGACTGAAAGGAGCCAAGCCTCCCCGCGCTCAACTCCCCTAGGGTTGGGCGAGGGGGGGGGGGGGGTGCGGGGAGCTCTCCCCAGGCCTCCCAACTCCAAAATGGACGTGAAGAACTCCCCCACCATGCTGGGCATAGCCTGGGTGGGCCGCGCCACTAAGTCTGAGGCTAGCCACAAAGCCCCTTCAAGGTTCCCCTCCTCAGACCTCCAGAAGCCAGCCCCAGCCCCAGCCCCAGCCCCAACCCAATGACTAACAAACCAGGGCTTGCCAGACCCACAATCAATTCAGCCTCTCAACCCCCAAAGAATGTGGTGGGGCCTCTTCTCAGTTTCTTCCCGACCTACCCTTTCTCCCTCTTCACCCCACCCCCACCCTACCACCCAACGGCTTCTAGAAAGCTGCCCCTGGCATTACGCTCCTAGATTTAACATACAATTATGGGGGAGTGCCCCGCCCCCCTCTTGCTGGTCATGTGAGGGCAGATATGACCATGGGGACTGGGCTCAGGTCCTAGGCTTCAGCTCCCAGCTCTCCACCAGGAGGCCTCACAGCCACACCCCAGCCCACCACAGCCCCACACCATGCCAAGAGACACAAAGTCAAGGGCCAGCTCCTCCAGGGACCAGAGGGTAGACTGGACTCCAGACAGCAAGGACCCCAAATCCCTCCTGGGACGAGTGGCACCAGAGAAGCTGGGAAGCCGTTTGCAACTCCTCCGTACTGGGACTTCATTCTGGCAAAAGTAGAAAAGACGGGGAGGGCTTTTCCAAAGCCAGGTGTGTGAGAAGGCACAAATCGGGGGTGGATTCAGCCACCCTTGGCACGGGCTCTCCCCGAGGCACAGTACTCACATCCTATCTTATCTCTTCCCCCACCAGGTACCCCCAGACCACAGTGACTCCAGCAGGACCAAAGGACCCTGCTGCAGCATCAGTCAACCTGACCAACTGCTCGCCCCTGTAAGGATGCACACAGAGGCTGTCAGAGCGGTCAACAGAACTTTATTCACTAGAAACTGGGCCACACAGACCCAGCAGGGAGCTGCATGCCCCTAGGCTGGCCCCTTCTGTATTTGGACCCTAGTCAAATGTGCACGGTCTGCCCTCCCCAGTGCCAGGGAGACACAAACAGAAGGGGAATGCCAATGTTCTCTTGTGATGTGGGGAGTGAAAAGGGTAGGAGTAGAAATCTGGTTATCCCTCCTGAGGCTCCCAGTGGAGCTGGGGTGCCAGAGGGTATGTGGTCCCAAAGCCAGGTGCAGACACCCACCCTCCAAGGGGTAAACTCTTGATCCTAGCTCTTGGATCAGGTTGGGAGGGAGCCTCGTAAGATCAAGACAGGCAGAAGTGGTAGCTCTAAGGGCACCTGAGAGATACTATCCCCAAGGCTTACCAGGGCACGGGCACTCTGGCTGAAAGCAAAGGTTCAAGATCATTCCAAGGCCCCTGAGTTGCCCAAACACCCAAATGACAGTGCTTTGTTGTGGCTGAAGCTGGGGAGGAAGTGGGGAGGGGCCAGGGAGAGGACCTGCAAATCCCCAACAGAAAAACCAGAAGCACAGGGGGGAGCCCCAGAGGCTGGCATCTGGATGGGCCCTGGCAACCTGGAGGGGAGTCCACGGCAGTCTCGGGGCCTTGCATAGTGTGACACACTCACCACCTCCGGCGTCACAGGGACCCACTGGGTAAGGAAGAGCTGTTACCCTGCCCCACCCGGCTCATAAGTCTTCCAGAGTATCCTATCTCAATGTCCTGGATGTATGGCTTAGAGGCTTGGCACGACAGCCACGGGGGCAGGAGGGAATTCAGGCCGGAAACCGGGAGGTCGGGTGTTAAAGCTGTCCTAGCACAGGTGGCTTCATGGAGCACAGACGGGTGGGCAGACAGGGAAGGAGTCTTCAGAGGTAGACATTGAGGGTCTGCAGAATGCCCCGGCGGCAGAGTGGACAGTTGCGGTGGTAGATGGGGTGGCGCATCAGGATTTCAGTGCAAGCCTGGCACAGGCACAGGTGCCGACAGGGCAGCAGCAGCACCGTCTTGCTCTGGTCCTGGCAGATGACACACTTCTTCCGCTCCTCTTGCTCCTTGAGCAACTTCCATGGGTCTTGCCCAGCTACGGGCTCCTCCTCATTGAGCCTCTCCCGGCCGCGGGCAGCTGTTGCTCTGACCGTCCCGGCCTCCTCCTCTTCTGCCTCTGATCTGGGCCCTGTTTCAGGAAGAGTGTCCTGTCGCCAGGTCCTGGCCGAGGGCGCCCTCCTCGGGCCACCCTGAGGAGCCCCGGGGGCCCCTCCCCGGTTCGGCCAGGTGGCCAGCTGCAGGCTGCGGCTCCAGACTCGGCGCCAGGCCTCCAAGTCCAGTGCCAGGCGAGATAGCCGCACGACATCTTCTCGCAGCCGGTGGTAGGATGGCCGGGCATGGAGCTGACTGAGTGCCCGGGTGGCCAGTCTCAGAGTGAGGTCCGGGTGCAACACGGTCACCATCACCGCCAGCACACAAGCCAGCAGCACCAGGCCGGTGACATTGACAAGCACGAAGCTGGCCAGGAGGCGGGCAGCTGACGCTAGGAGCTCCAGTGCTAGTTGGCAGGGGGTCCAGAGGAGGATGGCCATGGCCACAGCACTGCTGGAAATGTGGGCTAGGAAGGCAGCTACAACGTCCGTCATCCTCCACAGTGGCCCCATCACGGCATCCCACAGGGCCAGCATCAGGGAGAAAAGGTTCTGAGTGCCAATGAGACAGATGTTGACCAGACTGTTGATCACGTAGGCCACCAGGCTCATGGCAATGGCACAGATGTCACAGGCCTGGCGCAGCAAAGCATGGCCACTGGAGACCACGTTGAGGACACCCCGGTGCAGTATCTCCCGGCTCCTCAGTGCCCCGTGAGAGGCCAGGTGCCCCAGGAGCTTTAAGCTCTCCAGGCCAGAGCAGCAGCTGTACATCAGAGTACACAAGGCCTGCAAGCCCCCAAAGGTGAACCGGACCAAGGCTTCAATCAAGGCCAGCAGTGAAAGCAGGACTCCGCGGCCCAGGTGCAGAAGACTAGTCAGTACCGTGTGTGGCAGGTTGTAGATGAAGGCCAGGAGCCAGGCCAGAGAAGCCAGGAGGGAGGACACCAGCAGGAAGTTGAGATCCAACACCAAGGTCAGCAGGTCCAGCACAAGGCCCACCCCATTCACTATCAGGTACACAGCCTCCATGATAGGACTGTGGAGGTTAATCCAAAAGGAAGTCTGACTCCCGGTTGAGGAGGGTGTCAAGGTTAATAATATTTGGGGGCGTCGGAGATTAACTTGGAAGGGAAGTGAGGCAGTCTCCAAGCCAGGGAGAATCAAGAAACAGAGGAAGGAGTGGGTTAGAGCGAAGTGGAGTCTCAGTGGAGGGAAAGGAGACCAGGTGCTGGTCCAGGAGTCCCGGTTTTGAATGCGGCCCGTTTGGAAGGGAAGAGGCCAAACATCTCTAAAGTGGAGGTGAGCCCGGGCTGGAGGAGATATCTCAGCTTTGGAGGCCCGGTGGTGGCGAACCACGGCCGGGCAGTGGGTCAGACCGAGAGGAGACCGGGAACGGATGGGATCGGGCCGGGGCCGGGTGGGGGCGGCGCAGGCTGGGCGCGGGCTCGCGGTCCAGCTACGCAGGAACCGCTGTCCCCGCCCGGCCCCTGTCCTCGGGGCTCGCGGCTCTTTGCGTCCAAAGGGGCAGTGGGAAAGGGAGTCAGCTTCAGCAAACCCCAAACGCGGCCTCTATTCCGCTGGGCGCCGCCATCTTGTGTGAGAAAGGGTGGGGCAAAAAGCGTGACAAGGAGGGCGGGACGACGAATTCCGACCAATCTTGAGGAGCAACCGCAGGAAACATCCGGCACCCATTGGTCTGTTTGAACGGTGCCCGAACGTATTTACTCTCCAGAGGAAAGGGCGGGGACAGAATGAAGTCCCGCCCCCTTGAGGCGGTGATTGGTCAGTTGACGGGCAGAAGTGGAATATGCCCTCCTCCTAGTCCCGCCCCCTAACAGCAGGATTTGGGACTGGGCCAAATACGGGAGTTGTTTTTGCTCCTAGCCCTCGATTTCAGAACTTTTTAGGTGCTGTTGACGGTTACTGCCTCTGGGCTGGACTCTGGGATTTTACCACCTCCACATCCTCCTCAGACTCGCTGCCTCGTCCTCCTCTGTTCAGTCATTCATTTAGTCTATCGTTTATTGAGCTCCTGCAGATACATTGGGGATACAAATAATGGTTAAGGGGGTGCCTTCTCTCAAGCCGTTCACGAGGGGAAACATTGTTGTTACAGGACATTCCCAAGCTGCTATTCCAAACTGTTTCCTTTGGCGCCATCAGCTTTTCTCAGCATTTTTAGATTACCTCATTATGATTATGAAAAGGAGGCCACAGATGAGAAATAGCTCACCCTCCTACACTAGCCCCTATTGTTTGTTTACTAGAACATTGTAGTTAGATATCTACACCTGGGCGGCTCCAGGTTCCTCAACAAGTTATCCTTTCCTTTAATATTCAAAATATATTTGAGTCCCCACCCCAAATATATCCATCCGGAAGCCAAACCTGGTGTTCTCTACCAATGCCAAGGATACTTGGGGGTCTGTCTTATCCTTCCCCTGGTCACCATTGCTTTAATTTCCTGCACGTTTGAATGCTTCATCTCCACTCTGGCCTGGACTCCTAAAAGTGTTTGTCCCCCTTCATCCTCCCAACCCCAAGCACTACCTGAATCCCTCATTCCCCAAAGCATCACTAATACAAAGCTGAGGTATGCAGCAAGCCTTCACTGAGATGTGGGGTCCCAACAGGGTTACAGCATAGTGTGGTGCAGGGACTGCCGTTCCTACAACTCCACTGGTTATGCTCCAGCCTCTCTCTCACACCTGTCAGGCCCCAACTTAATGTTTTCTCTGAGACATGTTTTTCCCTTCCTCTTCCTCTTCCTCTTCCTCTTCCTCTTGGGATTTCCCCTCCCTTTCTCTAGCCATCAGCCTCCAACTTCCTATTTTGTTATTTGATTTTACAGAAGAGTCTGTCTCTACCCCCACAAAATGCTGATCTCTCTAAACAAGGGAGCATAAATAAAGATTTGGTTTAGCCTCCTGCTCAGATCATGGTCTGTTGTGATTGTTGTTACTGATGTTTTTATTGTCCGACTGTGCATTTTTTCCCCCAATTTCAAATCTTGGAGAATACACCCACCTCCATTTCAAGATGTTTGATCTCCCCACCGGTAACCTGTTCTCTTCAGAAACCTTCCTTGTTCCGTGAACACTAAGGTGTTCTTAATCTGTATTTCTGCAGCACTTCATACCAGTGACCACTTCCTCCACCTTTGGCCCCTGGACATTACACTCTCCTGTATTCTTTCATGGCCCCTTCTCTCTACATGATGATTTCCAATTCTGTGCCTTCAGCCTGAATCTCTTGCAAAGTTTAGGTTCCAAGTGATTCCTAGACATAGACAGTGCCTGAATATCACAATGGTACTTCAAACTCACCATGTTTCAAACTCAGCAAACTTGCTGTGCCTACACTGTGTGCAATTAACCAGCCAGCTTTCAACACCAAGAAAGACATTCTTAGAATTGGCAGGATCCTCTAAAACGGTATTTCCATTAGTTTGGGACCAAAGCCTTCCCTCTGAGTGACCTGAGACTCGCCAAAGCCACTTAAATGAGTTATAACCTTTGACTCAACTGGCAGCCCAGCTGTGGGCAGGCAGAGGTTTTCTGTGTGGCCAAAATTCTTGTGATAAATGAATTGGTGTATTGCAAAATGCTCTCCGTTCTTCAGCTAGAAACAGCTGAAAATTACCGTGTGAACACAATGCAAAAGAAGTGCTGAGCTTCGGGGACGCCTGGGTTGGCTCAGCCAATTAAGCGTCCGACTTTGGCTCAGGTCATGATCTCATGGTTTGTGGGTTCAAGCCCTGTGTTGGCTCTGTGCTGACAGCTCAGAACCTGGAAACTGCTTCGGATTCTGTGTCTCCCTCTCTCTCTGCCCCTCCCCTGCTCGTAGTCTGTCTGTCTCAAAAATAAATAAACTTTTAAAATATATATATATTAAAGAAGTGTTGGGCTTTGGTTAAGCCTCTGACTCTTGATTTCAGCTCAGGTCATGATCTCATGGTTTGCAAGTTTGAGCCCCACGTAGGGGCCTGCGCTGGCAGTGTGGAGTCTGCTTGAGATTCTCTCTCCCTTTCTCTCTGCCCCTCCCTGCTCGCTCTCTCTCTCTCTTTTTTTTTTTTTTTAATTTTTTTTTTCAACGTTTATTTATTTTGGGGACAGAGAGAGACAGAGCATGAACGGGGGAGGGGCAGAGAGAGAGGGAGACACAGAATGGGAAACAGGCTCCAGGCTCCGAGCCATCAGCCCAGAGCCTGACGCGGGGCTCGAACTCACGGACCGCGAGATCGTGACCTGGCTGAAGTCGGACGCTCAACCGACTGCGCCACCCAGGCGCCCCTCGCTCTCTCTCTTAATAAATAAATAAATAAACTAAAAAAAAAAAAATTTTTTTTAAAGAAGTGCTGGGCTGACACCCCCGTGGAGAAGCCAAGGCACGTCCTAGAGCTGAGAGGTTTTAAACCACTCCCCTTGAGGTGACCTTGGAAATGATCACTTGGTTTGGAGTCAAGTGGTATCTCTTACTAACTTGATAATGTTTCCTTTTCCTCCAGGACTGTGTTTCAGATAAGAGTGGGTTCAAACCCACAGTTGCCAAAGCGGGGGTCATCACCTGTTTGGAGGCTGGAGAAAGGAGACTGGAGAGAGTTGGCGGTAAGATCTTACACCAACATTAAGGAGGAAGTTCAAGTTGCTTACTAGCATGAGTTGCAGTGATTGAGAAGAAAATCAGCCAGATCTTGAGAAAATTTAAGGCCTAGAGGCACATTCTATCCTTGTAGAATTTTATCACGGAAGTTGTAGTGGGGAGACCTGACCCCAAGGGGCCTCCTGGATCAACAACTCGTTTTCTGCTTGGTGCTAACTGCAGGAAGGCTTTTGTTTTGCTAGGTGAGAGATGCGAGCTGCCATAATGAGAGGGGATTTTAAAGATGGGGTAAAACCATGAAAGAATGTCCAGTTCAGGGGTCTCGTTTGTAATCTTGTGTGTCCTTTAACCCTCCCCTTCGGCTCCCCATCAAGCATGCGGTGTAATTTCTATTACTGCCGTGGCTTAGAGTTGGATCTTTTTTTCTTTTTGATCCAAGTTTGCTTTTGACTTATACAAATCATTTACAGTGTCCCAAAGTCCAAACTGTATAAAAAGGTACATTCATAGGTTTGTTTTCATTCTGCCCCCTCCACCCTGTTCCCTCCCAACACCAGCTAAGGGCCCTGCAAATCACAAACATACCAAAAAATGTTTTCCTTGGTCAATCAGGATCCGGGGCTTGGCATTGGCACAGCAGAACTCATAACCCTAAACATCAGCTCTGTTCATGACACCATTTGGGCCCAGGGAAGCCCTTTCCTGCATCTCTGAGGGGACTGTGTCCAAAAGCCACAAACAAAACTCCTGAATTTTTATGTGGGAGAGGATTCGAGCAGTTAAAATGCTTAGGTAAGAAAAGAAATACATTAATTAACTAGTCGAATCCTCATGCTTTTCTTCTTGTTCTAATTTGCGGTTCCAGAAGTACTCAGAAACTAATGCAATGGCTGAGGAACATTTGTAATGTCAACTCAGATATTTTAAACGGTGCATATATGTACATCTAGGTGAAACATGCATACATATTTAATTGGTTGTAGCTCTGTTTTAATGGAAGGAAAAGACTGAAAAAAAAGCACCTCGTAATTTTAGGCATTGATTTAAAAGATCGTTGAGGGCAAGTCAATGATGATGTGACTGACGTGGTTAGTAAAGGTAAAGAGAAACAAGGTTCCAGAAGCATTTTTTTGTGCCATGTTCCCTGTAGGGCACAAAGGTGAACTTGTTTCTAGACCTGGCCTCAATTGCGCTGATCGTGATGGCGTTCTTGGGAACAATAAAAAGATTATATTCAATGTTTTGTGGTTCTGCCCAAAGATAAAACATCCTGGAAAGACACACATCACATTTGACTTCACTACCTCTCTGGGACACATGACGGGAACACAGGCTCAATGCTGTTAAACAAGTAGATTCGGGGCGCCTGGGTGACTCAGTTGGTTAAGTGTCCAGTTCTTGATTTCGGCTCAGGTCATGATCTCACAGTTCTCGAGTTCAAGCCCCATGTGGGGCTTGGTGTTGACAGCGTGAATCCTGCTTGGGATTCTCTCTCCCCACCCCTCCCTCCTCTCAAAAATAAATAAATGTTTACAAATAATAATAATAATAATAATATTAATAGGGGCACCTGGGTGGCTCAATCGGTTAAGCATCCGACTTCAGCTCAGGTCATGATCTCACAGTTCGTGAGCTCGAGCCCCGTGTCGGGCCCTGTGCCGACAGCTCAGTGCCCGGAGCCTGCTTCGGATTCTGTGTCTCCCTCTCTCTCTGCCCCTCCCCTGCTCATGCTCTATGTCTCTCTGTCTTAAAAATAAATAAAACATTAAAAAAATTAATAATAATATTGACAAAAGTTTAACCAAGAAAATCTAAGTTTATTTGACTATTTTACTTTGTTTATAATTGATGAGACAATACTAATATATTATTATTATTATTATTATTATTATTATTAACTGAAGTCCATAGTTTCCATTAGTGTTGACTCTTTGTATGGGATTTGACAAATGTATGAGGCCATATACATACACCATTCAGTATTATCTGGAATATTTTCATTGCCCTAAAAATCCCCACATTCCACCTATTCATCCCTTCCCTCCCTCTCCCCACCCCCAACCCCTGGCCATCGCTAAATTTTTTTCCTCCTCCCCCTAGCAACACTAATATTTTTTTTAACTTAAAAAAAAATGTTTATTTACTTATTTTGAGAGAGAGAGTGCATCCATGCACACAAGCGGGGGAGGAGCAGAGAGAGAAGGAGAGAGAGAACCCCAAGCAGGCTCCATGCCATCAGAGCAGAGCTTGATGCGGGGCTCAGACTCACCAACTCTTGAGATCACGACCTGAGCTGAGATCAAGAGTCCACGCTTACCCGACTGAGCCATCTAAACCCCCCCAAACCCCACCGTCACTAATATTTTTAGGGTCTCCATAGTTTTGCCTTTCCCAGGATGTCATGTCATTGGACTCTTATAGTACGTAGCCTTTCCAAGTTAGCATCGTGCTAATATGCTATGTATTCACAATATGTATTCAGGGTTCTTCCATGGCTTTTTGTGACATGATAGCTCATTTCTTTTTATCCCTTACCTACGAGTTTGTTTATCCATTGTCCTGTTGGAGGCCATCTTGGTTGCTTCCAGTTTGGGCCTGAAGTCGGACGCTTAACCGACTGCGCCACCCAGGCGCCCCATGGGCAATTATGAATACAGCTGCCGTAAACATCCACGTGCAGGTTTTTGTCAGACATAAGTTTTCAGCTCACTTGGGTAAACACGAAGAAGGGCGATTGCTTGATTGCTTGGTAAAGAGTATGTTTAGCTTTGTAGGAAGCCGCCAAACGATCTTAGGAAGTGGCCGTACCACTGTGCATTCCCGTCAGCACTGAGTGAGAGCTCCTGTTGCAACACAGCCTCACCAGCATTCCTGTTACCCACCGGTGTCCTCAAATTTAGCCCTTCTAACGGATGCGTAGGAGCCCCTTGTTGTTGTTCTTTTAAATTTTTTAGTGTTTATTTATTTTTGAGAGAGAGAAACACACACGGAGTGTGAGCGGGGGAGGGGCAGAGAAAGAGGGAGACACAGAATCTGAAACAGGCTCCAGGCGCTGAGTTGTCAGCACAGAGCCCGACGCGGGGCTCGAACCCACAAACTGTGAGATCGTGACCTGAGCCGAGGTCGGATGCTTAACCGACTGAGCCACCCAGGCAGCCTGCACCTTGTTGTTTCAATTTGCAATTCCCCAGTCAAACTGATGTTGACATCGTTTCATATGGGTATTTGCTATCTGTATATCTTTTTTTTTATTTAAAATTTTTTATTATTGAAATATAGTTGACATACAATGTTACATTAGTTTTACATGTACAAGATAGTGATTCAACAATTAATACATTATGTAATGCTCACAACAGTGTTACCATCTGTCACTGGATGTTACTATATTATTATTGACTATATTCCCTATGCTGTATTTTTCATCCCCTTGAACTATTTATTTTATTTTTTATTATTATTTTTTTAATTTTATTTTTTATTTTTTAAAATGTACATCCAAATTAGTTAGCATATAGTGCAACAAATGATTTCAGGAGTAGATTCCTTAATGCCCCTGACCCATTTAGCCCATTCCCCCTCCCACAACCCCTCCCGTAACCCTCTGTTTGTTCTCCATATTTATGAGTCTCTTCTGTTTTGTCCCCCTCCCTGTTCTTATATTATTTTTATTTCCCTTCCCTTATGTTCATCTGTTTTGTCTCTTAAAGTCCGCATATGAGTGAAGTCATATGATTTTTGTCTTTCTCTGACTAACTTCACTTACCATAATACCCTCCAGTTCCATCCACGTAGTTGCAAATGGCAAGATTTCCTTCTTTTTGATTGCCGAGTAATACTCCATTATATATATATATATATACACCACATCTTCTTTATCCATTCATCCATCGATGGACATTTGGGCTCTTTCCATACTTTGGCTATTGTTGATAGTGCTGCTATAAACATGGGGGTGCATGTGTCCCTTCAAAACAGCACACCTGTATCCCTTGGATAAATGCCTAGTAGTGCAATTGCTGGGTCGTAGGGGAGTTCTATTTTTAATTTTTTGAGAAACCGCCATACAGTTTTCCAGAGTGGCTGCACCAGCTTGCATTCCCATGTATATCTTTCTGATGAGGTGTCTGTTAAGTTCTTTGTAGATTTAAAAAAAATTTTTTTAACGTTTATTCATTTTTTGAGAGACGAAGCGTGAGTGGGGGGGTTGCAGAGAGAGAGGGAGACACAGAATCTGAAGCAGGTTCCAGGCTCCCAGCTGACAGCACAGAGCCCTATGGGGGGCTCGAACTCACAAACTGTGAGATCATGACCTGAGCCGAAGTCAGATGACTGAGCCACTCAGGCACCCCCTAGTTCTTTGTATATTTTAGATGCTAGGTTTTTGGGGTTTTTTTTAATCTTTATTTTTGAGAGAGAGACAGACAGAATGCAAGCAGGGGAGGGGCAGAGAGAGAGAGAGACACAGAATCTGAAGCAGGCTCCAGGCTCTGAGCTGTCCCCACAGAGCCCTATTTGGGGCTTGAACTGACAGACCGGGAGATCATGACCTGAGCCGAAGCCGGACACTTAACTGACTCAGCCACCCAGGGGCCCCATTAGATGCCAGTTCTTTATCAGATGTATGTTTTGCAAATATTTTCTCCCAGTCCGTGGTTTGTCTCTTCAGTCTCTCAACGGTGCCTTCCACAAAACAGGAATCTTCAATTTTAAGTCCACCTTGTCAATTTTCTCTTTCATAGTCACGCCAAACCCAAGATCGTTTTGATTTTCTCCTACGTTATCTAGTAGTTTTAAAGGTTTGCATTTTACATTGAGGTCTGTGAGATTAATTTTTGTGAAACATGCAAGGTTTGTGTCTAGATTAATTCTTTTGCATGTGCCTGTCTAGTAGTTGTTTTGCTTCCCAAAGGATTAACTAACTTCTTTTAAATTCTAAAATACTTTCTAAATCTAAGGGAGCTCTATTCTAATAAACTTGTAAGGAAACAAACGTGACAGAACACCCTGTTAGCAAGGTTCTGGGGAAACAGGCACTCATTGCTGGTAGGAAAGCAATACATTACCAAGCCAATGGGAGGAGGGCAGTATCTATAAGACCTACATGTACATTATTATGAAACTACAATAATCAAGACAGGGTAGTAATGGCATAAGACAGAAATTCATACAGACCAATAAAGAGAGAGCCCAGAAGTAAACTCTTGCATACTTGGTCATATGATCTTCAGCAAGAGGGCTAAAACCACTCAGTGGGGGAAAGGATGGTCTTTTCAACAAATGATGTTGGGAAAACTGGATGTCCACATGCAAAAGCATGAATTTAGACCCCTATCTTACACCATTTACAAAAGTTAACCGAAAATGGAAGAAAGACCTAAACATAAGACCCAAACCTATGTATGACATTCCTAGGAGAAAACATAGATGAAAAGTTTCATGACATGGAACTTGGCAGTGACTTCTTGGATCTGACATGAAAAGCATAAACAAAACAGAAAAATTAAACAAATCATACTACATCGAATGTGGAGGCTCTTATGCATCAAGCAATACAATCAACAGAGTAGGGAGCAAGTCTATCAAGCAGGGGACAGATAGTATTTACAGGCCATGTATCTAATGGGGGTTGGTGTCTGGAGAGTTCCTCCCAGTCAATAGCAGAAAATCACATAGAGGAGGATTGTGTGGGAGACCTGAATGGACATTTCTCCAAGGATGATGTGCATTTGGCCAGCAGGTATATGGGGGGATGCTTGGCATCTCTAGTCATCAGAAAGGTTACTAGTAGGGACAACTGGGTGGCTCAGTTGGTTGAGCGTCCGACTTTGGCTCAGGTCATGATCTCATGGTCTGTGAGTTCGAGCCCCGTGTCGGGCTCTGTGCTGACAGCTCAGAGCCTGGAGCCTGCTTCCGATTCTGTGACTCCCTCTCTCTCTGCCCCTCCCCTGCTCATGCTCTGTCTCTCTCTTTGTCAAAAATAAATAAACATTAAAAACAAATTTTTTTAAAGGAAAAGAAAGGTTACTAGTAGGGCTCAGGTGGGGTCCCCTTCTACCCAGTGGGTTGGCTACTATGAAGGAAACAGAAAATAGCAGGTGTTGGCAAAGATGTGGAGAGGTTGGATCCCTTGTGCACCGTTAGTTGGATTGTGGAGTGGTGCAGCAGGATAGAAAACAGTATGGAGGTTCATCAAAAACTTCAAAATAGAACTACCCTATGATTCAACAACCCCACTTCTGGGAATATATGCAAAAGAACCAAAAGCAGGGTCTCAAAGAGATTTGGCACACCCAGGGTCATAGCAGCGCTATTCACAACAGCCAAGACGTAGAAGCATCCCAAGTGTCCGTTGACAAAAAAAAAAATGTACAAACAAAATGGGGTCTATGCATACAACGGAATCTCATCCAACCATAAAAACAAATGAAATTCTGATACATGCTATAACATGAATGAAACGCGAAAACATTATGCTAAGCGAGAGAAGTCAATCACAAACGGGTGATACTGGGGGCGCCTGGGTGGTTCAGTGTGTCAAGCATCCAACTCTTGACTTCGGCACAGGTCATGATCCTGTGGTTCGTGGGTTCGAGCCCCATGTTGGGCTGTGTGCTGACAGCGCAGAGCCTGCTTGGCATTCTCTGTCTCCTCGTTCTCTGCCCCTCCCCCACTTGTGCTCTCTCTCTCTCTCTCTCTCTCTCTCTGTCTCAAAAAAAAAAAAAGGATAAATGCTGTATGAGTCCACTTATACAGGTATCTAAAGCAGTCACATTTATAGAAACAGAAAGTATAACAATGATTAATGGAGCCTAAGTGGGAGAGGGAAAGGGGAAGTTTTTGTTTAATGGATATAAAGCTTCAATTTTTCAAGATTAAAAAAAGTTCTGGAGATCTATTTCACAACAGGATATACTTACCCCTACTGAACTGTACAGTTAATAATGGTTAAGATGATAGATTTTATGTTATGTGTGGGTTTTTTTTTTTTACCATAATTAAAAAAAGAAAACAAAGCAAAAAAACCTATATATGCATTTACCCTTTGACCCAGCAATCCACTTCCATGAATTTACTGTTAAGACGATTTCTTTATTTTTATTTTATTTTATTTTTCAAGAGAGAGGGAACACACGCAAGTTGGGGAAGGGCAGAGGGAGACGGAGAGGGAGAATCTCAAGCAGAACCCACACCTGGTGCAGAGCCCAATGTGGGGCGCGATCTCATGGCCCTGATATCATGACCTGAGCCAAAATCAAGAGTCAGATGCTTCACGGAGGCAGCTTAACCGACTGAGGCACACAGGTGTCCTGGACACTTTCAACAAAGTAAAAATTAGTGTAACATTATCTGTAATTGCAAAATATTGGAAATTATCCACAAGTCCAAACAGGAGATTGTTTGACAAAACTGTGGTAGGTAAATCAATGGCCTGCAGTGCAGCTGTTTAAAAAAAGGCGGTGGGGGGGGGGGGGAGCCGCCCGCTGTCTCAGTAGAGCATGCAATTCTTTTTTTTTTCTTTAATTTATTTATTGTTTAATTTACGTCCAAGTTAGTTAGCATATAATGCATATAGTGCAACAATGATTTCAGAAGGAGATTCCTTAATGTCCCTTACCCATTTAGCCCATCCCCCCTCCCACACCCCCTCTAGCAACCCTCTGTCCTCTATATTTGAGTCTCTTATGTTTTTGTCCCCCTCCCTGTTTTTGTATACTTTTTGCTTCCCTTCCCTTGTGTTCATCTGTTTTGTATCTTAAAGTCCTCACATGAGTGAAGTCATACGATATTTGTCTTTCTCTGACTAGTTTCGCTTAGCGTAATACCCTCTAGTTCCATCCGTGTAGTTGCAAATGGCAAGATTTCGTTCTTTTTGATTGCCGAGTAATACTCCATTGTATATATACCACATCTTTTTTTTTTTTAATCTTTTTTAATGTTTATTTATTTTTGAGACAGAGAGAGACAGAGCATGAACGGGGGAGGGGCAGAGAGAGAGGGAGACACAGAATCGGAAGCAGGCTCCAGGCTCTGAGCTGTCAGCACAGAGCCCGACGCAGGGCTCGAACTCACGGACCGTGAGATCATGACCTGAGCCGAAGTCGGACGTTTAACCGACTGAGCCACCCAGGCGCCCCTATATACCACATCTTTATCCATTCATCCATCGATGGACATTTGGCTATTTCCATACTTTCCATACTTTGGCTGTTGTTGATAGTGCTGCTGTAAACATTGAGGTGCATGTGTCCCTTCGAAACAGCACACCTGTATCCCTTGGATAAATACCTAGTAGTGCAATTACTGAGTCGTAGGTAGTTCTATTTTTAATTTTTTGAGGAACCTCCATACTGTTTTCCAGAGTGGCTGCCCCAGTCTGCATTCCCACCAGCAGTGCCAAAGAGATCCTCTTTCTCCGCATCCTCGCCAACATCGATTGTTGCCTGAGTTGTTAATATTAGCCATTCTGACAGGTGTGAGGTGGTAGGTATCTCGTTGTGGTTTTGATGTGTATTTCCCTGATGATGAGTGATGTGGAGCATTTTTTCATGTGTCGGTTGGCCATCTGGATATCTTCTTTGGAGAAGTGTCTATTCATGTCTTTTGCCCATTTCTTCACAGATTATTTGTTTTTTGGATGTTGAGTTTGATAAGTTATTTATAGATTTTAGATACTAACTTTTTATCTAATATGTCATTTGCAAATATCTTCTCCCAGTCTGTCGGTTGCCTTTTAGTTTTGCTGACTGTTTCCCTCGCTGTGCAGAACTTTTTATTTTGATGCGGTCCCAATAGTTCATTTTTGCTTTGGTTTTCCTTGCCTCCAGAGACGTGTTGTGTAAGAAGTTGCTGCCGCCGAGATCAGAGAGGTTTTTGCCTGCTTTCGCCTTGAGGATTTTGATGGCTTTCTGTCTTATGTTGAGGTCTTTCACCATTTTCAGTTTCTTTTTGTGTCTGGTGTAAGAAAGTGGTCCAGGTTCATTTTTCTGCATGTCGCTGTCCAGTTTTCCCAGCACCACTTGCTGAAGAGACTGTCTTTATTCCATTGGATATTCTTTCCTGCTTTGTCAAAGATTAGTTGGCCATATGTTTGTGGGTCCATTTCTGGGTTCTCTATCCTGTCCCATTGATTTGAGTATCTGTTTTTGTGCCAGTATCATACTGTCTAGATGATTACAGCTTTGTAATATGTGTTAAAGTCTGGGAGTGTGATGCTTCCAGCTTCAGTTTTCTTTTTCAAGATTGCTTTGGCTATTTGGGGTCTTTTCTGGTTCCATACAAATTTTAAGATTGTTTGTTCTAGCTCTGTGAAAAATGGTGGTGTTATTTTTATGGGATTGCAAGCAGGGAACTCAGGAATCTCAGGGTCATGAGTTCAAGCCCCATGTCGGGCATGGAGCCTATTTAAAGATTAAATAAATAAATAAATAAATAAATAAATAAATAAATAAGGAATAAGGACGATCTGCATAACTTAGAGTGATTTCCAGCTTACAAGTGAAAAAGAAGCAAAGTGCAAAATGTTGTAGTATACCTTTTGTGTAAGAAATGGGAAATAAGGGAATATATATATCTGCTTATTTTTGAAAAAATAAAAACATAGAAAGGTTAAACCAGAAAAACGATAAGGTGAATTATTTACAAGAGGTAGAAGAATGGGGTGGAAGGGGAGGTGGTGCCACTAAAAAGTTAGTATACTTTTTGCATAATTTTGACTTTTGAAAGCATGCTAATGCTCTACACATTTAAAAAATTAAATTAAGGGGCGCCTGGGTGGCGCAGTCGGTTAAGCGTCCGACTTCAGCCAGGTCACGATCTCGCGGTCCATGAGTTCGAGCCCCGCGTCGGGCTCTGGGCTGATGGCTCAGAGCCTGGAGCCTGTTTCCGATTCTGTGTCTCCCTCTCTCTCTGGTCCTCCCCCGTTCATGCTCTGTCTCTCTCTGTCCCAAAAATAAATAAACGTTGAAAAAAAAATAAAAAAAAAATTAAATTAAATCTATAAAAATACTAAAAAAAAAAATCTCCCAAACTGAATGCAAACAGAAACAAATGAACCCAACTGTATTTCATATGAACAACATAACCATCCAGAAAGGAGAGGAGTAAGAACTAACTGTAGACCCTCAGCCTGAGGCGGAAGGACACCTCTCGAACTATTGTTATTAGCTTTGCTTTTTGTAGCACCATGGGTATAGCGATTCTGAAATATTGCTGGGAGCCAGAGTCCTTTGGAAAAAGGGAGCCATAAATATGGAATGCAGGAAGGCAAGGTAGAACCCCATGGAGTTGGGTCAGAATTGGAAGTCACCACCATGAACCCATGCTTCCATATGTGTGTGTGTGTGTGTGTGTGTGTGTGTGTGTGTGTGTATGTATATATATATATATATATATATATATATATACACATACACACATATACATATATGTATACACATATATTACATATTAGATTAGATATGTATTATACATAATAGATGTTAGATTAGATGTATTATATGTGTATTATTTTATGTATAGACATTTTATATATGTATTATATAGATCATATGTAAATGATACCTACATATTTTTCCCCCTAGCTCTGTCCACTGAAAGGGCCAAGAAACAGTAACATCCCCATAGCAAGGGGGCATACCTAATGCCCAGGTCTTGGTTTCTAACTACCATTCTGCACTAAAAGGAATTGAGATTCCTTGAAAAATGGTTGATTACAGGGCTGGGGCAGAGAAGGTACAAGGTAAATTTGGTGTGCCAGAAAGAAAGCATTGCCAAAAATTATGGTGTATGGGGGCGGGGTGGGGGTGATGTCAAAGAACACAAGAGTCAGCTCAAAGGTGGCTAGATCTGGGCTAATTGCAGCATCAAAATAAATAAGGACAGGGGCGCCTGGGTGGCTGAGTTGGTTGGGCGACTGACTTCTGTTTGGGTCATGATCTCACAGTTTGTGGGTTCGAGCCCCGCATCAGGCCCTGTGCTGACAGCTCAGAGCCTGGAACCTGCTTCCGATTCTGTGTCTCCCTCTCTCTGTACCTCCCCTGCTCGTGCTCTCTCTCTCTGACTCTCAAAAAATAAATAAATGTTAATAAAAAAATTTAGAAAAAACTTAATTAATTAATTAATTAAGGACAGTAATGGAATAAAACCCATTGAATAAAATAGGAATCCATGAGTCCAAACTGACACACTAGATAAATAAATGAGGAAGGAGAGCTCTTCTCTGCAATGCAATGCTCACTGATACACAAGGAGAGAGGCTGAAGGTAGAAAATCACCATTTCCAAACTATCATAGCGAAAATTGAAAATTGTTCAGGCCAGAACCACCAAAGGATATTAACGTACAGATTACTTACATAATATCCCAGCCTGGGTGCATATCCATAATTTGAGCACCAGGATACATCAGACGAATCCAAATTGACAAATAGGAAGGACAAAGCCTGGGAATCACTGCCGGTGAAAGGAGAATAATGAGGCCCGAGGACTAAATGCTATGGAGAGTTCTGAACTGCATCCTGGAGCGGGTACACGATTGCTACAATGGACATTATTGAGACTCTTGTCAAACTGGAATATGGAGTATAGATTAGACATGTCTTGTATCAACTTGAATCTTTTAAATTGGATAACCGTTCTGTGGTTATATAAGAGAATAGTCTTCTTGGGGTGCCTGGCTGGCTCGGTGGAAGGAGCATGTGACTCGATCTCAGGGTTGTGAGTTTGAGCCCCATGACGGGTGAGAGATTATTAAAAAATAAATAAATAAACTGTAAAAAAAGAGAGAGAATAGCCTTCATAGGAAATAGTGAAGTATTCAGGGACCTCAGAGCATGATGTATGCAATCTACTCTTATGAGTCATAAGAAAAATAATTATCTATATGTATATACACTGTACCAAATACAATTTTAAATTAAAATTTTCTGGGGCTGGGGCGTCTGCAGTCGGTTAAGTGTCCAACTCTGGATATCAGCTCAGGTCATGATCTCACAGTTCATGGGATTGAGCCCTGCATCAGGTTCTGTACTGACAGTTTGGAGCCTGTTTGGGATTCTCTCTCACGCTCTCTCTCTCTGCCCCTCCTCCACTTGCGCTCATTCTCTCCTCTCTCTCTCAAAGTAAATAATCAAACATTTAAAATTTTTTTAAAAAATGTCTGGGGCGCCTGGCTGACTCAGGAGGTACAGTGTACAACTCTTGATCTCTGAGTTGTGACTTTGAGCCCCACATTGGGTGTAGAGATTCCAAAAAAAAATTTTTTTTAATTATTAAAAATTTTAATTTAGAGGGGTACCTGGGTGGCTCAGTCAGTTAAGCATCCAACTTCAGCTCAGGTCATGATCTCATGGTCCGTGAGTTCGAGCCCCTAGTCGGGCTCTGTGCTGGCAGCTCGGAGCCTGGAGCCTGCTTCGGATTCTGTGTCTCCCTCTTTCTCTCTCTGCCCCTCCCCCACTCACACTCTGTCTCTGAAAAATAAACATTAAAAAGTTTTTTTAATTAAAAAAAATACACTCTGAAAAGCAGTATGTTGCTATATTTCTTCAAATCTCTCCTCAATTGAGATTGTAACTTGATCTTGGCCAGAAGTCTCTGTATAGACATTGGTTTGGGGAATATTTGCATGTGAGTCTTTTCCTTTATGGTCATGCAAACATTTTTTATTTCCTTGTTACAGTTTCCACATGTATACATTTCACTTTATTCTGAAATAACGTCATACATTCAGAAAGTTGCAAGCATAGAAGAGTAGAGTCCTTGTATACTCTTTACTTCGTGTCACAGGGTATTAACATTTTATCACATTTTTCACTTTTTTATTTTCTGAATTAAAAATTTTTTAGTTTAATGTTTATTTTTGAGAGAGAGAGAGACAGGGAGAGACAGCGCATGGGGGAGGGGCAGAGAGAGAGGGAGAGAGAGGATCAGAAGCAGGCTCTGTCCTAACAGCAGAGAGCCTGATGCGGGGCTTGAACTCACGAACCCTGAGATCATGACCTGAGCCGAAGTTGGAAGCTTAACAGCCTGAGCCACCCAGGCACCCCTAAATTTTTTTAAATGTTTGTTTATTTTTTGAGAAAGAGAGAGAAAGCATGCGGGGGGAGGGTGCGGGGGCAGAGAGAGGGAGAGAGAGAGGATACCAAGGAGGCTCTTCACTCGTCAGCACAGAGCCCGATGCGGGGCTCAAACTCACAAACCCTGAGATCATGACCTGAGCTGAAGTCGGACAGTTAAGCGACCGATTTTTTTAAATAAAAAATAAACAAAATAAATCTTTTCTGGGATAAAATATTTATTATATGTAACTCCTGTATCAGATTTGAACATGACGTAAAATTTATGAGCCAATTCTGAATCAAAGCACTGGTTTAAAAATAGTAGGAATAATTTCAGTTGGGAGCAAAGTTTCTTTAAATTGGAACTAATTTTTTAAAACATCTAAGTTTTAAATGAACAGTCATTCTTGAACAGTCATTCAAGAAAGGTCAATTAGTTTAGCATTACTGGCAACAGAATATGCATCATGAGAACATTTTTATTATAACAACACAATTAGGGATTTTGCCAAAATTAAGGCAAACGTTAATTTCATGGGATAAATACATAATAGTTTATGAGTTGTGTATGACTGTATTATTCCATCCAAACACTGCAGGCCCGTCATGAGAATACCCAGGCACGGGCAATGATAAATAATTAAGTTAATTTATAGGGCATCTGGCTAGCTCAGTCAGTGGAGCATGTGACTCTTGAATTCAGGGCTGTGAGTTTGAGCTCCACGTTGGATGTAGAGTATTTTAAGTGTATATTTTAAGTAACTAAAAATAAAATCTTTGGGAGGTGCCGGGGTGGCTCAGTTGGTTAAGCATTTGACTTCGGCTCAGGTCATGATCTCATGGTTGGTGAGTTCCAGCCCCACATCAGGGTCTCTGCTGTCAGCACAGACCCCGAGTTGGATCCTCTGTCTCCCCTTTCTCTCTGCCCCTCCCCCACTCATTCTCTCTCTCTCTCTCTCTCTCTCTCTCTCTCTCTCTCTCATTCTCTTTCTCTCTCTCAAATAAAAAAAAATTATAAAAAATAAAATCTTTGGGGCACCTGGGTGGCTCAGTGGGTTGAAGGTCCAACTCTTGATTTCAACCCAGGTCATTATCCCAGCGTCATGGAATCAAGCCCTGCCTCAGGCTCCATGCTAAGAATCCCTGGGTTCCCTCTCTCCCTCCCTCTGCCCCTCTCCCCCACTTGCTCTATCTAAAATAAAGTAAGGGGTGCCTGGGTGGCTCGATTTGTTGAGTGTCTAACTCTTGGTTTCAGCTCAGGTCCTGATCTCAAGGTTCATGAGTTGGAGCCCCCACATCAGACTCTGCGTGCTGACAGTGTAGAGACTCCTTGGGATTCTCTCTCCTGGGCCCTCCTGTGGTCTCTCATGCTTTCTCTCTCTCTCTCAAAATAAAGAAACTTAAAAAAAATAATAAAATGAAAAATAAAACAATCTTTTTTTTTTTTTAGAGAGAGAGGGCACAAGTGAGCAAGGGACAGAGAGAGAGGGAGAGAGAGAGAGAGAGAGAGAGAGAGAAAAGCATGGCTCACCCAAAGCAGGGCTCAAGCTCACCGGATGTGGGACCTGAACTCACAAACTGTGAGAACATGACCTGAGATGAAGTCCAATGCTTGACGAATGAGCCACCCAGGTGTCCCCCAAAAATAAAATCTTAAAAAAAAAAAAGACAAAAAACCTTAAGTTAGTTTACCTTGAATATTTTCTTGACTTTAAGTCATACAAAAACCACAGCTTTACCTGTTTTTTAATTTTGTCATTAGAAAGTGTATTTGTCAAGGTAAGAGGGTAAAGCATATTTGATAGTTAGCTTCCAAATAACTCAAATATTTCGATATACGATATGTGAGCCTTCGTTTGTACTCTGACCTGGCCCCACAAATACTGGGGGTGGGCCTGTGCCTTCCATCCCTCTGCAAGTAATGATTTTTATTTGGTTTTGGTCCTTTCACCATTTCTATTTGAAAGTATAAATATAGAGGTGTAATGTATAAAATGTTCACCCGCTTTTTTTTTTAAGTTTTATTTATTCATTTTGAGAAAGAGAGAGAGCATGAGCAGGGTAGGGTGAAGAGAGGGAGAGAGAGAATCCCATGCTGTCAGTGTGGGGTCCGATGTGGGGCTTGAACTCACAAACTTCACGATCATGACCCGAGCCGAAATCAAGAGTCAGATGCTCAACCGACTGAGCCGCCCAGGCGCCCCAAATGTTCACCCATTCTTACACAAAAAATAGCATTGTCTGTATAGTGTTCTATAACTAGCTTTTTGATTTAAAATCTTGTTCTGGCCATCACTTCCTATCAGTGTACAGAAATCATTATTCTTTTTAACAGCTGCATAGTACTCCGCTGTGTGGGTTTAAGGATTGTGTAGAGGGGGCTCAAAAAGTGAACCCCACTTCAAGTTGGATATGGGAAAGAACAGAGGCTCCCAAGAGGGTCTCAGTCACATGGGGGTGACATAAGGGAAGAGGGCCCCCCCCAACACTCATCTTTCGCTATAGCGAGGGTCTCTCATGATCAGATAAATCGGCTTGTAGAAAATTAAAATAAGACCACACCCGTGTGTGGAGACTGCCTCCCCAGAAGGGACTGGATGTTTCCAACCTCAGTCACAGGGGAAAGGATGGACCTGAGAAGGGAAACAGGACCTTAGAAAGTGGGGCCTCTCATTCTGTCCCTCTGGGGCCTGAGCGCTGATACATCTACACCCGTCTGCGGATGCTTCCGTGATCGCAGCTTTCACAAGGCACCCTGTTGCTCTAGATAATTTCCCGTAGTTTACAAATCCTCTGTAATCTGGCCTCATCCCTCACGAAACTCATCCTTCCCTTGCAGGATACTAACCAACTGCCAGTGGTCACCTGCACACAGCATGCTAGGTCAGACTGTAAAGATTTTATCTTGAAGTCATCTCTACACCCAGTGTGGGGCTCGAACTCACAACCCCGAGATCGAGGGTCGCTGGCTCCACCAACCGACCCAGTCAAGCGCCCCCCCCCGCCCCCCCAGGTCACACTTTAAACAGCACACGCCACACCCCGTCCCCTGGTTACCTACTATCATGGTTAAAATGAAGCTAGGTGTGAACTCATCTAGGCGGCCTTCTTTGACAACCTCAGGCCGGGTTCAGTAACTGCCCTGTGTGCATATTTGCGCTCAAGCACTTGGCACGTCGTATTATAACTGTTGACTTGTGTGTTTCCCTCAGTAGAGTATAAGTTCCTCAAGAACATGGATCCTGTCTTACTTATCCTACCAGGGCGTCTGGGTGGCTCAGTCGATTAAGCGTCCGACTTCAGCTCAGGTCATGATCTCACGGTCCGTGGGTTCAAGCCCCGCTTGGGGCTCTGTGCTAACGGGTGGGAGCCTGGAGCCTGCTTTGGATTCTGTGTATCCTTCTCTCTCTGCCCCTCTCCTGCTTGTGCTCTGTCTCTCTCTCTCAAAAATAAATGAACATTAAAAAAAAAAAATGATCATCCTACCTCCAGCTCCACCTTAGCACCTGACACCCCATATCCTGCCCAGAACGATGGGGCGGACAAGGGAACCACCACAATGCCTTTTTCCTTCACATCAAGCCCTCTCTGTCCACACATCTCCTTGATTTTGACTTCCCTGCTGTTATCACTCAGGATGAATTGGAATGTGGCCCTAGAGTCTGGCTTCTCCAACTCATCAGTCCTGCTTCTCAATCCCAATTCCTCCCACCTACTCCAGAAGATGAGGGAAACAATTCAAACTAGGGGCACCAGGGGGCGCTCTCGGGCAAAGAAGAAACAGGCCCTCTAATCTTGAGTTCCAATCGCATCACATCGGTTGCCATTGCTCAAGAACCCGCAGTGGCTCCCGATTGCCTACTGTCTCTTAAGATCCAGTTCTTCCCCTATGACCTAACTCCACCCCATCTGTCCAAACTCACACATTACGCACCTTCTACCCGGCTGAATATCTAGCCATGTAACACTTTCTTGGGTACCAGCTGTTTACGGAAAGGTGATGGTAGTGGCTAAAACTCTCCTCAAGGCACTCCAAATAAACCTATAATGGAAATGAAAGCAGATATACTTGCCCCATCTCCTAGCCTCCCTTTCAGCCCCAGCCCTCCCCTTGCTCCTGCCACCCGCCCTGCCTGGAAAGATCTCTCCTCACTGTTCCCTCCCTAAAACCAGACTCTTCACAGAAGCCTCCACCGTTCCAGAAAGACTTTCCTGGCTAGTGCAGGCAGAGGTTCACATGGATGTTCCCTTTTCTGAATCCCTGTTGAACATCCTGTTTATACGACCGAATTCAGTGCTCCTCAATCCACTGCCTTTGTTTCCATTATAGGCTTACTTAATTCAGCTATAAATTGTTACAAGTATAGCACACTGGTTTGTGAGTTAGAGTAGTCTTGGTTCAAAGTTTAGTTCCTTGAGGTGATCAGAAAGTTCTGGAAGTAGGCAGTGTTGATGATTGGATAACATTGGGAATGTACTTAATGCCACTGAATTGCACAATTGGAATGATTAAAAGGGTGAATTTTATGGTATGTGTATTTTACCACAGTAAGATATATATATATATGTGTGTGTGTGTGTGTGTGTGTGTGTATTCCCATTGCTCACAGGCTGTGTGAGTTTAGATCATGTCACTCTTTTTTTTTAAGTTTTTAAAATTTATTTATTTTGGGGGGGGGGGAGGAGGGGGCAGACAGAGAGGAGGAGAGAGAATCCCAAGCAGGCTCTGCACTGCAGTGCAGAGCCCAAAGCGGGTCTCAAACCCATGAACCTTGAGATCATCACCTGAGCTGAAATCAAGAGTCAGACGCTAAACTTAAAAAAGGTGGGGTGGGGAGCACCTGGTGGCTCAGTCCGTTAAGCATCAGCTCTTAGTTTCAGATCAGTTCATGATCTCATGGTCTGTGAGTTCGAGCCCTACATCAGGTTCCATCCAGACTGATGGTGCGGAGACTGCTTGGGATTCTCTCTTTCCCTCTCTCTCTGCTCCTCTCCTGCTCGTGCTCTCTCTCTCTCTCTCTCTCTCTTTCAAAACAAATAAACTTAAAAAAAAAAGAGATGCTTAACCAACTGAGCCACTCAGGCACCCCAAGATCATGTCACTCTTCTTCAGTTTTTTCATTTTTTTGCAAAGATCAAGATAAATACTGGTGATAAAAAATGATCTTGATGTGAAACGTCTAAGTTGTAAAGCACCATATATTAGATATGAGTGGCTTCTTCCCTCATTCTGAGCACTGCCGTGTCCCCTCTGAACAGTCACTGGTTTGGTCACTTGCCCAAGATTAGTTAACGAAGTGGCAGTGCTGTCTCAAAGCCACCCACAGTCAGCGGTTTGAGACCAAAGTTGACACGGATGCAAAGGGAAGATGCCAGGGGGGAGCGCAGCCCCAGTCTTAAACCTAGTCTGGGGCTTTTTCCTGACTCCAAATTCTGTGTTCATCCTCCAGCCACAGGGGTGTGGCACAGGGAGGCAGGGAGCAGTCTCCAGGCGTGCCTCCCCTCTTCTCTTTCCTCCTCTCTCCTCTCCAAGGTCAGCTGTGTCAACTACAGTGGGGATCACAGGTCCCCACCTCCAGGGCTCCTCCCAGGTGGCTCACAGGTCTGTGTGGAAGGAGGGGAAAACAAAATGCAGAAGTCGCCTGGAAGAGAAGGCCAGGAGACCCTGGTGGTGTGCCTGGGTCCCCCTTAGGTCTCTCTGCAGTTAGACTAGCTGGCCTTTTCTCAGGGACAACTCAAAGTCAAATTTAAACAGCCCTCTGGGGACATTTCTAGGTGGTGGTATTTTGGGGAGCGGATGTGAACTTCCCTGAGGGGGAGAGGTGTAAGCTCCAGCATCCTGCCCCCATGCCCTCCCCCCCCCCCCCCCCCCCCCCCCCCCCCCCACCAACTTGCTCCCTTCTCCAAATTTAGGATGGGAGGAGGAAGCAGCAGGGGCCTCAGAAGCCAGAGAACTGAGATCCAGGATTCGGGGGAGGGGGGACGGGGAAGGGGATGTGCAAGGAGGCCCTCTTATCACAGCTAACAGGAGTGGGTATTGCAGAGCTAGAGAGAGACCCAGAAACCCCCACTCCTGTCCCGATGCTGAAACCCTGGCTGGAGGGTCCTACTCTTTCCTTGATCCGAGGTAGCTGCGCGCCCAGGAGGCGGCCCCCTGGGGCTCCCCATGCAGCCTCGGCTCTCTCCACCCACTCCCCCAATTCCACTTCCCGCTCCTACTTTCCAGCGCGAGGGGGGCGGGTGGGGTACTGGACTGAATCACGGCTGCCGGCTGCGCTCTGGGAAAGGCCTAGGGACCGACTGGGGCTTCCGGAGAGCTCCCGGGCCCCCGCCCAGAGCCCCTCCCCGGCCCGCGGCTGCCGCCTGAGCATTTAAGGTAATGTTTGGGTTGGTGCGAGCGGCGCCGGATGCCCCGCCTCCCGCGGCCCCCGCTGGGCGAGACCCCGAGAGCAGGGCTCCTGGGACGCCCGGCGGGCTCCCCTGGGCCGAGGCCTGGGTGCTGGAGGACCGCCAACGTGGAGAGGCCCCTGGGGTCGGAGAGGACAAGGACAGTCACCATTCAGAGGCCTTAGCGGGGTTGGGATGGGAGGGCAGCCCCCCTCCATTCTGGTGGAAGGGTCCCTAGTCCCCAGGAAGCGTCCCTATGCATCCACATCCTCTTTCTCCTTCTCTCCCCCCCCACTCCCAGCAGACAGGGGGCTGAGAAGAGAGGCCGGCGGCTCCCAGGGGAGTCTCTGGAATGCTGGGAGCCTGGGAACAGGCCGTGCAGTCCCTGGGAAAGCCAGGCTGTGGGAATCCCACCCGCAGCCCCCTCCCCAGGATGGACCACCACCGGATGCCAGAGACCCCAGCTCCCCCACAGGGGGCTTTGTGAGAGTGGAACCCTCCCCCCGCCCCGCCCTTCCAAGCCTCAGCCTAGGCCGACCCGCAGTTCAGTAGGCCAGCTGTGACGAGGAGTCCCCTCCCCTGCCCTCGCTTGCCCTGCGGCTCCAACATAATTCTTGCCATTGTGCCACTCACCCCCTCCCCGCTCCCCGTCTCTAGACCCCTGTACAATGGGGCCTTTGCCGCCTCCAGCACTCAGGGTGGAGATGAACTCACTCAAGGTTTTCCAAGTTTAAAAATAGCCCCTCCCATCCCCCACGCCCAAGCCACCCTCCTCTTCCCCTGCCTTTCTGGGGGCACACCTCAATCCACGCTGCACCTCCTTCCTCCTGCCCTGGGTCAGGTGCAAAGGACATGTGAGACTGCGTCCGGCCAGGATAGGGGCTGCTTCCCCCCATTCAATCTCTTCCCCCACATCTTCCAACCCAGCCCCCCAGTATCCGGTTTCCTGGCCTGATGATGTCTTCAGCAACAACCGCCCCCCCCCCCACCCTCTTCCCACCCTATTTTCCACTCCCTCAATGCGGTCTCCTCCCAACTCAGACCCCCATTCTGGAAAAATTCCCCTCCCTTCCCCTCCAAACACTCAAACTGGACCCTATTCTCTGGCCAGGCCAGGGGGTTCCCCAGCCTCCATAATTGCCAAGATTGCTGGGCTGCCCCCCCTCCACCCCCAGTTCCTTCCTCATTGCAGCTGCAGACTTGTCTTTATCAGCTTCCTTCCTCTGCCCAGCCCGCCCTTCTCCTATCTTCCTCCCAGTCAAGCCCCTCAACTAGAGGGTTGGGTGGAAGGGCCACCGTGCCCACTGTGCTGAGAGAGGACTCCTAGGTTAGAATCTTGCCCCGGTGGCCCCTTGGGCCAGGCCCATCCCTGTCTTTTTACCTCCCCATCCGCTACACTGCGGCGGGGGCCTCACTCTTCTCCACTTTAACTTACACTGAAACGAAAGCCCCACCCACCCTGGAGACCAGACCATGGCCACCACCCCACCCAGCCTCAGTTTCTCTGCCTGTGGTCAGACCCATGCCAGGGAGACACGAAGAGGACATTCCACACGGCGGGACCCCTCATCTCCGAGTAGTCTGGGCCTATCATGGGGGTGGAGGACAGCAGCCTTCCTACCCCTTCCTTCTGGAGAGAAATAGACAAAGAATTAGGACTCTGGTCCTGGGCTTCTTTTTGTCGTGGCCTACATTCGAGTAAAGCGCCTTCCAACGCAGCCCAGGTGTCTCTGCCCGTGGCCACCGCCTCCTTGATCCCTCTCCAGCTGGGTCACAGTCCTCTCTTGCAGAAAGTTCTTCCTCTGCTGCCTTCTCTCTTCCCTGCCATTACTGCAGCTCCACTTTCTGGCATCTTCGAGGAGCCGGAGGGCTGATACTCTCCACCTTCTGTTCTCTCTACCCTGTTCTCCTGCCTTCACTGCCCTTTCTTCTTGTTTCCGTGCCCCTTTGCATCCTCTCCAAGGTCCTGATCTCTCTTTGGTTTGGAATCTCAAAGTGCCCCCATCATGAGCCCATCCCAAAGCTGCCTGCCCCCTGACCTCTACCACCCACTCCCTGGCAGCCCAGGTCGCCCCCAGGCTGCCGGCTTCCTTAAAGGACAGTCTTTGCGCATGTTGGTGGAGCCACACTGGGGAAGGATGTCACCCTGGGCTCTAACCTCATTTCCCCTTCGACGCTGAGGCAGCTCCTCTACCCCCACCTGGCTGCACTCTGCTCAGGGCGGAAGAAGAATTCGGAACTGACTGTCCTTGGTGGCTAGCTGGCTTTGTTTTCAGGCGGAGAGGAGAATGATTAGTTAATGGTGTTAAGTGAAGGGAAGGGAGTGGGGGCGGGGAAGCGGAGCTCCCTGCCCAGCTCTGGCTTGTGGGGTGGGGGAGGCAAACAGCATCCTTCAGCCGTTCCTGCTCCTTCCCCCGTAGCCGAACAAACTCATCCATTCCACTCCGGGCCCCGGGGCCAGTCCATACATTCACTCCTGGGGGATGCGGAGCCACGGTCCTCCGGTCCTCCGCTCGGCCTCTCCCCCTAGGCTCCAGGCCCCACGCCCCTGCCCTGGCCGGCTTGGCATCGCTTCTGGCTGGAGACTGATGAAGGGAGAGGAGGGGTCAGCAAGGTTCCAAAAAACCGAGGCTCATGTGGTTTGCCAGTCATCTCTGCGTCATCAAAATACCAGCCCAGAGCATTCTCTCAAGTCACCTGCCCATCTCTAGCGTTTGCTGCCTCACGCTGCTCCTCCCCCAGCCCGCTGAGAGGCTGCTCTGCCAGGCGACCGGCCTCCACCCCAAATCCAGACCTCTATTTGACCCTCTCCCTGGAGTCCCAGCAGATGTGATGCTGGGGTCTCTAAGAGGCAGGAGCCCATCCCACTCCCCAGAGCCGGAGTTCAAGGGGCCAGAAGACCTGGGTGTGGGAAGAGGGGGAGCTTGCTGTGTGGAGGGCTGCCTGCGATCAGACCTGATTCCCCCTCCATGCTTCCACCCCCAGCTGCGGAGCCAGTCCA
The DNA here is from genome assembly GCF_014898765.1 of Herpailurus yagouaroundi. NCBI lineage: Eukaryota > Metazoa > Chordata > Mammalia > Carnivora > Felidae > Herpailurus > Herpailurus yagouaroundi. Next base: position 11,261,574 of record NW_024412402.1, on the reverse strand, counting down.
CAGGGGGCCTGGGGTTGTGCTGTTGGTGGTGGTGAAGGGCGGTGCGGTGGGGTGGGGGGGCGGGAAAAGCCCTGCTTCAGGGGGTCCTTTCAACCATCAGGACAGCCACAGGTTTTCAGAGGTCAACTGGAGACGTCGCACCCATGAACCCTTCCTTCTCCCTCTTTTCTTTATTCAGGAGAGGGGAAACTGAGCCCCAGCTGGGCTCATTGAGTGAAGAGGGCAAAAGCAGAATTTTCAAGGCCCGGACTCGGTTCCGTGTGAAAGCCTTGGGCCTGTGAATTCGGCCCCCCTCCCTCTTCCGCTCTTCAGACTTGCGGGGGCTTGGGTTCGAAGGGGGAGCCCACGGGGCACCGTCTCCACTCCTCAGTGCGGGTACCTCCGGGTCTGCGGGCCCCGGCCCGGGGCTGTTCCCTCAAAGCGACCAGCACTGCGAGGCTTGGGGGTGTGCGAGGCTTTGGGGGTAGTGTCAGGCCGGCGGCAGCCGCAGTGGTGCAATATTTCTGGGAAGCCGCCGCGGCGCCGGCCAGCTTCTCGGTGGCAGGGGTCCGGCGGGGTGGAGGAGGAGGCGGGCAGAGGCGCCTGCACGGGAGGCCCCCAGCGGGGCGCCCGAGGACCTGGTCTGCTGCTCCTCCGCCCGGCCGTCCCGGTAGGGGCCGAGCGGGGCCGGGCGCCGCCGGTTCTGAGCCGGCGTGACTCGGGGCGTCCGGGCCGACCTCCCGTAGCCGCCGCCTCGGCCAGTCAGCCCGGCCTCGAGACACCTGTCACTGCCCCCTCGCCCGACCCGAGCCGGCAAGGGGGCTGGGCGCCGGGCCCGGCCTAGCC
>NW_024412402.1:11163669-11260349 GCF_014898765.1 Herpailurus yagouaroundi | reverse complement strand
CCCCCCTGACGTCAGCCCCCGGCCGCCGCCGGCTGGCTCACTAGGCGCTCGCCCTCCGGCCGGGAAGCATGGGGCCGTCCGGGCTCGTCTGCGCCCTCCTGCTCGCCGCCTGCTGCTGCTGTCGCCGCGCCGCGGGTGAGTGGCTTCGCAGGGGGCCCGCGCCCCCGAGCGGCACGGGCCAGGGGTCTTTGGCGGAGCGCGCCCGGGGAGCGGAGCCGGCGGCGCGGCGCCGGTCGGGGCTTTGCGCCCCGGCGTGCGCTCCTCCTTCCCGGCGCCTTGCGCGCGTGCAACTCTTCTTCGCGGCCAGTTTGCAGCCTCGATCCTAGGGTATCCCGGGGAGGAGGACGCGGGGAGGGAGGAGGCTGCTGCCCGGAGCCGGAGGGGGTGGAGCCGAGCCTCTCGGGGGAGCTGGGGAGAGCTTTGCCTCAGGTGCCCACTCTGGGGGCCCGCGGCTGGAGCGGCGGCGGGAGGCGCCGCTGGAGCGCATCCCCAAATCCCGGATCCTGCGCCCGCCTGTTGCTGGAAAAGGCGGCTTGCTTAGCGGGAGGGGGCGCGCCGACGCCTCCTCTCCGGCCTGGGCTCCGAGCCAGGCTGGAGGTGAGCGAGCGGGGGAGGGACGGCGGCTCCCGCCCGAGCAAGGGCGTTGGCAGGGGCTGGGGGGCGGCGTGGGTCGCCTCGCGCCTGTCCGGGTGAGGGGATCACAGGTGGCAGAAGCGAGGGCTCGAGGGTGCCCAGGGTGGAAGCGCCCAGAATTGTTACGCCTCCCGGAGTGGGACCACGTTCAGGTGGGAAGAGCGCCCCTGCACCTCGGAGTTTTTCTCTGGAACTGCCTGGGAGCCGGGCGCTCCCGGGTCCACGCTGCCCTTGTATGGCCTGCAGCGGTGTCGCGTGTTTCTCTTGGCTCCCTTTCCCGGGTCCCAGCCGCTGTCCGGCTGGGGAAGGGGAGGGCTAGGCAATACCCAGCTCGCTGGCCTCATGCCCGGTGCCTACAGTGTCCCTGGGGTACCCCAGGCTGCTGCCTCCCAGGCTGACTGTGTTTCTGGGGAAAGGGCTAAATTGGGCTCCACAGCTGCAGCCAATCTAGCCCCACCCTGCCCCGCTCCTCTCGCTCTGGGGGAAACGGAGTCAGGGACGCGAGCGAGGCCTCTGCTGTGGGCTGAAGACCGCTCCATCTGCCTTCCTTGTCTGGGCGCCAGCCCGGGGCAACAACCCAGGCATCCCTGAGGCCAGCCAGATGGTATTGAGTGACATCACCTCCTCACAGGGCAGGCAGCACGCTGGCACCACTGACGTCACTCTTGCTCACTGCCTGGCCCTCACCCTGACCCCTAGGGGACATTCTGACCCCTTCGTGCTCACAAGACTCCCAGGCTGGGGGGGGGGGGGTCCCCTGAGCGTGTGGGATGTCCACAGAGGTACCGCTTTGGGAGCCTGACATGGGAGCTTCTGGCCGGGGTTGGCTCGCTGCGTCTTGTGGGAAATTTGGGGAGGGCTTTTTTGGGGGGCAGAGTAGTGAGGTCTTCCCCGCGGTGTGGGGACACAAAGGGGCCTGTGTGCCCCAGCCTGGCACATGCCTTGCATTCCCACACTCTGAGCTCACTGGGAGTGGAGGGGGCCTGGAAGGAAAGGGGCCTTCCTCTTGGCCCACCGCCTGGGTTGCCCCTCTGCCAGCCTCGTCTGGAAGGTGCCTGGTGCTCAGGGTCTCCTCCTGCGATGACCAGAGACGGTCCCCCCCCCCCCCCCCGACTCCCCTGAACTGGGGGAGAGGGCAGCCTGGGGCAGCCGGTAGAGAGGGGTTGAGGCTCAGGAGGGCAGGGCCCTCTCCCGGAAGAAAAGCTGCAGGGAGTGGGCTGGGAGGGGAGGCCACGGGGAGCAGCTGGAGCTGACACCACTGCTGGGGTGTCCCCTCCCGCACCCCAGGTGTGCCTGGAGAGGCGGAGCCCCCCACCCCCGAGCCCCTGGAGGTGGAAGTTGGCGGGACAGCCCTTCTGAAGTGCGGCCCCTCCCACTCCCCGGGCAACTTCAGCCACGTGGACTGGTTTTCTGTGAGTGCGTGCAGAGGGTGGCAGGGTGGGAGGCTGTCCCCCTCCCGCAGCCCCAGGACCCTCCCCTCCCCTCCGTCACCCCTTCTCAGGTCCACAAGGAGAAGCCGACTCTCATCTTCCGCGTGCGCAAGGGCCAGGGCCAGAGCGAACCCGGCGAGTACCAGCACCGGCTCAGCCTCCTGGACAGAGGGACTACTCTGGCCCTGGCACACGTCACCCCCCACGACGAGCGCATCTTCCTGTGCCAGGGCAAGCGCCCTCAGTCCCAGGAGCACCGAATCCAGCTCCACGTCTACAGTCAGTGCCCCATCCGTGCCTCGCGGGCGGCGTGGGTCGCGGGAAGCGGTGTGGCCCCATGCGCCTCCTCTCCTTCCCTTGTAGAAGCCCCGGAGGAGCCGACCATCCAGGTCAATCCCTTGGGCATTTCAGTCAACAGCGAGGAGCCCGAGGAGGTGAGCCAGGTCAGGGTGGCCAGGCGGGGCCTGGTGGGGCCTGAGCGGCAGCGAGACTCACGGCCTGTCCCCCTCAGGTTGCTACCTGTGTGGGGAGAAATGGGTACCCCGTTCCTCAAGTCATCTGGTACAAGAATGGGCGGCCCCTGAAGGAGGAGAAGAAACGTGAGTGCAGCCCCGTCAGCCCTTAAGGGCCCTGCTTACGGTGCCACCACCTTGCCTTTCGTCGGACCTTGGTTTTTTGAAGTACACAAGCGAGGCCTGAAAACGTTCTCGTGAGAATGTAAACGACCCAGGAGATCTAGAAGGAAAATTCCCTTCTTGCCCCACATCCCCTCCCAGAAAGTAATCTCTGCTGTCAGTTGAGTGTTCGTTCTTTCCGGCCAGTTTCTGGGTCCTTACACATACAGAGATACGTCTCGGCACGCGTAGGCTTTTGATTTTTTATTCTCTAAATCAGTGGTTCTCAAAGAGGGGTCATTTTGCTCCTCCCTCCGGGACGTTTAGCGCTGTCTGGAGGTATTTCTGGTTGTCGCCAACGGAATGGTGGTGATGGCACCTGGGGGACGGTCGGCAGCCTACAGTGCACGGGGCAGCCCCACCCCACAAAGAATTCTCTGCGCGGACGCTTGGGCAGCACCGAGGTCGGGAAGCCCCCGATCTCGGTGGTTCTGTGTGGTAGATCACTTTTCTTTTGACGGTGAGCCTTGGAAACCTTTGCAGCTTCGTCAGTGTAGCTCTACCGGATTGTTTTGCTCCCCCCCACCCCCACCCCCAGTGGGTATGGTGTAGTCAGGCTGGCCGTTCACTACCCCCGTGGGTGGGCGTCTGGAGTGTTTGCTGAGGGGCATCGGTCAGTCACTGTGGCATTCCTGGCACGCGCCCTGGTGTGCGCGCGCGCCCGCGGAGCAGGTGGATAACGAGCAGTAAAACTTCGGAGGTGAAGAGTCCCGGCTCCCGTGGTGCCTGGCTTTCTGCGGAGGCCGGGGTCCCTCCGGGAGCCCCCTCCGGCAGCCCCTGCGACCAGGGGGTGGGGGCAGAGGCGGGGCCGAGGCCGAGCCTCTCTCCCCTTCCTCCCTGCCCAGGGGTCCACATTCAGTCGTCCCAGATCGTCGAGTCGAGTGGTCTGTACACCCTGCAGAGCGTTCTGAAGGCCCAGCTGGTTAAGGAAGACAAAGACGCCCAGTTCTACTGCGAGCTCAACTACCGGCTGCCCAGCGGGAACCACATGAAGGAGTCCAGGGAAGTCGTCGTCCAGGTTTTCTGTGAGTCCCGATACGGCCCTGGGCTGGGGCGGGTGGAAAAGTCCCGCCGCTCCCCGTCCGGGGCCGGCTGGTGGGCTGACGGCCGCGGCCCCCGTGTCCCCCCCTGTGCTATAGACCCGGCGGAGAAAGTGTGGCTGGAAGTGGAGCCCGTGGGCGTGCTGAAGGAAGGGGACCGCGTGGAAATCCGGTGTCTGGCTGACGGCAACCCCCCCCCCCACTTCACCATCAGCAAGCAGGTGCGGAGGGCGCCCGCGCTGGGTGCACGAGGGCTGCGAGAGCGGCTGGAGGCGCACGCTGCTCACCCCCTCGCTCTCCCCCAGAACCTCAGCACCCAGGAGATGGAGGAGAAGGCGACGGAGGACAACGGGGTCCTGGTGTTGGAGTCCGCCCGGAAGGAGCACAGTGGGCTCTATCAGTGTCAGGGCCTGGACCTGGAAACCATGGCATCGCTGCCGAGCGAGCAACAGGAGCTGCTGGTGAACTGTGAGGGCCCCGGGCCCCGGACGGGGAGGGGGGAGCAGGCGGGGGGCAAGCGGGAATTTTGCCCAGGCTGACGCCCTTGCCGTGTCCCCAGATGTGTCTGATGTCCGGGTGAGCCCCGCGGCCCCGGAGAGCCGGGAGGGCGGCAGCCTCACCCTGACCTGTGAGGCAGAGAGTAACCGAGCCCTGGAGTTCCAGTGGCTGAGAGAAAAGGTACTCAGGCGGGCCTGGGGCTGTGGGGCGTGGGGGGCCGTGTGGCTGTGAGTGACCCAGCGACCCCTCTCTCACCCCAGACAGGCCAGGTGCTGGAGAAGGGGCCCGTGCTCCGCTTACACAACCTGCAGCGAGACGCGGGGGGAGGCTACCGCTGCGTGGCCTCCGTGCCCAGCGTCCCGGGCCTGAACCGCACTCAGCTGGTCCGCGTGGCCATTTTTGGTGAGGCCCTCTGGGCAGAGACCGGGCGGCCTGGGAAGCTACCCCCGGCTGGGTGGTGTCGAGCTCTTCGAGGACGAAAGGCCACCGGCTGCCCCGGGATGCTCTGGCGGGGAGGGGGAGGCAGGCCAGCGGAGTTGGCCGCCACACCTGTCCCCCTCCCTCCCTAAGGGTCCCCGTGGATGACATCAAAGGAAAGGAAGATGTGGGTGAAAGAGAACACAGTGTTGAATCTGTCCTGTGAAGCGTCGGGACATCCCCGGCCCTCCATCTCCTGGAGCGTGGACGGCACGGTGAGCCCACCTCCTTTTCCCCTGCTCACGCACCCCTGCCCCAGGCTCTGCTGCGGGGACCGGGCCCGGCCCCTGAGCTCCGCCTCCTTCCTTACAGGCCCATGAACAAGACCAAGATCCGCAGAGCGTCCTGAGTGTCCTGAATGTCCTCGTGACCCCAGAGCTGTTGGAGACCGGTGCAGAGTGCGTGGCCTCCAACTTCCTGGGCAGAAACACCACCACCATTTTCCTGGAGCTGGGTACGGGCCTCGTCCGTCCTCAGTGTGGCGGGGTGTGGCGAGCGCAGGCTTGTGCTTTTCTTAACCCACCTTTCGATCCGTTTAAACCACAGACTCAAACAGAACCACTGGCCTCAGCACCTCCACTGTCAGTCCTTACAGCAGAGCCAACGGCACCTCCACAGGTGAGCAGGCAGTCTTGGCTCGAGAACGGGGGGGGGGCGCGCCCCCCCCGCGGGGCTGTGCCAGGGCACCCTTATCCTGCCCTGTCCCTGCCCGGGGAGCCCCGGGCTGGGTGGGGCAGTGGTGGAAGCGTGGCCACCTGGGGCCGGGAGTGACTAGGAACCTCTCTGTGGGACAGAGAAGAAGCTGCCGGAGCCTGAAAGCAAGGGCGTGGCCATCGTGGCCGTGACCGTGTGCGTCCTCGTCCTGGCCGTGCTGGGTGCCGTTCTCTATTTCTTCTACAAGAAGGGCAAGCTACCATGCGGGCGGTCGGGCAAACAGGAGATGTAAGCATGGTACCCCGCGCCCTCTATCCCCCCCGCCCCCCGTCGTGCTACCCAGCTTGTTGCCTCCGTGGGCACATTCCCTGCCTGCTCGAGTGCCCGCTCACCCCTTAGGAGCAGGAGGGGGACGCTGAGTGTGAGTGCTCCCTGCTCTCCTGCCCGCTGCCTTCACCCACGCCTTCTCCCTTCCATTCACTGCGTGTTTCCCTTCCCTGAGCTGGCCCCACAGCACCTGCCTAAGAGCCCCATCACCCAGTCCAGTGTCTTTCCCAGCGACCTTCCCTTCCCTTGCCCCTGAGTTGCCAACTTCTTGCCTCCCTCCCTCCTCCCAGCACGCTGCCCCCGTCTCGTAAGAGCGAATTTGTAGTTGAAGTTAAGTCAGATAAGCTCCCAGAAGAGATGGGCCTCCTACAGGGCAGCACCGGTGACAAGAGGGCTCCAGGAGACCAGGTAGGAGGCAGTTCCTGCAGCCAGTGCCTGACGCCTCTCCAGGGATTGGGAGCCGCGGGGGCTAATGGCTCTCGTCCCCTGAACACTCACTCTCTCTCCCTTTCCTCCTCCTCTACTGGAGACTGGGAGCAGGCCCGTCTTGCCTTCCTAACACCAGTCCCAGGTTGGTAGGGCGAGGAGAGTGGCCAGGGGACCGTGGACAAGGGGTAGCTCCCCGGACTGACAGCACACACTCCGCCCTGTCACCGCCACCTTTCCCCAAACAGTGCCGTGGCTCAGGTCACCGAGCACGGTGTGGCCAGTCCAGTTCGGAGCCTAGGCCCTCCTGCCCCCTCCCACCGCTTCCCTCCACGCCTCGTCCATCAGCTTTGGCTTCGGTCCCTCATCCCTTCAGCGCTCCCACCCCAGACGCCAACGCGGTCCCCCCGCGCTCCCCTCACCTCTCTCCTCTTCACCTACTTCTAGGGAGAGAAATACATCGATCTGAGGCACTAGCCTGCTCATCACATGAGTGCCCTTCCCGCCTGGAACACTTCCTGCTCCCTGCTTACCCTCTCCCAACACTCAGGATGATCGCCAAAGCCTCTAAAGCGGGGTAGGAGAAGGTCCCTACTCCAGCTGGCCTGCAGACCCCATTTCTGAGGGAAGGGCCGTCGGGAGAAGGTCCTCTTCAAGGACCGACCCACCGAGGTCTCGGTTGGGTGAGGCTCATCCCAGGGAGGGGCCTCAGTATCCCGGGAGTGGGAAGGAGTTTCTTGCAGACCGCGTTCTCTCTGTAGACATATTGTGGATGTATATACCTGTTTTCTACCGGCAGCCAAGTTAGGTAGTCTGTTTATCTGGAGCTGGTTTCTGCCCCAAAGGCTGGCGTCCTCATTCGGTTGTGTCACTGAGGTGAGGACACACTGAGCCCAGGCCCCTCTCTGCTGAAGTATGTTGCTCACACCGGTTCTGGAGAGTACGTACCCCAGCATTCATTACAAAGCAGCTGCCTGCCTGCCGCGGGAGGCCCTTTTGTGACCCACCTCTCTCTGGGAAGAAGCCAGGACTGGTGGTGGTCCTTAGATCCTGTTGTCCCTGCAGGGAGGAAGCTGGGCAGTTTTCCAGAGTTAGGCCGTTGTGCCCAAACCCCCTGCGTTAATTTGGCTCCCACTGCCCTGTCCGGGGGTCACGTAAGACTGAAAGGCGGGGTTAGGGGACAGCCATGAGGTCCAGACTGTCCTTTATGACGATTAAGACTCTAACTCTATGAGCACCAAACTTCTATAAAGTGAGCTAATGGCCTTAGACCCTGGGAGAAGGGCCTTCCCTAATGGGAGAATGGTACTTAGGGATGAGAGCTGGCCTGGCTGGAGCTTTGGGGTGTGAATGTGTATCTGTGTGCACGCACCTGTATGTATATGTGGTTTCCTTAGGTTGTGTGTAAATTTGCAAATCTCCTCTATGTATGTATATATATATATGTATGTATATGTAAGAAAAATAAAGCTTAACTGTCCCAGAAATCTCACCCCGTTTTTTATTCATCATGGGCACCACAGCAGCCTGGGGTCTCCACAACTGGAATCGTACCGAACAGAACACAAAACCCTTCCCATTTAGGAGCGGGGACCAGAGGTTCCCTCTGCTGCTGAGCAAACAGCTCCTGCTCCACCACAGAGGATGATCCCCCTGCTTGTCAGCAGCGAGGCCGCCTCGCCCTAAGGCAGCTCTCAGGGCCCGGCAGGCTGTTGGCAAGGAGGAGCTATCAACTCTTTTCTAGGCTTTCCAGAGGCTCGGACTTGCCTTGAGGTCGCAGCAGACTCACCACGATGACTGCGCGGGCCTGGTCTTTCACTCTCCCACCCCCACGGAAGGGCAAGAACTCCAGGCTGCTACAACAAAAGAAACTTTATTTAAAAATATTTTTTTTTTTTTTTTTACAGACATGGGTGCTTGAAAAAGCTCTTTAGTTAACGGTGTATGGAAATGAAAAAAAATTAATAAATAACATTAGTATAACAGACCTCTAAACATTAATACATTGGCAAAACAAAAGGGACGTCAAATGAAAACCAATCTTAAAGCTCTGCTCTTCTCTGTAAGAATATTTACCTTCTGTCTTATTCTTTACAGGTGAGAAGGATTAAATACTGCTAATAGAAATTTTTTTTATATTAATGACACATTTTTAAAATAGTCCACAAAAATCTCCTCTAAGTTTTCGTTTTGTTTCATTTTTAACACTGATATACAAATTGGGACTCTATTCCGGAGGAAGCATCAAGTTCTCCTCAGCCCCACCCAGGCCAAGAATGTCAAAATCCTAAAGAGGGAGGACGTTCAAAGGAATGGTTTCTCTCCCAATTCTTGATTAAAGGCAGGGAAGAACTGAAAGGGGAAAGGGAGAAGTAAAATTCTCAGATAGAAAACTTTTTTTCCTTTTTTCTTTGCTGAAACTGACCGTGACCACCATGCTGAGGACCGGGCACGTGGTCCTTGCTGCCTTCCCCAGGGGAAAACTGGACCCGCAGAGGGCACTGGCTGCTTAATGCTTTAAGACTGAAGTCTGCAAATGAAAGGAAAGCCACGTCTGGAGGGAGAGGCAGGAGGTCTAGGCCAGTTCAGGATCCAGCAAAGAGAAAAGACACACACCACGTCTGTTCTCGGGAGAGTCCGTCCTACACTTTCCCATGCAGTTGAGTCACTAGCAGGCCCAGAGGCTGGCACACTTGAAATGGCCCAGGGCGTACCTGGAAATCCCAGAACAGTCTCCCTCTCTCCTCGCTGGAGACAGAGCCTTCAACCTGGCGGCTGCGATCCTGACTAGAGCCAACCGAATGATCCCAGGGGAACACGTACTCCAAAAGAGCATCACGGCAGGGAGAGGGGACCCCAGACGTGCCTCACCTATCTGACATCTCTCCAGCCACACAGAGCGTTTCCTCCTCCCCCCAGTCTGTAAGGATGGACACTCAAGGTAGAGGAGCTAAGACTCTGGTATTTCCATATTAAGTCCTAAAATGCAGCCTGAGTTACAGTGCTGCCTTAGAAAGGCACAAAAATGTTTGGCTTTTTTTTTTTTTTTTCAGTGTGCTAAAAATTGTTTTGTTTTGAATAAAGGAAAAAGATATATAAGGTTAAAAATCCCAAGTCACCACAGCCAGAAAGCAAATGTAGGAGGAGGTACCTCGTAGCTGCCATGCCCCTACCACATGTTTCAGCAGGAGGTCAAGGCCGAGACACGGAGACCGGTAGGTCAGGAGGCATCCACTCTCACGGGCAACGTGCCTGCAGGCTTACCCAGACAGCAGAAGGAAGAAACCGAGGAAGAGAAAACACACAGTCTACAGACTCCTACGTGGTTCTCTGCCTCTGCGGTTTCAAGACCGCCATGAGCACGGCTACCTCGCCCCGAGCAGGGTCCGAGGTAGGTAGGGAGGAGGGAACGGACACACGGGGCACGCGACACGCGAGCAGGTTGGCGCACTGGGCGTGGGCACACGGCGCCCCCCTCGTCGGGGCTGGGCGGGAGGCGGAGTGAGGCCCGAGGAGCTGCCCGGAGCGTGTGCCCGAGCCTCCCCCACTCCCTGGCCCTCCGGTCCGGCTCGGGCGTGCAAAGAGGACTTGTGAGAGGCAGTGGAGGGGTGCCCCTCACGTTCACTTCAGGAGCGGGTCAAGAACGTGGAGCCGGGCAACCAGAACTCCGCTGATCTGTTCGGCCGCCTGAGCGGTAGGAGAGCGGAGGCTGGCTTTCAGCCTTTGCTCTGGGCAAACAGAGGGAGCGGTCCACCGCGTTTTTCTCGAGCGTTACACAAGGGAAGCGGCAGGGAGAGCTCCAGACAGCTGTTGCTCTTAGCCGACAGCTGGCCCTTCCGTTCTTTTCCCGTTCCCATCTGAATGTGAGGGAGCCTCCGGCCAGAGCCTGCTCCTCCCGTCCCGGCCCCCCCACCTCTTACGCGGGTGCCGCCGCTTAGACCCAAAAAACACTGCGCTCCCCTGTGGAACCACGCCAGATTTCCTAGGACAGGGAGGCACCCGGCCCTGCTGTCCCTCCGCTCCTTGATTCTGGCGCCCAGTCCAGGATACCAAATGCAAGGGCTGACGACCCACCCTTCATCACGTGCCTCAATGTGTATCTTTGGATTACTAGGTTACTTCTGTGTATTCCTAACGACTCCAACGGTTTAAAAAAGTTACAAGTAATTACGAACATGCCTTAAGAACACGGGACAGGCTCTAGGATGAGGTAAGCAAGATCAAAAGACTTAGTAGGCAAGCAGTTTTTTGAAAAATAAAATTAAAATTAAAAAAGGCTCTGATACAGGACTACAAAGAAATCAAGTGGACAGGGGAGACCAGGGTTCCCGGTCTAAAGAGCTCTCAGTCAAAACTCTTCTAAACTGGAATCTACATCTAATTTATATCCTGGCTACTGTCCCGGTTATTATATATTCCTGCTGGCTATGGGGAAGTAGTTTCTGAGGTACCCTGGAAGGCTTGCCCAAGAATATTACCGCAGGGCTCTCCTCGAGGAGGAGGGGAGCCAGGGCCACGGGCCCATAGAATGGATGTATTTTCGGTGCTAAAACTTGAAGAGAGCCCAAAAGTCCATGGGTGGCTACAGTGGGATGTGTGATCTGCTCTCCAAATAATATGAAAGAAGGCTAAAAACCTGAGATTGAATGAAGGCAAAGAAACGTCACCTAAGAACAGATTAGCTCTGGAACAGGAGAAACGGGTCCTGAGGAGGGAGGTAAGAAATCTTGGATGCCAAGACTGATAAAGGGATTGACAACAGGAAATAAAGAAATAAAGACGACGATAACCCAAATTAAGCAAAACCCAAGAATTTTCTCAACATCCCAGACACAGTCCCATGCCCACCTTTCTACTCTAAAAAAAGGCAGTATGACAGCAGTTTTACTACTAAAAGACCTTTAGGGTATCTATCCTGCCTATAGCCTCTTCTACCCCCATCTCCCACCCAAAGGGGCACACCGCTGCCGCCCCACACGCCAAGGCTAACTGGTCAGGCGTAGACACCCAGGCAATGTGCTGGGCCGATCGTGTTCTTTCTTGAGAATCTGAATGAATCAAGAGGCACTGGGAAGCTGTGTACGGTGATCCTTAGAGCTGGGACGTTGTGTAGACTTGGGGACTGGGTTGTCTATTCCAGGGCTGTGCCTGACAAGCAGGAGAAAGGACCGGGTGCAAAGTCTGACAGTCCCAGCCCGGCCCCATACAAGAATCGACTGTACTTCTCGCACTGGGGTCTATAAAATACCCTGTATCCTTAGGATTCCCTCCTTTCTTTAGCCTGAATACCTGTTTCTGACATCCGAAGGATTCCGAAACAGGACAAAGATACAAAACTGTGGCTTCCTTTCACTATGAACCCTCCTCCATGCACTGGGTAGCTTTACGCGCTTCTAAAGAAAGACAACGAACATAGGCTGAGGTCAAAGTAGTGCCAGTAACACTGTAGGTGGACTTAGAATACTTCAGATTGAATTCTAAAGCCTGAAAGTCTAGCAGGAGAGTGGTGACGTATGTATTCTGATGCTAAGTTCTAGGGTCCCAGGCTCCTTAGCCCAGGAAAGGCTGGCATTTCTGAGAACTGAGTTCCATCTATTTTGCCGACTGGCTCTTGGGAGACCAAAGGATCAGCTGAAGACCAGGACCGAACAACAGGTATCCGCCCCTCTCCCACACCTTCAGCCTTTCTAAGACATAGAATCGGCTGCAAAGGTGTTGGAAGACTGGAAAATAAGTTCCAAAGAGAATGGGAGGTGGTAACAGGTCCCCGAAGGGCGACAAGGAAACTTCACAACAAGGGGGATTAGGAACTCCAGCAGCTCAGTAGGAAGATCAAGGAAGGCACTAGACTGGAGAGGAACTATGGGCAGATGCTTTACTTAAACACGTAACTGCCCTAACCGTGCAGCTGAGCCAACACACCCCTCAACCCACCAAACAGATTCCACTGAAATACACAAAAGATGGTGGGTACCCATGAGACACGTTGAGGAATCTCCCAGAAAGTATCAAAGCTCTAGGAAGACGACATGGGTTAACGGAAGAGCCCTGAAATGATTTTACCCAGGACAGCTCTTTAAGGAAATACAGATCTACATAAAAGAGCTGTGAATAAAAACTGCACCGTCTTTTGGGGATGAGCTATTTTAGGGCCAAATGCAAGTCCTGGACAGGGAGGAACACGGAGAAGCTGGCGCTTCTGGCACGTGGTAATCGCTCATGCACATTTGCTGAACGAACAACCTAACTGGTAACCACCAGGCCAGGCCGATGGTTAGAATACCACTGTTTCCTGGGCAGCGGTCACCAGAGTCAGAAAGGCCAACGGCAGGAGGGGGGACTTCCTTAGCTTGGGAAGATCTAGAACCCTGACTGTCATGAGGTGAGGTAGGAGAATATTCTGCATCAACACCATCGCCAACCACCCACACACACAGGTGTCAAGTGTGACCATGGTGCCTTGAAGGGAATATACGGTCCCTACTCTGCTAGCAAATTTACAAAAACTCATTTGTAGGTCTGCTGTCTGGACCCTAAGTTATATTTTAGTTTTCTATAGAGGAGATAAATACTTTAAGGTTGAAGAATAGCGACCCCCATCCAAAAATTTTAACCCGCAAAGCAGCTGAATGACACTACGAGCGCTGTCCCCCATCCTGGGCCCTGGTGTCGTCTGTCTGGGAAGAGCACAGAAGAATGGCGGAGTGTGTTGAGTGGGGGGAGGAGGGATAGTGGAAGAGAATGGCCGTCCAAGGTGCAGATCATTACTTACATAAGAATGAACAGATGCACGTGGAGACCGGAAAGTGCCCAATCTCTTATTTTCTTAAAGGGAGGTATATCACAGAGCCCACAGGTGTTTCTGCTCTGGGAATCTTTTACTTTAGTGGAAGGAGCGCAGAGGGCAGCTGGGCACAGAGGAGCACAGAGCAGCACAGAGGAGCACAGAGGCAGGCCGTGCAGGGCAAGCCAGAAAGAGGGAAAGGAGACTGGACTGAACAGAACAGCCTAATGCATTTGAGAAAAAAGAAAAACATCAAAGTGACTTTTACCTTACCCACCTGGCAAGTTAACACAGAAGGAACCACTTGTAATTCGGAGGGAGAAGGGAGATGGGTTTACCCAAAATGGCAAAACTCAAAGCCAACTTCTGAAAGAGCAATTCTAAATTCAGAGCAGAGCCCAAGAATTAAAAACTGCCATACGAATGGAGGATGAAGAAGCTGGTATTCGTGCCTTAGCCCAAGGAAAATTTAAGAGATTAAAGTTTTGGAAATACCCTCAAGACAAGCCTCCACATGAAAACTTTCGTGAGACTACCTTGGCGACCTGAGGCTTGGACCCAGGTCTGTCCTCACAGACCCGAGGAGAGAAAACCTCACAGAATGGTCTCAGAAGCTTGAAAGCCTATAGCTACCCAGCTGCCAGGCCGATGACCAAGCCAATCAATGAAGCGTATGTCCAACACTGGGATCTGACACCCCAGTTGGAGGCCTGACCCCATGAGCCACAGGGGCGCTCAACGAGGAACAAAAGGACGAACTCGCCCTTAGCCTATATATGTAAGGACACACTCTCCAAAGATTTTGGATACACTGAACAGGCAAAAGATATGCAGAATCAGTGTTCTGTTCTCTTGACACATCTTCAGACTATTGGCAATGTCTGCAGACAAGGAAAACTTCCAGTGTGGGCAGGCATGGAAAATGCTGCCATTTCTTCTAGTTTTTCGTCTGGGTCTTCAGCATTTAAACAAAATACAAACTGAACGTTACCACAAACGAAACCCTATCCTTACTGGCTTTTAGAAGGAGACGCTAGGTTACTGCCACTCTCCCTGCCCCCGGCCACGACCATCAGGACCTCCTGCACCTGACGGTGGGCTGGGCTGTTTTCCGCCACGTGGAGCAGACATTGGGGAACCAGAGCAAATCAACAAGAAGTCCTGTACCTTCTACCCTGGGAATGTAAATGGTTCGGAGGCAAGAGGATAAAGCCAACAGGTCTAGGAACAGCTGAGAGCCAAGAGAAGAGTTAGAAAAAATTTTAGTTCCACAGATGACAAGATGAGAAAGAAAACCGATCTGAAGAGATTCTGGATCTAAAGACAAAAGCGTGATTTAGATTTTGAAGAGGGCAGATTGATCAAAGAGCAGGCGTGCTTCTGACAAGCGAGGGGGTACACCCGCTTTGCTGGGGAAGCCAGCAAAGACCGGACAGAGAACTGACCCAACTCCAGGAGTCATTTCGCAGCACCTCCAGGAACCGACTAACGGGTGCCCCGTGCTGGACCCTGAATCTCCTTTGTAACCTGCAATTACACAAATCGTCAGGCTTCTCACATACGGTCTCTGACCACAGTAAAGTCATTTATACACTGAATGCTAATTACCGTGGAGAACGCAGTCACGAGTGGGTACACAGGACTAAGGTGACAAGGAGACGGAAGGACGTGCTACATGCCCAAAGCCACAGGCACAAGAGAAACCCAGCTGTCGGAGGCCCCGATGTGGGACTGGGGCTGTCAGCGCAATGCTGCACCACCATGGGTGTCAGCCCCTTTCCTTCGAGGGCAAAGAGCAGATTCTCCTCCGAAAATATAACCTGGCTCATTATGTTCAAAGGGAGACACCCGTATAAGCTGGAATTAACTCACCGGGAAAAAAAAAACCCAACAGAGACATCTTCACTATTTTGTGCATCTTATGTAGAACAAGGCAAAGAGCCTGTGCGTGAAGCTTGCTAAAAGTTTTGTGGTATTCGGGTCAGAAAGCCATTGCTAGAAACAAATGCCCTTCCCTTCCCGTGAAGCAGAAAAACCCACGGCCTACGTTAGAACACATACCTGGCATCAAGGCAACGGACTCCCACAGACCACCTTCTGGGGAGGGCATGGAATGTATCTGAAGGCCTCTATCTCGAATCAGTCATTATGGAATTAGGATAATGAAAACATCGTACTTTAACAGAGTCGATGTTCCTATGGAAACAGTGCTTTGGAGTGACCAGTGTTAGCTGCTAGATCAAACATGACTATAAGGATACAGCAACAGTACTTTTTCCCCCACTACCCATCTTACCACACAAACCAACACCAACCATCACACGTAATAAGGAACATCCTATAAGCCACTCGGCTTCAGTAAGTCTGGTCACAGCAAGCCCACTGCCAGTGACAGACACCAAGGAGGAGGAGGAAGCAGGACAAAGGACAGAGGGAGGGTGTGCTAAAAATACAAGACTTGAGCTATGCACGTGGTAATCCAAGCCGTTGGGGAGTGTTGAAGTTGTAATACACACTGGGGTTGGGTAGAATACCACAGTAGATGGAAGTCTTTAAACGATTCCTTCCTAAACCTCTTGTGCTAATTCCCTGCCTGGGATTAACACACACAGCAGGTTAATCTTATAATCACAGGACACACGCAACCACAGACAGACAGAAACACAACCACATCCTTAACCCAGGGAAGTCTGAAGTCCCCAGTGAGGATTTACAGCACAATACTTCTCCTACTGCTTTCCGGACTGTTCCCCAGGTAGGCTACCATTTACTAAGAATCCACACTCTAAGGTGAGGACTGAAGGACACCTTCGAATCCACTCTCAAAACAAATAAAATAATAAAACACACTAGCTGCTCCATGTTCATTCCACTGCTTTGAAATCTTGGAACCACAGATGTGAAACCCCACAGAGAGGGCGAGACCTCACCGCGAAGTCTCCAAAGGCACCTCTGCCCTTGCAGGTGCCACTCCAGTAAGAGCGGCCGGCTCACTGGTCCTCTGACGCTGCAGCGGGGCGGGGGTGTGCTAGGTGGCGACGTGGGCGGGAGAAGAAATAGAAACAAATTCCCGGAGGATATTTTTGGCCATTTCGATGTTGTTGTGGGCAATGACCAAAGCTTTCTGAATGTCCTGGTAGGAGTATCCCTGACTCATGAGGTTCTCGATCTCGCTGGAGAGCTGCGGTGGGGCGGGGGCGGCACCACCTTGCTGACAGCTACCTGCTTTTCGTTCAGAGTTGATTCTCCGAGGGAACGGTTTGGGAGGCCTTTCGGGAACTTGGGAACCCTCAGTGAAGTCTAGAAGAAATCAGAAAGAAAATATTTGCAAATCTGGCGGGGGGGGGGCGGGCCCGGCGGGGGAGATCCCCACTTAACGGCAGGAATAACAGTGTGCTAAGATCAAGGTATTACCGACCTACTGTCCCTGGACAGGGACTTGTGCTCTTAAAGGGCCGGGTTTTACCGGTTCCAGGGTTTTAGCAGAAAGCCTTCGCCTCCTCCTCACAGCGGGAGCAGCCTTCTAAATATACCATGCACCTGCTCCGCTGACAGGAACACTGCTGTCCTGAGCACAGACACCTGCATCCGCATCACGCTTTATACACTTTTCACACACAGAGTGCCTAGATTATTTAAAACAACTTCTCCGGCAGGGCCAAAGACACTAAACTTCTCCTTCCACAAAGAGGACAACAGAAATAAGACTAAGTTGCAGTGGAGAAGCATTAAACAAGGCTGGGCGGGTGGGGATCACCACCTGTTTGGGCAACTGGATGTATCTTTTTTGCCAGCTGTCCTGAGCACAGTCTTCAATTTCCAAAGTGACAGCAACTCTGGCTGCTGCCCTCCCAGGCAGCCACAGGTGCAAGGGCAGCCCCTGAGAGTCAAGGCCCAAATGTGAGCTGGCTCCGAGCCCACTCAGTGTGCTTCCAGAGCCGGCGCGCCCTCGTTCCAATGGGACAGGGCCCGGAAGTCAAGAATGCGTGCTCTGAACCATCAAGCTTCATTACTGGTGTCATGACACGCACCCCAAAGAACCAGTCGTCCTACCTAGCACCAGCCAGGAGCAGCCACGGGTTAAGGAACAACCTTGTTTCTAAGTCTGGCAGAATCCTAAAGAGTCTGACTACAGTTCAACTTCCTAATGGAGACCCCGGGACCACCCTTCCTCCCACACAGACTAAAACAGACTTAACATCTGGTGACAAAAGCACTGTCACCAGGCAGTCACCTCTGTTGCAATACAAACCGGGAGCCACACGGCCATTCAGCACAAACCCAGGCCGGCCTGGAGACTCACTTGCAGTGGGGTCGCCTTCCAGAGACAACCAGCTGAACGAAGAGCTGGCGTTAGAGATGTCGGACAGAGTCCGCCGGGCCAGCACTGCCGGCACAGGCGGCTTGGGGACGTCATAGCCATCCTCCTCATTTTCAGACTCCTCGGGTCCGGTGCTGGCGTGGGCCGGGGCCAGATTCCCTTCACCTAGAGAACGGTTTGTGCGGTTATCTTCTGCTTCTCACACACACACCCCGTCTTCTAACGCAGCTCATTCGTTCACACATGTCCAGCACGCAAGCTACCAATGGTCTACCCTGGGCCTGACCGCCATGGCAGGCCCCGCGGGTGGAGACGAAAGAACAGAGAAAACGCAATCTGCACCGACACGGCGGCCCTGCTCTCCTGAACGTGGTAAAGGCTACCCTTGTCAGGGTTAACAGCCACTGAAGCCAAAGGCTCAAGTGTCATTTTATAGCATTCATTCAACATTTCTACTGGCATTTCACCTCGCAAGACCAGCCAAAGGGCCTGTGTGTGCTTCCTTCTTGAACTTTCAACTTGGTAAGCTAGTTGATATGGGAATTGAGTATTCACCACCCACACACAGAAGAATTTCATCAATGCTAAAAAAGCAAAGGAAATAAAAGGGAGCTGCCAGCATTGCGGGCCCAGGCCATAGAACCCAAATGTCTCTAGGCCCTGGAAGGATGAAAAAGTACAAAGGGAACTAGTTGCGTGAGCAGGAAATAAAACAGAGGAGAGGGTTTTACTCCCCATGGATCAAAGATATTTTGCCAAGAAGATTATTTAAAAGAAGTTTCTGCCTAGAATCAAGCTGTCTCAAATAGCCAAGTATGACAGGCTCATTCCAATGGCACATCAATGATTTTCAAAGTAGCAGAATGGCTACTCACCAAAGGTGCTGCTCTCTGTGACAGCCGGTGCCGCCTGGGACTGAATATTATACATTGCTTCATATGTACAGCTATCAATCTGCTGGTCACAATCACACGCTCTGAACCAGAAGGAAAGTGGCATATGATCTTCAGAAATAGAACTCTGTTATCTGCAAACTTATTAAGCCTCGTCTATTCTTAACTATCCTAGACCCTGAGTCTATCAAGATACCATTTTCCTTTTGCCAGGATCACTAATAAATGGCACAGGATCGACTCTTACGATGCACAATGGACGTGTGGTTTTGTAACTACTGTGACAGTGAGGAAGCGTAAGTGGAATTGCTTCTAGGTGCGAGGGGCCAAACGCTGGGGTATGTAGGCTCCACACGTCTTTCTGCTTTCATTCTGGCCGGATAACATCACGTAGGGAGCAGCTAGGCAGGTGAGTGGTGTCAACTTAATTCCCAGAAGACTATCGTGAACGTACCGTGAACTCTGGGTTGTGTCCAAAGGCCATTTCCCATCCGGTTTTGGAAGTCCTAGAGGCCTGGAGGAGGGGGTCATATACTCCGTGTCCTCCTCACTTTCACCCTGCTCCCCGGGGGGCAGCTTTGGCACAGGAAGAGGCCTGGGAGAGGAAGAAGACAGAAAAAGAAAATGAAAACGATAAACAAGCTGCAAAACGTGCAAGTGTGAAATGAGAGTCTTCGAGACAGGCCGCAACTCACTTCTGACGGAAAAACACATGCCACCTAGGGAACTGTTACTTCTCCTGGTCGAGACAGGTTCATTATTACAAAACACACTAACTTCAAGTTTTGCTTTCAGCTGACCACAGACACAGCTATGTTGTCTGAGATGGGCTACACGGGAACAGTGCTTGAAGCCGGTTCGTCTCAGTCCCCAAATAAACTGGGGTCCCAGCCCAAGAGCTGGCGTGCCAGTTTTTCCCTCACCAGGCACGAAGCGAGCAGCAGCTGTGGCCTTCTGACAATATGCTATGCCAGATGCTAATTCTTAACATCTACCTATGGTTTCAAAGACTAATACTGCTTGTTGAAAGCTTCCTCATAGGTTATCTCCTACTTTAATCACTTTTCTCCTCATTTTAGAAAACAAAAATCTGACATCAAGAGAGATCAAGTGGTAGGTTAGCATCAATTCTGAGATGGCATCTCCCATCTTCTGACTCCTCTGCTTTGGGGATCTTGCCATTCCACCCGAAGCTCTCACCTAGCAGCTCTGGAATCAAAACTTCTCCTGCTCCCTCCCCCCACCCAAGAAACTTGACAAAACCAGGGGAAAAAAATCAACAAACAAGACACATGCACGTGTGAACAAGCGCACACACATACACACAACTGCTGCTGGGAATGGGAGTTAAAGAGTGTACCTCCTCCCTTCGTCTTTGTATTTTTGCACATCCTAAACACTCGATAAGGAGCATCTACTGGATTTGTCTGTATTTACTCCATGTTTCTTTTTCCCAACTATAAAAGCAATAGCTGATTATAAAACACTTAAATGTTACAGACACCTAAGACAGAGCGACAGTCCCTATAATCTAACTGCAGGTTTTTCTTATGTCTACGTATTACTTTGTGTTCTGCGTGCTGAAGTTTTGGGGTGGAAGCATATTAGTATCTACAATTTGCTCTGAAACGTGCCCAAGAAGTAAGAAAGACTGACAGATTGGTAGGGACAGAAGTATATAGAGGGGTGCCTGGCTGGCTCAATTGTTGCAACGTGTAACTCTTAATCTCAGAATTGCAGGTTTGAGCCCCACGCTGGGTGCAGAGATGATTTAAAAACAAAAAGTACATGGAACTAAAGGGTATTATGCTAAGTGTAATTTGCAAGAGAAAGACAAATATATGACTTCACTCATATGAGGAAGTTACGATACAAAACAGATGAACATAAGGGACGGGGAGCAAAAATAATATAAAAACAGGGAGGCGGACAAAACATAACAGACTTTTAAATACAGAGAACAAACAGGGCTGCTAGAGGGATTCTGGGTGGGGGGATGGGCTAAATGGGTAAGGGGCATTAAGGAATCTACTCCTGAAATTACTGTTGCACTATATGCTAACTTGGATGTAAATTTAAAAAAAAAAAAAAAAGTGTAAGTGAGTATAAGAAAATGTTAATAGAGCCCAGGTGGGGAATATATGGCTGCTCACTGTAAAAATCTGTCACCCTGACTCTATGCTTGAAATTTTTCATAACAAGTTGTTGATGGGAAAAACCCATCAAGATTAAGAAAAAATATCAAGTATTGGTGAAGATACAGGGAAATGGTACTTTCAAATAATGTCAGAAATGAGACATTGGTACAATTTTTCTGGAGTGTAATTCAGCAAAAATATTTAACCAAACAGGCATACACTCGGGCTCAGAAATTCCATTTCTAAGAATTTTCCCTAAGGAAATAATCAAGAATACTCACTAGAGCATTATTTATGATACTGAAAAAATAGGTGATAACCGGTCAAGTAAGAATGTACTGAATAAAGTAACTTTGGAACCACATACGCAGCAATATACCTGAAGCCAACCGGGTCCCTCAGTGCCTTAGAGGTTCCAAGCAGAAGCCTCAGAGGCCTACTTCCTTCTACCACAGTCAGTCTGTTCTTATCTACTTTACCTACTAAGGTTCCAATTAAGTCAGTTCTGCTGCTTTGTAATCATTTGCAATAACCTGAAAATCATTGTAGTAGGAGACTATATTATGATGTCCTAGGATGTTCAAGATCCTCCTAGTGAAAAAAATGCATGTACAATAGGATTC
This sequence comes from Herpailurus yagouaroundi, assembly GCF_014898765.1. Taxonomy (NCBI): domain Eukaryota; kingdom Metazoa; phylum Chordata; class Mammalia; order Carnivora; family Felidae; genus Herpailurus; species Herpailurus yagouaroundi. The sequence goes on along the minus strand of NW_024412402.1, from coordinate 11,239,431 downwards.
CATACCCACATAGAATGGCAACGAAGATATTCAAATTGCTAACCACTGTCTGAACCTAGGTGTTAAGATTATGGATAACTTTCATTTCTTCAGTGTCACATATCTCTATTTTCTAAATATTCTTTAGCATATTACTTCCATAGAGAGAAAAAGGTCATTAAAGGTGCAAGCAAAAACTTTTTAAATTAGAATCTTTTTGTTGATGATGTTATTAAAACTATACAACTGCACTTCCTTCCTCATTAAGTATCTTGGCAATACATCAAAACACTCACAATCTCTTGTCCTGGTAATTCTACTTTGGATGTATCTCTGGTTATGTGAAGATGTTCGATGAAGCAAATTTATTATGGTAAGAGGTTTTATACAAAATAAATATCCAACAGGGCAATGGTTAAATATGTAACGTTATATGATACTATATAACCATTAAAAGTGACTATTTTGAAAAACCTTTTTTTTTTTTTTTAATTTTAGTTAACATATGTTGCGATATTGGTTTCAGGAGAATTCAGTGATTCATCACTTACATGCAACATGCAGTGCTCATCACAAGTGCCCTTTTTAATGCCCATTGCACATCTAGCCCATCTGCCACCCACCTCCCTCCATCAATCCTCAGTTTGTTCTCTATCGTTAAGAGTCTCTTGTGGTTTGTTTCCCTCTCCTCTTACCTCCCCCCTTCCATATGTTCACCTGCTTTGTTTCTTAAATTCCACATATAAGTGAAATCATATGGTATTTGTCTTTCTGATTGGCTTATCTTGCTTCGCAGAATACATTCTAGCTCCATCCACATTGTTGCAAATGGCAAGATTTCATTCTTTTTGATGGCTGAGTAGTATTCCGTTGTATATGTACTACCACATCTTCTTTATCCATTCATCAGGTGATGGACATTTAGGCTCTCTTCCTAGTTTGGCTACTGTTAATAATGCTGCTATACACACTGGATTGTTAAAGAACTTTTTTAATGATAGGGAGAAATGCCCAAAATAAAAGGCTAAGGTGAAGAAAAGGGAGACTTTAAAACCATACCTTGATTTAAAACATACGTACATTTTACATGTCTACAGACACGACCAGTCGCAAACATCATCTAACTGCCTGAAACAGCTATACAAGCAGGATGAAATACAAACGAAAGGACGCACTGGAGAGTGGCCTGGCAGCCAAGACTCAAGGGGCCAAGACTCAGGATACCTTAAAGCCAGCCCTATACAGGGGTTCTGAACTTGAGCTGTGAAGGCAGTTTCAACAGGCTAGGGAGAAAGGGACTAGAAATTTGGGGTTCCATGATGGCCAAGACATGGGTGGCCAAAAATGCCAGAGAAGGGCACAGGGGAGAAGTAGGTGTGAAATCCTGCTATAGTTTTCCCTGGAGCTGCAGCTAACCTCTGAACTGTGTCTAGAGGCCAGCAGATTCTGAGAAACTGAGCAGACGGTAGTAACTGAAGGGCTCAACTGATACTTTGGTTATCTCACTAACCTGGAGAGACAAAGCTGGAGTTCACAGATACGGCCTTTGAAAGATTACTCTTCACGTGTTCAGTAACAAAAAGACGAATGGAGAATTTTATTAGAAAATTAGAATCCGTACATTTTTAAAAATCACGTGGAGGGGCACCTGGGTGGCTCAGTCGGTTAAGCGTCCGACTTCAGCTCAGGTCATGATCTCACGGTCCGTGAGTTCGAGCCCCACGTCAGGCTCTGTGCTGACAGCTCAGAGCCTGGAGCCTGCTTCGGATTCTGTGTCTCCCTCTCTCTCTGACCCTCCCCCATTCATGCTCTGTCTCTGTCTCAAAAATAAATAAAACGTTAAAAAAAAATAAAAAATAAAAATAAAAATAAAAATCACGTGGAAATTCCAGAACCTTAAAACACAGTATCTGAAAATACAAACTGAACAGATGGATTCAGGGCAGGTTAGAAACTGTAAAAGAGAAGATCAGGAAACCGGAATAGAGTAGAAACTATTGAGATCAAAGTAAAGAGAGGAAAGGAAAACAGCAGAGAGCCCAAGTGCTGAATGAGGCACGGTCAAAAAGGAGGGACATTCAGGTAACTGTGGTCACAGAAGGAGAAGGGAAGGAGATGGCAGTGTTCAGTCTATTTTAAGAAAGAGTGGCTTGAGATTTTCTAAAACAGGTTTTAAAACATGAAATCACAAAATCAGTAAGCTCTACAAACCTTAAGAAGAATACAGAAAACTATTTAGAAGTATTATAGTAACAGCACTGGCATCCAAAGACAAAGAGGTCTTACGTAGTCATGCAAAGAAACACTACCTGTAAAGAAGCAACATTAGCCTGAGAGCTAATGTTCCAACAGAAACAATGGGGTATTCTTAAAATGCTGAAAGAAAGCAATGGTTTGTAACTGTACTTTTTAATTTTTTTTTTCTTTTTAACAAATTTATTTGTTTTGAGAGACAGAGCGTGAGAAGGGGAGGGGCAGAGAAAGAGAGGAAGACAGGATCTGAAGCAGGCTCCAGACACAGAGCCCGATGCAGGGCTCAAAGTCACAAATCATGAGATCATGACCTGAGCTAAGTTGGATGCTTAACTGACTGAGCTACCCAGACACCACCCCCCCCAACCAATTTTTTTTTTTAAGTAATTTCTACACCCAACATGGGGGTCGAACCTACAACTTTGAAATCAAGAGTCACATGCTCCACCGACTGAGCCAGCTGGATGCCCCACTTCATAAAAATGTTAAAATATTTTATGCATCGAAAAACTATCCACCATAAAATAGCAACCCACAGAATGGAAGGGAATTACTCACAAATCACATCTGATAAAGGATCAACATTCAGGATATAGAGAGAACTTATAAAACCTGACGACAACAATGAAAGGACAAACAATCCAATTAAAAAACAGGCAGGTGCCTGGGTGGCTCAGATGGTTTCAGCTCACGACAAGATCTCACAGTTCACTGGGTTCGAGCTCCTGTGCTGTCAAGCACAAGGAGCCTGGGATTCCTTCTCTCTCCCCCTCTCCTGCTTGTGCTCTCTCTTTCTCAAAATAAATAAGCAAAATTTAAAAAATTACAAATGAGTTGGGGCGCCTGGGTGGCTCAGTCGGTTAAGCATCCGACTTCAGCTCAGGTTATGATCTCGCAGTCCGTGAATCCGAGCCCCACGTCGGGCTCTGTGCTGACAGCTCAGAGCCTGGAGCCTGCTTTGGATTCTGTGTCTCCCTCTCTCTCTGACCCTCCCCTGTTCACACTCTGTCTCTCTCTGTCTCAAAAATAAATAAACGTTAAAAAAAATTTTTTTTTAAATAAATAAAAAATTAAAAATGATCAAATGTCTTAAATAGACATTTTTCCAAAGAGGATATGTGAATGACCAATAAATACATCAAAAGATGCTCAATATCACTAATCATTAGGGAAATGCAAATCAAAACTATGAGACACCACCTCATTAGAATGACTACCATCAAAAAACCCCCAAAATACCAGGTGTTGGCAAGAAATGTGGAGAAACGGGAATCCTTGTGCACTGTTGGTGGGGGTGGAAAATGGTACAAGAGCTGCTGCAGGAAATGGTGTAATAGGGTCTCAAAAAAATTAAAGAAAGAATTATCCTATGATCCAGGAATACGACTTCTGGGTACATATTCACAAGAACTGGAAGCAGGGCCCTGGGGGGTACTTGTTCCCCCACGCTCACGGCAAACTCTTCGCCAACAGCTGAAACGTGGAAGCGATCCAAGTGTCCGTCCACCGATGAACAGATAGGCAAAATGTGGTCCAGCAGTCACCCTTTATCTGCAATTTTATTTTCTGTGGTTTGACTTCCCCGGTCAATTGCGGTCTGGAAGCAGATGATCCTCCTCCTGATGAAGGTCAATAGGGGCCTAACACTACGTCACGGTGCCTACGTGGCTCACCTCACTTCATCTCGTCACATGGGCATTTTACCATCTCACATCACCCCAAGAAGGGTGAGTACAGTACGGTATTCGGAGAAAGACCACAGTCACGCACTTGTATCACAGCATACTGTTGTAATTGTCCTGGTTTATGATCAGTTATTGTCGATAATCTCTTACTGTGCCTAATTTATAAATCAAACTTCATCATGTATGTACGTAGAGAAAAAACATAGCATACACACGTTTCGGTACTATCCTTGGTTTCAGGCATTCACTGGGGGTCTTGAAATGCACCCCCTGCAGATAAGGCACAGGGTGGGGTGGGTACTGCATACAAGGGGAATATTATTCAGCCTTAAAGACGAAGGAAATTATGCAATACTATACAACATGAATGAGGACATGATAAGTGAGTTAAATCACAAAAAGACAAATACTGCATGGTTTCACTTACACAGGTGGTAGAGTGGTCAAAATCATAAAGTATAACGGTGGCTGCAAGGGGCTGTGGGAGGGAAGGATGGGGAGCTACTATTTAGCAGGTACAGAGTTTCCGTTTTACGAGATGAAGAGTTATGAGCATGGATGGTTGTGAATGTAGTTAATACTAATTTAATATTTAATACTAATAATGTACTTAATACAGTGAATGTATTTAATGCTGCTGAACTGTACGCTTATAAACAAGATGGTACAGTTCATGTGTTTTTTTGCCACACACACAAAAAAAGACACCGAAGAATTAAGAATTAAAATTAAAAATGGTAAGAATTAAGAAAAGAATTGTTTTTACAAAAGTCAACAAAACCAGACTGCTTCTTTGAGAAGATGAATAAAATTGTTAAGCCCAATGAGACAGAGAACATGCACAGAGAAAAAAAATTAGTCCAAAACAGAAAATATAATAATTCTGAATTGATACAAATACAGATCAATTTTTATTTTCTTTATACTCCTGTGGGTTTTCTAAATTCCGTGAGTGAGCTGTTTTAACAGTACCAACTCCACAGTGAAATACAGCTTTAGGGGCACCTCGGTGGCTCAGTCCGTTAAGTATCCAACTTCAGCTCAGGTCATGATCTCACAGTTCGTGAGTTCGAGCCCCACATCAGGCTCAGTGCTGACAGCTCAGAGTCTGGAGCCTGATTCAGATTCTGTGTCTCAGTCTCTCTCTGCCCTTCCCCTGTTGTGTGTTCGTTCTCTCTCTCTCTCTCTCTCTCTCTCTCTCTCTCTTTCTCCCTCAAAAATAAGTAAATGTTTAAAAAAAAAAAATTGAAATACAGCTTTAGTACTTACCTGGCAGCCAGAGAATAAATGGCACTGGCAGACACAGAAGGTTTGATTTTGGGGTGCTCAAACTCTGAACCTGCTAATGGGCTGTTATTCATATTCTGGAAAGAAAGGTGGTGAAAAAGAACCTTCTTAACACAGCTCAGTATCTCCTCTTATTTATTTAACTTATTCAAAATAACAAGAACAGTAACACAGACACACACCTCACTCTCAACGCTGTGCTTACGGGTTACTGCATCCCACCAAAAGTGGGACTGCTTTCAGGCTCTGAAGAAAGTCTAAATGTAAGGGTTAGGAAGGCAGAGATCTAAAAAGAGCCAAGGAGATGGGGTTTATGGTTTCAATTCTAGATTTGAGGAAATTGGCTGTCTCCACAAATACCATTTCTAAGTTTAAATATCTGTACCTCTGTCTACAATGATGCCACCAGAAAGTCCAGTCTAATTTATTCTAATTAGACTGCCTATCACACAGATGCCACTTAAATGTAAGCCACTCTCCCCCTTCTCTTGCAACCAAGAAAGATGCAGTTCATTTAAGGGCCACAGCATTCCTCAGCTTCACTACTCACAGACCATTCTCTCTTTTTATTTCTCTGAAGGAGACTGCCATCATTACTACTTAGTTATACTGCTAATTAACCTTCAACTATCCGTACAGCACACAAGAAATAACACCGCTCGCATATACAAGAGAACACGGGGGAATGAAATGTGCACTAGACCATTCTCTCTCTTGCTTACTTAGCATCAGCTCTATAAGCCCCTTTGTGATTCCTCAGACTCTCCCAAACTCGCTGGCTTCCCCTTCATCCTGGAATGGTCTCCCTGAGAATCAGCACAGCGGGCTCCAGGTCTTTGCTCAGAACTGTACCCCGTCCCTCCACGTACCCCTCAGCCCGACTCCAGCTATCCCCACAGCCCCGTTTTGAGCTATTTTCCTCCACGGCACTCATCAGCACCCAACATCCTGTGTTTCATTAACTGACCGAGTTTATTTTGTCTTTACTCCACCAGAATGTAAACTTTCTAAGGGTAAGATTTCTTGTTGAGTACATACATAAACAAACCCCCCAAAAACAGATACACCTCCCCACGCCCAGGTCTGGACCTCTTTCTCATGCTTATTCAATGAACTACTAGCCTTTTTTCAATCTATCCTTTTAGCAATCTATTTTACATAATGCTACTACGTGTACCTCTTGAAACCATCATTTTGCTCAGGTCACTCCACTGACTTAAAACCTTCAGATGCTCATTTCCTACCAAATAAATTCAAATTCTTTTGGCCTTGATGGGATTTTCAAGGTCCTCTAATCTAGTATTAATGCTCCTTTCATGACCTTTTCCCCACTCCGATACACAAACCTTCTGCTCCACTCGTATTAACCTACTTCTAATCCCACAACACACCTCAAGCATTTGTGTCACTGTGGCTCCGACCTTAAAACTATCCACTTGGGAAAGAACACTTCAAATTCAGATGCCATTCGTTCCATAAAGCCCTCATGATTGCTCTATTTGGAAATAACCTCTCCTTTCTCCAAAACTGAAGTGTTTTCTATTTACACTACACGAATCCAGCCATACCGACATATATACACACATACGCACGCACCCACATACATATTGCAGTATTTATAAACATGCCTTATCTGATCTATTAATACACTTCTTGAGGGTATATATACTTCTGAGGGTAGGGATTACGTTTTATTATTTCTGAATCCTATACAAAACGTAGACAAAAGTGCGACCCATGAAATGCCATCCACAAATATTTGTTAACAGGCTAAATAATTTCAAAAGCAGGACTCACCACGGAGGTATCCACACTGAATGTGCTTCCAAGCCTAGGCACATCTGTTCTGGGCTCCATTTGTGAGGGCAATGAAAATGGAAGTGAGTGCCGGTTGGTTAATTCTCTACCTGTCCAGGGGTCACCAGCATTTGGAGCGACCACTGGTACTTTGGGGATCGGCCGAGGCAGCCATGATTCCCCAAGGCGGCTAGAGGGAACAGGGGGCAGTTTGTCCCTGGACGGACAGTCGCCTGGTGTGCAAGGCAAGGGGCGTCTCTGAGGCCGGCTTTCTGCTCCAACAGAGTATGGCCGGTCTGGAGGGGGCGGTGGTGGAAGATCTCGAAGTGTGGGAGGTATCGGTAATGGTTTGTCCTTATGAAGGGAGCCAGAAGCTGCCTGTGGACGCAGGACGAAAGCAAATCAATCAAAACCCACTAATCAAAAACAACAACAAAACACCCAACAACCACCACCACCCCCACACAAAGCCCACTAATCCACAACAACGAATCAGAAAACCGTAGAAACGGATAACGTCTTACCTTAGAAGCACTTCCAAGCCCAGAAGCACTTGAAGGAATAGACACCCGCTGTTGCAGAAGGTCAAGTCGCGGCGGCACCGGGGGAAGGGAGGCTTGCGGGGCCACTGAAAATGGAGAGGGAGGCCGTTCCACCTGACACAAATAAAATTTCCTAATAGGTTATTCTTGTTTTGAGGGAGTGGCATCTTTCAACTCCTCCGAAAGCTGTAGACAGCAAGTGCTAGATGAACACTGACTAGAACGGCCAATGGCTCAGACTTCCTGAATTAGTTCTGTGTCACCATAAGAGGGCGCTCTCAATCACAGAAACACCATACAGATGCAAGTTACAGGCAAGGATCTAAAAATGGCTGTGCTACAAAAAGCTTCTTAGTTTACATCCGAAAACAAGTGTTACAATTTTCCACATCCTCACCTGGAGAGAAAAAAATCTTTTCAAGGTTACAAATACGAGCCCATATAAAAAAAAAAAGGAGCAGACGTTAACCTTTCAACAAGTCACCTGGGAAAAAAAACATTTAAGGGCACAGGACAATGAAAGAGATCAAAGATGATAAATTCTCCATGGGTTGTTATGATAGGAATAAATAAATAAATAAAGGTGTTTTAAGAGGAAAACAACCAACAGGATTGCTAAAAAGCATCTTGCGTCCTTCTGAAGAAACCAGTTATTTCAATTCAGTAATGCAAAGGGATTAATATTTTTTATCAATCTGTGTTCTTAAAATATGAGGTGCCAAACTGGTCGAAGCAATACATGTCTGTGCCTATTGCAGGGTGACGAGTAGCTGATAAGCGTTTCCAGGTAAGCGATCAAAAGAGATGCATAATTCATACAAAATGCTACTTGGCATTTGTGTTCCCTTCCAGGAAGCAATACAGATGGAATATGGGCAAATATGTATTACAAGCACTTACGTAAAATGACAAAAACAAAAAACGTTCACACCCTTAGTCCTGCCATTAATGCTGAGTGGTTTGTAGACGAGGGCAAAGAAAGCCCTCATCAGCTACCTGCTGTACTCATGCCTAAGGAAACGGGGCTCCGACTCAGTGGTGCATGAGCGATGCAGCTGCAGCAGCCAGGCACCTCAAGGGTTAAGAAAGTGAGAAGTTATTAGTCAGGCTAATTCTCACTTCTCCATTAGTTTCTAGCCAGTCGCTGTATCCGGATTTCTCCATGGAAGAGTCTCGTATCTTTATGTGCCTTTTCGTTCTGCTCACCAATCCCAGACCCGATTTATTAAAGCCAGCTTCTAGCAATTCTCCCAACTTCTGGTTTCTTATCTCGCCAAATCCTTTTTGCTCACCATTACCAGCTTAGCCATCCTTCAATATGCAGTCGCTCAAAACACCATCCAACACTAACTCACTTTCCCAATGTCTCAACTCAGGAATTCCTACCTCCTCACCTTTGTTCAAGTTGTTTCCCAATCTGAAAGGCCCGCTCTGCCTTGAAGATTTATTTTTAAGTGATCTCTATACCCCACATGGGGCTTGAACTCACAACCCCAAGAGTCACTCGTTGCACCGGTTGAGCCAGCCTATTTCAACCCCTCTCGCCATCTATCCTCATTCTCATTCCTGAAGTGCAGAGGTTGGGCTAATCATACTCTTTAGTTCATGTCTCACCATCACAACTGATCCTTGCAGTGTTCTTTTATCTCAACATCTATGAAAGTTCCAGAAAAGGAGAAAAACACAGGGGAGAAATTATCAGAGAAATGAAACAAGAATGTTTCTGAGACCTAACGGACACAAATATCCATAGGAAGGTTTTACTGCACAGTTAGCCCAATGAAGGAAAAAACCCACAACAAACAAGCAAATAAATAAACCAAAAAGGCCCTTACATTTTCAAGGAATTAAGGATAAGGAAAATAACCTAAAAGTTTCGTGGGGACAGGGAAAGGGGACACCAAACAGCAAACTAGAACCTACAAGCGAAGTGAAGCCGTAACCATTGAGAGTTGAGTCTTTTTCAACCTACTATTCTGTAACCAGTCCGTCTGAAGGTTGAACAAAGACACTGTAAGGTATCAAACGTCTCAAAAATTTTACCTCTCACCTTTTGGAAGAGATACTCCACCCAAACAAGGAAGTAAAGCAAGGAAGAGGGAACATGGGAGACGTGTTTCACAGGCACTTCCACAGAAAGGAGCGACAGGGAGGTTTCACGGGGGTGAGAGGAAGGCTCCAGGGGCTGGGTTGCAGCACCCCCAGAAAGTCCAGGCTGGGGCTGGAACGTGAAAGACTCTCATATGGTCCTATACTATATTATATACTACGTACTGTATTCAGAGAGTTAAGAGGCTATCGGACAGCTTGGTAAGCCTTGGCAGTGACAGGTACAGACGGAAAACTAAGGAAATAAAAATAAAGCGATTATCCCAAGAAGAGCAGAAGGTCACGTGAGAAAACAACAGCAATTGCATCGTCGCATATTACTTGGAGAGTCAGGGAGCAAAACCCTTACACACCGAATAGTGATTTGGCCCCAAACCACTCAAATGTAATAGGGAGATATGGTGGAGGAAGGAGGGAGATAATAAACCCTTTTCTACAACACCTGAAGTGAACAGAGACTACTACTGAGGAGGCAAAAGAAAGCAGTGTAAGTAGATGGCATGAAGGGTTCAAGAACTAACAAATCTGAGTGGGCACACAGAGTCGCTGAAGGGAGGGCGGTGGAGGCAGGGAGCCAAGGTTTCTGTCAGCCTTCTAGCAATTCTTTTACACTTACCAGAAAATCCACACGCATTTATCATTTGGATTTTGTAGTAAGTAGATCCACTGTATTAAAAATGAATCAAAATAAAACAGCAACAAAAAACAGCAGCTACCCAGGACATGATGAAACAGGCACTCTCCTAGTCTCATTTACCTTTGGGAGTGATTTTACAACAAAAAAAACGGGGATAAATTTTAGTATCTACACAAAAAAAATTAAATATCTTCATAAAATATTTTATTCATACAAATGCAAAGAATAATAAACACCTACGTAAGTACATCTAAGAAATGCAACAGCACTGTCTCTGTGAAACTCCCCTGTGCCTCTCCCCTAACTGTATCTTTTCCTTCATCAAAGAGTCTAAATGTACATTCACTTTCATTCAGCAATCCCACGGCGTGAAATTTATCATACAGACAGACTTGCAAGAGAACACCAGCCTGCATAAAAAGTCTCGAAATAATACAAAATGTTCATTGAGAGACTACGTAAATTGGGGGCGCTTGGGTGGCTCAGTCAGTTAAGCATCCAACTCTTGGTTTGGCTCAGGTCATGGTCTCACGGTTCCTGAGTTCAAGCCCCAACCTAGGCTCCACAATGACAGCACAGAGCCTGCCTGGGATTGTCTCTCTTTCCCTCTCTCTCTGCCCTTCACCTGCTCACACACTCTTCCTCAAAAATAAATTTAAAAAGAGAGAGAGAGAGAGAGAGAGAGAGAGAGAGACTACATAAACTGAGGTACCTGGCTCAGTTGGTGGAACATCTAACTCTTGATCGCAGGGTCGTGAGATCAAGCCCCATGTTCAGTGCAGAGATTAATTAAAAATAAAATCTTTTTTAAAACAGGAAAGACTATAAATAAATTATGGAATAGCCAACTGATAATACACGAAGCTGTTTTTTGATTTGAATTTTTACAGTGTACTTTTTATTTATACTTTTATTTAAATGAATAAATTTAAAATCATACAGATCACATTAAGAAAATTTTTTACAAGCAATTTTTTTTTTTTTTTTTTTTTTTACAAAAATAAGGTGGCACTATATATAGTATACAGTTATTTTAAAACAATATACATTAGGGGCGCCTGGGTGGCTCGGTTGGTTTCAGCTCAGGTCACGATCTCACAGTTCACGCACGGGATGGAGCCTTGTATGGGGCTCTGTGATAACACTGAAGAACCTGCTTGGGATTCTCTCTCTCTCTGCCCCTTCCATGCTCACATTCTCTCCTTCTCTCTCAAAATAAATAAACTTTAAAAATCTATATATAGATACATACATGAGACAGCTTTCCACTGAAGTGTACGTAAACTGAACTCCTTCTGCAGAAGATTCCACTATGTGGACTGTGGTAGCCAGAATGAGGATTCGCTGTCCCCCAGCCCGAAGATGTTCATGCACACCCTAAAACCCAGCAACTGTGGATACCTTACTTTTCTTGGTAAAAGGAACTTTGCTGATATGATTAAGGGTGTGGATCTTGAGATGGGGGAATTACCCCGGATTATCAGCATGGGCCCATCTAATCCCAAGAGTCCTTAAAAGCAGAGAACCTCTGAGAGATAAGGCAGGAGGAGGAGGAAAGGAGTCCAGGATCCAAAGAATGCAGCTGACCACTGGAAGCTGGGAAGAGCACGAGCTGACAGCCAGCAAAGACACAGTGATCTTGATCCTACAACTGGCAAGGAACTAAACTCTGCCAAATCCAAGTAAGAAAGGAAATGGATCTTTCCCTAGAGCCTACAGACAGAACTACAGACCTGCTGACAGCCTGATTTTAGCTTGACGGCACGTGTGTTACACTTCCCACCTTCTTGGAAACGGTAACAATAGTTTGTGTTGTTTTCAGCTGCCAAATTTGCAGTCGTTTGTTACAGCAGCCATAGAATACAAGCACATGGATGTATCATAATTTCTTACTGCTGGACATTGTGAATTCATTCTGATTTTTCATTGTTGCAGATAATGCTGTAAGAATAACTACATCTACATCTTTGTGTGCTTATCTGAGTATTTCTTTTTTTTTTTTTTTAATCTGAGAGAGAGAGACAGCACTCGTGCATGCAGGGGAGGAGGAAAGAGGAAGAATCTTAAGCAGGCTCCACACTAAGCAAAGAGCTCAACGTGGGGCTTGATCCCACGACCCTGGGATCACGACCTGAGCGGAATACAAGAGTCGGACATTCAACCGGCTGAGCCACCCAGGTGTCCCAGTCAGGATAAATCGCTAAAACTGAAATTGCTAGTTTAAACATTACACATTTTGATAGATGTCAAATTGTCCTCCCAAAAGATGGGCTAATCTGTACCCACATCAACACTGAATGTGATTCCTATTTCTCCACAGTATTACTCATCTATAAAATTTCATAAAGGGGTAATTTTAATTTCAAACAAATACATCCATGAAAGTTCACCTCTTTATCCTTTTATTCAGCTTCCCTAATATTCCAGGAGTTACGAATAGATTTTCATGAATGAACACACAGAAATTTATGTAAGAATATAAAACTGCTTTAGAGGCAGTTTGGAACCAAAACTTTGGAACCAAAGAGCCTGTTTAAGAGGCCAAAACTTCAAAAAAAAATCTGTCCACTTCAAAAAACCAAAAATGTACACCTCACTCCAGATTTCCTCCACTATCCATTATTGATACAGTATAGACAGATTTATCAATCCTGTACTGAAGCGGTTTCAATTCCCAAACATTCAAAACAATTACTAAGTGCTCAATTTTGAGGAGTAAATTACAAATGAGACATGGCTCTTGCTTTCTGGGAATTTATAACATACCAGGAAATACATTTATAAAATACTACAAGGTGGTAAGTTCTATGGCGGACATATTCAGCGTCCTAGAGACACCCGGCCAGACCTAGATATGTGTGTAAATACATGTGAACTAGGGGTGGAGGAGGCAGGGAACAGTCTGGAAAGGTTTCCTAGGAAATGAAATCTCCACTAAATTACATAGAAACTACCAAGACAAAAGCATGGAGAGATTTTTAGTGGTTTGGCCTTGCTGGACCATAAAACATAAAGCAGAAAGAATTATAAGGGCAAAGTGCCTGGAAAGGAGAATGGCTTAACTCATTAAGTAATGAGAAGTCTGTGGTAAGAGTATGAGGCAAAGGAATGAGGTGGTCAAGTCTGCACGGTAGACCAACGGTTCTGGAAGCAGGAAGAAGAGATAAGGAGGACAGCCTGAAATAAGGCAGTGGCACTGAGAACAGAGAGGAGACACAATGGATACAATCATTTAAGAGATCAATCCATTCTTTCGATACTTATTGAGCACCTACTATGTGCCAGGCAGTAAGGGGATGATACGAAAGAAGGCTGCCGATGATCTGTAACACTCTAAACTAGAGAACCTAAAACGTATCAGAAGCTTTTGTTTGCCCTATATTGGCTAAAATCTTCAAGGACTGCCTTACTTCTTACTTGGGAATAAATCTGTTTTACCCTACCTACTCATGTTACAGAATTTGATCCCATCCTTTCCCGGCCTTTATATGTTTCCTCTCTTTACCAGGGCCTTTCCAGTTTGTTTAGTTTCTACATAATACTTCCTACCGCCAGTTGTCATTTATTTGGTTACTAACAGTGCCTCAGGGGGGGCGGGCCCCCCGGCAATCTAACCTTCTAATGCCAAGACATTAATTAGGAAAGAAGGCAAGAAGACCGCATTCTCCTCACAGCAGCAAAATAGGGTCCCATTTTTTTATACTCCCCTCATTTTCTCCAACAAGCTCCATGAGTAAAGCCCTGTCTAGGACACAGGGCATGGGCCTTAAAGGCGGAATGTCTGGCCACAGACCCAGGTTCAACTCAGTAGCAGTGTGACTGTCAGCAAATTCCTTAACCTTGCCATGACTTGGTTTCTTCATCTGCTAAATGAGAGGAGTAGTATCTACTCCTCGGTTATTGGAGGAGACAGGAGTATAGGACTGTAGGAGTTAAAATAAGGGAAGTGCTTAACATGGTATCTCTCACATAACAAATACTCAGTAAACGTAAGCTACTGTGACCCCTTATAGATCCATGTCAGCAGGTGCTCTATCGCTTTAGAGCACAACTCAGCATGCAGTTTGTCACAGTCTCTTGCGCTGCAGTCTTACCTTGGCACCAGCCAACTCCTTCATCATAAAGAGAGAATCATCAGCTCGTTCGTCGTCATCGTCATCATAATTTGGGGAGGGAGCTCCCTCAGCTCCTTGCCTCAGCAGGCTGCCACTTCCTCTAGGGTCAAACGGATCTACCACAATGGGCTCAGTACCTTTAATTTCACATCGGCAGAAAGGACAGCCCTGGCCTTCTGATTCCTGCGGAGGAAACAGGAGATGGTAACAGACACATCTCAAAGTACTGACAAGATCTGTCCACTGGGAAATGCATTTCCTAGAGACGAAAAAAGAAATCAAAAATTTAAAACCTACCCCAGAAGCCAGGTCATCCTTTTTATCTGTAAAGGATACACAATCCCCAATTCTTCAGAGTGATTACACAGCTGGGGAAATGCATGCTTTGGATCCATACCTGCCAGGACGTAAGACAGGACGTGCACATGAGGTGTCCACAGGGCTCGATTTTTACATCCTTATCATTTTCAGCACATATTTTACACAGTTGGAATGTGGAGCCCATCTCACAGTATAATTCATATTGTTCCTTTGATTAAAAAGAAATTAAAGAGATTACTCAGCCCATTCAGATATTTGTTGAACTGTAACTGTACTGTTACTGATTGTAACTGTAAATACTAACAACAGAAAAACTAAAGACTTACTTTCTATACAAATTTTGCTTGTACGAAAGTGGTCAATAGTCTCTCGTTAAAAGAGAAAAAAAGCACTCGGTCTCGGTCCTATTTTAAGTTCTTTAGAGAAACCACACACACATAAATTCACTAATCTAGTCAATGGTTTAAAATGTAAATGTTCTGGGGCGCCCGGGTGGCTCAAACACCCGCCTTCCACTCAGGTCATGATCTTGAGGTTCGTGGGTTCGAGCCCTACGTTGGGCGCGGTGCTGACAGTTCGGAGCCTGGAGCCTGTTTCACATTCTGTCTCCCTCTCTCTCTCTGCCCCTCCCCCACTCGCCCTCTGTCTCTCTCAAAAATAAACATTAAAAAAAGGATAAAAATACATAAATGTAAATGTTTCAATCACTTAATACAATAGAACTGTCAGTTCTGTAAAGTACATACAAAAGCTTGCCTCCAGAGCTATGGTTATACCATACAACAAAATTCACCTGGGTCACTTTGATGTGGTCTTGGGGAGTTGGTTCACACAAGCCTGTCAGGTCAGGATTCTGATTCCGTCCATCTGGAAACAGATAGCTGTAAAAAGAGTAACCAGCCTCGGGGTTTTACTAAAGCTAATTTGTAACTGCTACCAAGACAGACAAATTTTATCTAGCAGTTCTCTCATTCTAAAAGGGTAGTTTTGCATAAGTACAAAGATGTATCTTACTAATACTTCAAAAAACATACAGGGGCGCCTGCGTGGCTCAGTAGGTTGAGCATCCGACTCTTGATTTCGGCTCAGGTCATGATCCCAGGGTTGAGGGATCAACCCCCACATCGGCCTCCATGTTGAGCATGGAGCATGCTTAAGATTCTCTCTCTTTCCCTCTGCCCCTCTCCCCCACTTGCACTCTCTCTCTCTAAAAACAAACCAAACCAAAACAAAACAAAAACAGAGCAGTTCCAAGAAGATATTCCCAAACACTGATAGCTCTTTCTCTAGGCCACAACGCCCCAAGCTCTATCGTCTGAGAGGCTGACAACTTTTTCAGTAAAGGGCCAGACGGTAACTATTTTTGGCTCTGCAAGCCACGTAAGTCTGTCTGTGTCATGTATTCTTCTCTGGTTGTTGTTTTTTAAGTAACACTTGAAAAGGGAAAACCTGTCTTAGGTGCGGGCTGTACCACAACAGCCAGCCTCATAGCTAACAACAGCTACGAGCCATAGTTTGCCAACCCCTATGACTCCTTTTAAATAAAAACAAAAGTCCTACAGAACCTGGAGGTCAAAACAATATAACCTGTTAAGATGCTCCTTGAATCTTAAACTGTAAAAGAACCCTGGAATAAAGTCACTGATGATCAAGTTTCACAACCCCTAAGTTCCTAGACTCCAGCAGATGACAAACAGTAGATACTCACAAGCCTTCCCTGAAGCCGTCAATCAGGGCTTGAAAGAGAGGTTTATTGTGTGGGATTGTCTGGAGAATGTTCCCGTCAGCAGTGACGTACCCAATAGCCCACTGACCCAGACGAGTGCAGCTGAGCCGGAAAATGTAACTGTGAACAGTGAGGAACAGAACCTTTTACATACTTGTATTCGGGTGGAAGCTGAGACAGAGACAAAAATCAAAAGGACCACCAATAATAGATTCTACGATGACTACAGAGCAAAAGCAAGAAACACATAAGCTCAATTTTTAAGTGGCTTGAAAGCATTTATCAAACCCTAAGATCTGAATCCGTCAATTCCTCTGGTGAACAGATAGCAATCCCAGTAAAGAAACGTGGCCGCTGGGGAACTAACACAAGATCGTGTTTCCTCCTTTCTGGCAAAGGTCACAAGAGAATAAAATATAGGAGGATAAACCTCTTTGCTTCAAGGAACTGACCTTCCGGGTTTGTGAATGAACTTCTGGAGCCGAGCTTTTACTTCATCATACGTCAGGAAAGCCATGTATCCGGGATGGGTTACAGCAAGACTGTTCCAGTTCCTGAGCAAAGAGGACCACGGCTAAGGGAACAAGAGTTCAATCAGACCACTCAGCTCAAGACCTAAAACCAACTTCAGAGCAATGAAAAACAGAAGGAAAACAACCTTGATTCTCAATGATAAATTCTCCATTTACTCTCACAAATTTTGAATTATGTTGTCACTATGAGGGAAACACGGTTGAGATAAGAGCTTACAAAAACTAAGAAAAAACAAATATACACTTACAGAAAGATTTTTTTCATAAAATGAAATTCAAGACATTCTAACGCAGTTCTACTGACAGGAGTGAGGTTAAATGGCAACAAGCAAAAAAATCAGAGAAACAGCAGGACCCACACGTGCAACTAAGAAGTTGCAGACAAAGGCTTATGCAAGTTTAGCTACATGCACATTATCTTTATGGAAAGAAATAAATGAGCTCTTTCGAAGCTCTCAATATTAACAGTCAAGAATTTCAATACAATAGGAGAAAAAGTTGGAAACACATAATGTCCAGCAACAGGAAACTGATTAAATAGATCATATTATACCCATTTTCTGGACGTTCCAAAACCATTAAGACAGTGCAAAAGAAGACTACTCACTAACAAAATGAGATAATAAATATGAGGTGAACAAAGCAGATCATATAGTTATTTTTACCAATAAATAAACAAAAATACAGGGCAGTGGGGGTTTTTTTGCTTATAATTTCTAGACTAAAAATACTTTTATACAATAAACTTTCAAATGTTACTTTTTTAAAGAGCTCTCTCTTCAGAAAAGTAGCAACAACTAGTTGTTAGTTTTGTTTGTAGTATCCTACCTGAAAGAGTCTTGTAAAGATGTCAAATTCAAAAACTGAAATATAATCATTGCAGGTCAGATCAATAGTGGATTTCAGAGCCATGGCCTCGAGCCCGGAACTGATGGGATGCACTTCGTGAAGGGCCTGTCGGAAACTCTTCCAAGGGACTATTGTCCTGGGTGGGGGGTGGGGGGTGGGAGGGAAGGCACTGGGTGAGACAACAGACAATTCTGGGCATTGCTAAAATAACCAAGGAAAAGAAAGCCACATGAGGTCTTAAAACCAATTTCAATTCTCTTAAAGAAGCTAAGCTATATTTTGGATTGAGAAGAGAAAGGGAGTAAACGATGTATTTCTTAACTTTCTAGTACGTACATTAGTAACAGAGACATCTTCTTCCACTATTCTTTGGCAGAAGGTCACAAACTAACCCCTTTCTCATCTTTCTTCACACATTTGTTCCATTTAGGGAAGCACGGAAAGAGAGAGGAAATTACTCTTTTTATATAATAAATGCAACCTCTGGCCAGGCCTCAATTAACAGAAAGCTTACGTTTAAACTAAGTTTGTTTTTTTTTTTTTTAATATTTATTCATTTCGAGAGAGACTGCACACGCATGGGCGCGTGCACGAGCGGGAGAAGGGCAGAGAGAGGAGGGGAGAGAATCACAAGCAGGCTCCGAGCTGTCAGGGCAGAGTCCAACATGGGGCTCGATCCCACGAACCGTGAGATCATGACCTAAACCAAAATCCAAGAGTTGGACACTTAACCAACTGAGCCACCTAGGCGCCCCAAAATAACTTTTTCTTTTCTTAATTTTTTTTAATGTTTATTTATTTTTGAGACAGAGGGAGACAAAGCGCGAATGGGGGAGGGGCACAGAGAGAGGAAGACACAGAATCTGAACAGGCTCCGGGCTCTGAGCTGCAGGCACAGAGCCTGTCGCGGGGCTCAAACTCAAGGACCACGAGATCATGACCTGAGCCAAAGTCAGAAGCTCAACCGACGGAGCCACCCAGGGGCCCCCAAAATAACTTTTTCAAAGCATGAAATACATTCTGAGTTCTTTGAGGAACTCACACTCTCAAGGATGAGACAGGAGGAAACAGGCTTATGGCACAGGAGCAACAGAGTTTGACAGGGATGAGGAATAAATTATTAATATAAGTGATTAAACCCCAGATAAGGCAAGCACCAGATATTACGGGATTTCTATTTCTCAAAATACAAGCTCATTGCCTTTGAAAAGTTTTAAGACATCAAGTGGCATTTTGAACTCTTTTCTAATGTAGTTATTAAGTTAAAAGAAACAAAGTTAAACTTATTCCCATCCTCTTTACCCAGATTTTTAAATCACTAATTATTCTATGTTTTACATTTACACATATTTTGAAAAGGTGGCATTTAAAAAGAAATTTACATTAGGATCTGTATATTCGATGAAAAAGTTTTACTGTTTTCTATCTTTTCATTTCCTTGATCCAAAATTTCAGAGGACATACAAGAATTTGTATTAATACTTAAGAGCATAAGCTTAATTCATGAATCTGTCGAATTTAAAACTTCTATACGTCAAAAGACAATATAAGGAAAGTGGAAAAACCAGCTACAGATTAGAAGATACTTGTAATGTAAGTAACTAACAGACAATCCGTATCTTACAAGAGGAGAAAGTGTAGTAAAAAGGACAAGTCAGGAAGAGGAATAGGCAAGTTAGAGTAAGAATCCTGACTGGTCACACTTGTGAAAAGATGCTCAGTCTCCCATGTCATCAGGACTATAAAGCAAAATATGACACCCAATTCACATCACCAGTGTTAGCCAGACTGTGGAGCTACTGGAATTTACGTACACTACTCATAGGGATATAAACTAGTATAACCACTTTGGAAAGCAACTGGGCAATATCTGGCAAAGCAGAGGATGTGAAACCCCCTGATTTGGCTATTTTGCTCCTAGCATGGAACTATGAAGAAGCTCCTGCCTATGAAGGTGAATATAATTTTGTTCACCTCAGCACTGTTTGTGATAGCAAATAATGTGAAACATATGTCCATTAACAGCAGAACGGATGGGGAGAAAAAGAAATAAATATTCAAACAAAGGGCACGGGTCTCAATTGAATCTGCGAAATTTTCTCCAAAAAGAAAAAAAAGTTAACTATTTACACCAAAGCAGGGAAGCAGATACAGTACGTCCTCCCTTATCTGCAAAGGATACTTTGCAAAAACCCTCAGTGGATGCCTGCAAACGCAGGTAAATACCAAACCCTATATATATTATGTTTCGTCCTATACACACACACCTAAGATAAAGTTTAATTTCTAAATTAGGCACACTGAGAGATTAAGAACAATAACTAATCAAATAGAACTCTAACAGTATACTGTAATGGAAGTTATGGAAATATGATCTTTCCCTCTCACAATATCTTACAGTACATACCCTTCTTGTGGTGGGTGATGTGATATGATAAAATGCCTACGTGATGTGATGAAGGGAGGTGAATCACGTAGGCACTGTGATGTAGTGTTAGGCTACTAGTGACCTTCTGATGAAGTATCAGGAGGATCACCTGCTTCTGGACCACAGTTGACCGCAGGGAACGGAGACCATGGAAAGTAAGACTGCAGATAAAGGGGGGAGGGGGGAAGCTACTGTACATTCATGTTCGTTATTTTTCTCTATGCTTTCCCATATTATTCCATTCATAAAAAAATAAGTAGGGGCTCAGTCAGAAGACCATATGACTCAGGGTTGTGATTTCGAGCTCCACACTGGGGTTAGAGTTTACTTAAAAAAAGTTAGGGCAGCTGGGTGGTTCAGTTGGTTCAGCATCTGACTCCTGATTTCAGCTCACATTTGTGAGATCACTTGTGACATCAAGCCCTGTGTCGGGCTTCGTGCTGAGCAGGAGGCCTGGTTGGGATTCTCTCTCCCCCTCTCTGCTCCTCCCCCACTCTTTCTCTCTCTCAAAATAAAATAAACATTAAAAAAAAAAAAAAAAGGAAAAAAGTTAAAAATTAGATATAAAAATTTTTAAAATACACAAAAGGCCAAAACATATGCTTTAGTTTTCATAGTTCAAATTATTTGGGCACTTACTTTTCCCCAAAAGCTTTCCTCCAAAATTCTGCAGCGTCTGCTTTCGTAATCCGAAATGTGTCTCCTTGAAAGAGTCCACTTGGAAAGATTCCTTTTAGTTCCGCCAGCATGTGGCTGAAGATCAGTGACAGTTTGGTTAGGTTTCGCCTACAAATGATCAGAAGTGCAATAATTAAACACATAACGTTATTTTTATTTTAAATTCACTGAAATCAACCTAGTCAGGTGTGTAATTAATATGAACACGAATATACATTTACGAAGAACCTCTCCCAATATACTTTCTGATCAATATTATTCAGAGATATTATAAAACTAGGAAAGGAGAGAGGAAGGAAATGTGTTGTTGACATATGAAATACTCTGTGATACTATCTGTGCTCAAAGCAGGGCTTCAGAAACTGTTTTTGCTCTAACATCATATGAAAGATGCAGATAGAACAAAGACTGTGGCACTCACTAGACCCACTCCCATTCCCTCCATTCAAAAGATGTCCTATAGTAAATAGAAAAAATTTAACAGGAATATATTTTAAGGCTTTTAATCTAACTCAAGCCAAATACCTCTGAGTATTCACTAATATGAACAAATCCACGTTGTGAAGATGACAGAGGACTCAAATAAAGGTACTTACTTGAACACCTCGACTAATCTACTCACAAATGAGAGGAAATGCTAAAAAAGCAAAATAATCAGAATAGCTTTGTATAAACTATTCTGGATTTTAAAACAAATCATCATATGACTCACACAAATTAAAAAATAAATTACTAGTAAATTAATAAATTACAATTCTCAATTTAAATATCTAAGACCTAACAAATATTTCCACTTAAATCAGACCTTAAAGAGGTTAAGTTTTACCAAAACAACTCCTCATCCTATACCAAAACTGAAGTGCTAAAATCCAAACCATGTAAAAATTCCTAAGTGAATATGCTACTATTCTGCTTTGACAATCAGGGAACTTATTCTAATAACCTGTTTAATCTCTGCTTAATGAATGGAATCATAAAGATGCCACACAGCTTAATGTAGTTATGTAATCAGTGTGTTGGGGCACCTGGGTGGCTCATTCGGGTAAGCGTCCAATTCTTGATTTTGGCTCAGGTCATGATCTGAGGGTTATGGGACTGAGCCGCGCACGTTAAGATTCTCCACCCCCTCTGCTAGCACTCTCTCTCTCTAAAATTAAAGAGTCACATGCTCCACCGACTGAGCCAGCCAGGCACTCCTAGGTGCATACTGTAATCAGATTACCTTTCTTATCTTTAATGTGCTGTCACACAGAAAAGATACAGACAGATGCTTTACTGTTAAGCACCAAACCAGCTACCGTCTGCATTACCTTCCCTTTGTCTCAATCATTGGTATTTCTGTATTCAAAAGTCTGTTCTTGTCATGAGTGGCTTATAAAATTTCAAGTCAAAAAAAATAAAAAAAATAAAAAAATAAAAAAAAAAGAGGGGCGCCTGGGTGGCGCAGTCGGTTAAGCGTCCGACTTCAGCCAGGTCACGATCTCGCGGTCCGTGAATTCGAGCCCCGCGTCGGGCTCTGGGCTGATGGCTCAGAGCCTGGAGCCTGTTTCCGCTTCTGTGTCTCCCTCTCTCTCTGCCCCTCGCCCGTTCATGCTCTGTCTCTCTCTGTCCCAAAAATAAATAAACGTTGGGAAAAAAAATTTTTTTTAATTTCAAGTCAATTCATAATCAAATCTGATCATCTAAAAATTCTCTTTAATAGAGACTTTTCTCTTTCTGTTATAATGGAGATCCCATCTTTGTCTTTAATGTATAAAATGCTGCACCAAAGTAACCAAGTCTCTCTGGCCCTGACTCTTGTGCAAAATGCTACTGAAATCTTTCCAGTCAGCTTTTCAACAAATCCGCTCCACTTTCCTGATATGTCTTCTTGCACTTGTAGCAAGTTATTCTCTTTCTAGTTTCCTATTTGTTTTCTGAAAGCACCTACAAAAGTGATAATATATTCCTTGAAGACAGTCTTAAAATAATTCATATGCTAAACAGATCAAGTGTGAGACAGGAATACAAGCACTTATCCAATCCCTGAGTTCCATCAGCAGTTCTCCTCTTGGCACTCAGAGATCCTTCCATGATGGCTTCTAGAACTTTTACTATTTTACCAAAGTTGTAACAAAAATCATAAAGATCAAGGCTGTATCACAGAATGGGGTGCCTGGTTGGCTCAGCTGGTAAAACATGCGACACTTGATCTTGGGGTCGTGGGTTCCGAGTTTCACACTGGGTATAGAGAGTACTTAAAAATAAAATTTTTAGGGGCGCCTGGGTGACTCGGGAAGTTAGCATCTGACTCTTGATTTCAACTCTGGTCATGATCTTCCAATTTGTGCGATTGAGTCCCGCATCAATCCCTCTTGGGATCCTGTTTCTCCCTCCTTCTCTGTCCCTCCCCTACTCTCTCTCTCAAAAATAAATAAACTTTAAAAACAAACAAACAAACAAACAAACAAACAGAAAGAATATATCACGAGTATATCTCAGAAGAATTCTGCAACACAGAACTTGGCAGAAAACGTGCAAAGCACCAATTATTCCCAATGACCTTACTTTCAAGTCGTCAGCGGAACACAGTAGACTGAACCTCAATAAACATAGATCACATTCTGCCAAATGTTAATCTTTAAAGAGAAACAAGTGAGAGCCCAGGATTTCCTTAAGTTATGCTAAATTGTTGAGAACGTACTACGTGTAAAGAGCTATGCTGGGGCGCCTGGCTGGCTCAGACAGAAAACATGCGACTCTTGATCTCAGGGTCGTGAGTTTAAGTCCCACACTGCGGGTATAGGTTACTTAAATATTAAAAAAACAAAAACCAAAACAAACTATGCTAAACAGTACAGCAGAGTAATATACGTATAATATGACCAAGAAGATATTATATCACACTCTCAAGGTTTTAACAGCTTTTTCAGGACTCTTATTTCCTCCTGAAAGTATCTTTCTTTGGTTTCTCTCATGCTGTCCTCTCTTGGTTCTCCTACTGGCTTTGTCTTTCTTTGGCTTTTCTTCCTATTCTCTCAACAGAGCTATTTCCCAAGAATATGCTCTCGGATACTTTCTTGTCTCTCTCCGTGTAATCTCTTGACTCTTCCTTCACAATCAGAAGCTTGAGAAACCACTCTGCAAGCGATTCCCAAATCTTAAAATTTGGTAACTTTCCAACTGCCAACTATACTTCTCCATTCACATGCTAACACCTCAAAGCAACATGTTCAAAATTAAATTAATCTTCCTTCTCAAATCTGTTCTGTCTTCATATTCTCTGTAATGACAACACCATCTTACTTCCCACAAATTCAAAACCTTAGAAGGGCGCCTGGGTGATTCAGTCAGTTAAGCATCCAACTCCGACTTAGGTCATGATCTCACCACGGTTTCATGGGTTCAAGACTCACATCGGGCTCTCCACTCTCAGCACAGAGCCCACTTTGGATCCTCTGTCTCCCTCTCTGTCTCTGCCCCTTCCCCGCCTGCACGCAGGAGCGCATGTGCGTGCTCTCTCTAAAATAAACATTAAAAAAATTTTTTTTAAATAAAGAGTTTCTGAAATATATATATGTAAATATAAAGCTTAGAGTTATCTTGGCTTCTTCCGCCTCCCTTATTCTCCATATCTGACCTATTTGTCAATTTGCTGACCACTCTTGTCTTCCTACCTTTAAACTACATGATTTTAATTGAAGTTCGTTGCTACCCTCCCCCACCTACTCCACAATTCAAACTTTAGTCTTCCACACAGATGGCCAACAGACACGTGAAAAGATGTTCAACATCACTCAACATCAGGGCAATGCAAATGAAAACCACAAAGAGATAACACCTCACACCTGTCAGAATGGCTCCAATCAACACACAAGAAACAATTGTTGGTGAGGATGGGGAGAAAAAGGAACCCTCATGCACAGCTGGTAGGAAGTGAACTGCTGTAGCCACTGTGGAAAACCATACGGTGTACCTCAAAAAGGTAAAAATAGGGACACCTGGGTGACTCAGTCGGTTGATGTCCGACTTCGGCTCAGGTCATGATCTCCCAGTTGGTGGGTTCGAGCCCCACTTCGGGCTCTGTACTGACAGCACCGGAGCCTGGAGCCTGCTTCAAATTCTGTGCCTTCCTCTGTCTCTGTCCCTCCCCTGCTCACACTTGGTCTCTCTCTCAAAAATAAACATTACCAAAAAAATGTGGTTAGGGTGAGGGGGAGGAGGAGGGGAGTGGTCTCTAGTCCTGTGATTAGGTCTCAGCCTTTAAAAAAAAAAAAAAAAGGTAAAAATAGAACAATCCTACAATCCAGTAATTGCACTACTGGGTATTTACCCAAAAATTACAAAAGCACTGGTTCAAAGAGATACATGCACCCCTATGTTTATAGCAGCATTATTTATAATAGCCAAATTATGGAAGCACCCAAATGTCCACTGACTGATGGATAAAGATGTGTGTGTGTGTGTGTGTGTGTGTGTGTATACACACACAATGAACTATTACTCTGCTATAAAAAATGAAAGCTTCCCATTTGCAACCACATGCATGGAGCTAGAAAGTATAACACTAAGTGAGATAAGTCAGGCAGAGAAAGACAAATACCACATGATTTCACTCATACATGTAATTTAAGAAACATATGAGTAAAGGAAATAAGATAGGCAAACCAAGAATCAGACTCTTAACTACAGGGAACTCTGACGGTTAGCAGAGGGGAGGAGGGTGGGAGACGGGTGAAACAGATGGTGGGGATTAAGGAGGGTACTTATGATGAGCACGGGGTGATGAATGCAAGTGTAGAATCACTAAACTGTACATCTTAAAACGAATATTACAGGTTTTTTTTTAATTTATTTTGAGAGAGGGGCGCCTGGGTGGCGCAGTCGGTTAAGCGTCCGACTTCAGCCAGGTCACGATCTCGCGGTCCGTGAGTTCGAGCCCCGCGTCAGGCTCTGGGCTGATGGCTCAGAGCCTGGAGCCTGTTTCCCATTCTGTCTCCCTCTCTCTCTGCCCCTCCCCTGTTCATGCTGTCTCTGTCCCAAAAATAAATAAACGTTGAAAAAAAAAAATTTAAAATTTATTTTGAGAGAGACCAAGAGAAAACAAGCGGGGGAGGGGAAGAGAGAGGGAGAATCCGAAGCAGATTCAGCATGGACATAGGGCTCGAACCCATGAAACCGCAAGATCATGACCTGAGCCGAAATCAAAAGTCGGACGCTTAACCAACTGAGCCACCCAGGCACCCCATTATTACACTGTACGTTAACCAACTGGAATTAAAAGTAAATACAGTAACAAAAACAGACTTCAGTCTCCAGTCTCCTCCTGTGAAGGTGAATCATGCCACATATGTAACTGCCTTTTTAAGGAGGGGAAAAAACAATTTCCACACTGCCAGGGGGACAAAACCCAAGCTCAATTTTGATTTGAAGACTTTCCGCTGACTTGAATCTAAGCTACCTCTCTAACTAATTTCTTACTTCTTCACGAGTATGTTCTAGCCAAACTGAATACGTCATCTTTTCTCATACATACTACCCTTGTTCACTTTCCCACCTGTAAGCCTCTGCTTATCAGTTTCCCTAGTCTGAAATAAGACGCAGCTTAAATGTCATTTCCTAAGAAGCCAGCTAGAAGTAATGAACCACTCAAATACCCACAGCACGTTCACCGCAGCTCTCATGTCATCTGAACCCCTCTTGTACTATCGTTATCTATGTACACGAGAGCTAAATGCATTTCTAACGGGTATTCACATCCCTTTGGGCAGCTGCCACCATTTCTAACCTTCGTTATACCTTCAGAAAACACTGCCTGCTAGTGCTAGGCTCTATGGATGGATGCAGCTATGAACAAAACAAAATCTGGCTTTTCGGCATTCCTGTTCCCATGGGAGAGCATCAGGTGGTGGGAGAAAGGTGCTTTGAAGAAAAACAATGCAGCCTATGAGAAGAGAGTCATGGAGAGTTGCTGTTTTAGAGAGGGTCGTCTTAGGAACCTCTCTTTTGAGAGTTGACTTCTAAGCCAAGTCTGAAGCAGGGGCAAGAAGGGAGTCAGGGATGACTGAGCTGTGTTGGCATCTTTTCAAAGAATGTTCCAGTGAGATCTACCAAGGGTCCAGCACGATGCTGGATCAGAGATACAATATACACACCAAAATCATAATGAGCAGAAAGCTATTTTAATTTGTGAAGCCACAAAAAAAAAAAAAAAAAAAAGAGAAAGAAAAGAAAAGAAAGTTATTGACCACAAGGATGTAATGGCACCAGGCACCTAAGAGCAGCTCAAAGTGCTGACTGAAATAGTTACTGAAAATCAATCTGAGACACTTTCCTACTCAAGGATGCATCCCCAAAAAGCCAACTTACATTTCTGAAAACCACCAGAGTTGTGCACCATAAGCATCATACTTCTTAAAAGGAAATTAAATATCTATAAAAGCCCACGGGTCACAGCATTTTGTAACTGATCTGAGTTGAAATTCTGTTCAATAACATTTTAAGGCCGCTGGCTTATGGTTGAGTGCTGTGTATAAGGCTGAGTTTAATCAGCAGAATCCGTCTAAACATGTAATCTTAGAACCACGAGGCGTGATGGATATTTAGCTTATTACGAGGTAAGCAATACTTTTCAAAATTCTGTCAGCAGTTACTTCAATTCATACAATATGTTCTAACAATTCTCCAAAGAGCCACAAAGGAACACAACTGTTCTATTTTTTTTATAAATACCCTGAAGACAAAACTTTTCTTAAGTTCCAGCAGTAGCAAGTAATACAGGTTTTACTTTAACTCATGAGGTATTTGAAGGAAGTCATTTTTTTTTAATGTTTATTTTTGAGAGCGAGACAGGGAGCAAGTGGGGGAGGGGCAGAGAGAGAGAGAGAGAAAGGGAGAGAGGGAGAGAGAGAGAGAGAGAGAGAGAGACAGACAGAAAGACAGAGAATCCCAAGCAGGGTCCAGGCTCCAAGTTGTCAGCACAGAGCCCGAAGCGGGACTCGAACTCACAAACCATGAGACCATGACCCGAGCCGAAGTTGGATGCTCAACCAACTGAGCCACCCAGGTGCTCCCATTTTTATTACCTTTGACACCAAACATCTACACCTAAGTAACCACAAATTCTACCCTCTAGCTTCCCTCCTCCTCTTCTCTTACCTCACAACTTCCCCATAATAATCGAATGCTGACTCAGTATACAGTGTCAGTTGTTTTCAAAGTTCAGACCAGTGTCAGCTCTTTCCCCCTAACTCAGGTCCTACTCTACAAGCCAACATACCTTTGTACCTGAGGCCTAAAATAATGGTTACATTTTCTGTGTATAGTTTCAGTTAATAAGGAACTAAGATTTCTATGTCACCAATACATAGCTATATTAAAGATTAAAGAAGCGGGGCACCTGGGTGGCTCAGTTGGTTAAGCGTCCGACTTCAGCTCAGGTCATGATCTCGCGGTCCGTGAGTTCGAGCCCCGCGTCAGGCTCTGGGCTGATGGCTCAGAGCCTGAAGCCTGCTTCCGATTCTGTGTCTCCCTCTGTCTCTGCCCCTCCCCCATTCATGCTCTGTCTCTCTCTGTCCCCAAAATAAATAAACATTTTTTAAAAAATTAAAAAAAAAAAGAAAAGGGGCGCCTGGGTGGCGCAGTCGGTTAAGCGTCCGACTTCAGTCAGGTCACGATCTCGCGGTCCATGAGTTCGAGCCCCGCGTCGGGCTCTGGGCTGATGGCTCAGAGCCTGGAGCCTGTTTCCGATTCTGTGTCTCCCTCTCTCTCTGCCCCTCCCCCATTCATGCTCTGTCTCTCTCTGTCCCAAAAATAAATAAACGTTGAAAAAAAAAAAAGATTAAAGAAGCAATATAGCTCCTGCTTTAGCTTCTAAAGTAGAAAGATAAATACAACTTGATAGGAATTGCAATCACCATTTCTATAAACCAAACAGGACAGTGTTGAAAAGTAGCCTTTGTATGAACATGAGATAAACAGAAAACTCTTCAAATGATTCCAACCAATGAACTTACTACACAAAATACTGAAAAACAAGCCATCTTTAGAACTCATGGCCACAAAGTACTTTGCAGAGAAAGAGGAAATGAAAAAAAGAACATGTATGGGGAGATAAATTAACTCTTTATATTAAAATTTATGAACATTTAAGAGGAATACTGAGAATGGTACCACTCTTGCTTTAATGAGAATGCTCCATCCCTTCCAAGTACAGCAACAATTTATTTCATGAAGAAAAGGACTTTTCAGAAATAAGTATTAAGAGATTGAGATCTTTTAGAAAACAATGATGACTTACAATACAGTTAGTCCAATGTATTCATAAAGATATTCTCACTTAGGGTTACATTTCTGAAACTCCATTTTGGGGGCGCCTGGATGCCCCAGTTGGTTAGGTGTCTACTTCAGCTCAGGTCATGATCTCACAGTTCGTGATTTCGAAACCCATGTCGGGCTCTGGACTGCCAGTGTGGAGCCTGCTTGGGATCCTTGCTCCCTTCTATCTGCCCCTCCCCTACTTGTGCTTTCTCTCTCAAAATAAATACATGAACTTAAAGTACGGTCCTTAAAAAAAAAAAACCAAAAAAAAAACCCCTCCATTTTGATAGTAATAAATTCTGTAACTCACAAGCATGGTCTGTCTATTCTTTCTACAAAGGAGTATGTGAAAATATATGTGAGAATAGTTAAAAAGACTAGAGATCTACAATGTATTTCCTGGAGGGGATGCGTGGGTGGATCAGTTGGTTAAGTGACCGACTTTGGCTCAGGTTGGGATCTCGTGGATCGTAAGTTCAAGCCCGTGCTGGGTTTTCTGCTGTCAACACAGAGCCTGTTAATCTAATGTGGTAAGTTAAATATTGTTACCTATTTGGGGGTGCCTGGGTGGCACAGTTGGTTAAGTGTCCAACTCTTGATCTCAGCTCAGGTCATGATCTCATAGTTCATGAGTTCAAGCCCTGCCATCGGGCTCTGTGAGGTTGTTGCAGAGCCTGCTTGGGATTCTGTCTCTCCTTTTCTTTCTGTCCCTTCCCTGCCTGTGTTCTCTCTCTCTCTCTCTCTCTCAAAATAAACTTAAAAAAAATTTTTTTTAAATATTGTTATACATTCTAACATTAGAGACTTGCTAAATGCCAGAATCTGTGAATTATTTTACTCAATTTTCTTTCTGAAGAAATAACACAGGGGTGCCTAGGTGGCTCAGTCTGTTGAGCATCAGACTTCAGCTCAGGTCATGATCTCATAGTCCCTAAGTTCAAGCCCTGCATCAGGCTCTCTGCCGTCAGCACGGAGCCTACTTAGGATCCTCTATCCCCATCGCTCTATCCCCCTTGGTTGCTCTTGCTCTCAAAAATAAATATTAAATGTTAAATAAGTGTTAAAAACATTAAAAAAAAAGGTAACACAGAAACATCAAAAATCATCTCAGCCATTTCAAAATACTGTCTCATGTGAAAATGGTTCAAAGACTCAGAAAGAAGTTTCTTTGATTTTTAAAGCAAAGGAAACAAGACTTTCATAATTAAGTTACTTGAAGAATCTAGGGGACAGGTATAGGAATGGTGTAAAGTTCTTTCAATGTTTCTGTATGAATGAAAATTTTCATAGTAAAACACTGGGGGGAAACCCCAATAATTTAGGCTGAAATGTGTTTTAGTATTTGTGGACCCAATGAACCTGTATTTCCCAGTGGGTAAATTTCAAAGTGATTAACACTTTTAATACAATGATTCATAAATAGCTACACAACATTATACAGTATCATTTTGAAGTTGTAAAACATTCTCCCAAATGAGGTCAATATAACCCATTTTTTGACATTTAGCCATGGTGTGGGCTAAGGACTCCACAGAGATGATGACAAATTAATTATACTGTTGAATAGTGAAATGATCAATGTTTGTAAGTACTTTATGTACTGGTACCATTTCAGTGATAACTATGCTGCTTTCCTAGTCACTGGACTCCAAAAACCTTACATGCAAACACTAATGTCATCCAAAGAATGCTGACTGAGAACATAGTGACATGACATTTATAACTCAATAGCAGCATCCTCTGCTCAGAGTAATCAGCTTTAAAAATAGATACAACGGAACTTCTTTCAACAAGCTTCACAGGAAGTCAATAAAGTACTGTTTAGCTCTTATCTGCTTAAACTGCTTTAAAAAGGGGGGGGGGTGCAAAACCAAAAGCATCACCTACAAAAGGAGTTCTGAACCAGTGTCTCTGAAAATATCAATGACCTTTTTTTTTTTTTATAATACTAAACACACATTAAACGTATCTGTATATTGGCGGTCCTGCCTTTGAGATCCCCAGTTACATGTAACAGACTGCCATCACACAACATTAATCATCCAGAGCATTTTGAACTACCGGTTTCATAGAATTCAAAGCTAAAGGGACACTAATGTAATTCACCAAGTGACTGGGAGGGCAGCAGCCCATGTGAGAATCTC
This sequence comes from Herpailurus yagouaroundi, assembly GCF_014898765.1. Taxonomy (NCBI): domain Eukaryota; kingdom Metazoa; phylum Chordata; class Mammalia; order Carnivora; family Felidae; genus Herpailurus; species Herpailurus yagouaroundi. Next base: position 11,208,050 of record NW_024412402.1, on the reverse strand, counting down.
TAATACTCCCCTCACACTTCTAACAAATTAATCTTAAAACTCAGACACAATCTCTTTACTCCCTCCTACACAAAGATTTTCAAAGACTTCCCAATAACCACCAAAAAAGTTCAAACTCCTCAGCTTGTAAATTAAAGCACTTACAAGATGGTCCCAATTCATCCTTCTAAACATATACTACAATATTTTCCCAAACATTCTATACCTTCTGGGGCCCCACACCTTTCTTGATGGTGTTACATCAATACATGCCTCCCTCTAGTTCTAATAGTTCACATTAAGAGCTTATTATGTGTCAGATGCTTTGCTAAACTACATGCATACCTCCTGTGATTCTCACAATGCTTTGAGATAGGAATCATTAATCCTACCTTACAAATGAAGAACAAAGACAGGGATATTAAATGACTCACCCAAGGTCATAGAGCTAGTAATTGGCAGAGCAGGTCGTGAGCCCAAGCTGGTGGGAATGATATATATTTCCTTTCTAATGCCTGTGGTTACTAAAATCCTGCCCAAAGTTCATTCTAAATGCTGTCTCTTTGGTGTATGTATTGGGTGGGGTGGTCATGGGATATTTAACAGCTTTCATTTAATGTCTTACTCTCCAACCCCAGACCCCAAAGCATCTTAATTCTTGGCACAGGCTTCATGGGGCGCCTGGGTGGCTCAGTCTGTTAAGACTCCAACTGTGGCTCAGATCATGATCTCTCAGTTCATGAGTCTGAGCCCCACATCGGGCTCCACACTGGCAGTGTGGAACCTGCTTGAGATTCTCACTCTCTCCTTCTCTGACTCTTCTCTGTTCTCTCTCTCAAAATAAATAAAACCTAAAAAAAATAAAATAAAAAATAAAATACTTAGCACAGGTTCCATCATGTCCTGCTTTGTATCAGCTGTCTCAGTCCCCAACAGAATAACAACTCCTTAGGGACAGGAGCAGGTAAAGGGTCTTACACACTATCTCCTGCAGTAGTGAGCACACTGCCTTGCACTTAACAGGCATTCAATAAATTTGTAGAATGGAATTAGAAAATATAACTTTACCTTTTAAATACACTTTTTATTTTGGAATCTTAGATTTACAGAAAAGTTGCAAAGATAGTACAGAATGTTCCCATATACCCCTCATTCAGTTTCCCTTTCTCCTAATGTTACCACCTCATGTTACTATGGTACATTCATCAAAAGTAACAAACCTTCATCAGTATGGTCCTATTAAGTAAACCCCAGACATTATTCAGGTCTCACCTGTTTCTTCCATTAATGTCCTTATCTGTTTCAGGATCTAATCTAGGATACATAACATTTATCATCATATATCGGCACTCTCCTCTGGTGTGGGATAGTTTCTTAGTCTTTGTTTTCCGTGACCTTAAGAGTTTCAAGGGTTACTGGTCAGGTATTCTGTAGCACATGCCCTCAAGGTGTTTAGCTGATTTTATTCTCATATTTTTGACCGTGCTTGAGTTTACAGAAAGAATGTCATAGAAGTGAGGTGCCCTTCTCATCACAACAGGGGATATGTGAAGCACACATGACATCACTAGTGATGTTAAGCTTGACCATTTGGTTAATGCTGGGAGTGTCTGCTTCTCCACTGTATAGTTATTAGTGGAAAAGATTTACTTTTTCACAGATCTATTCTTTCTTTCCTAACTCATCTGAAACAGTGATCACTTATACTAGAGACAATATTTTAAAATAATTATTTCTGGGGTGCCTGGGTGGCTCAGTCGGTTAAACATCTGACTCTTGGTTTTCGCTCAGGTCATCTCACAGTTTGTGGGATTGAGCCCCATGTTGGGCTCTGTGCTGACAGCATGGAGCCTACTTGAGATTCTCCCTCCCTCCCTCCCTCCCTCCCCCCCCTCTCTCTCTCGCCAAAGCATAAGAGACTCTTAAAAACTGAGAACAAACTGAGGGCTGATGGGGGGGCGGGGGTGGGAGAGAGGGGAAGGTGGCTGATGGATATTGAGGAGGGCACCTGTTGGGATGGGCACTGGGTGTTATATGGAAACCAATTTGACAATAAATTTCATATATTTAAAAAAAGAGAGAGATTCTCTCTCTCAAAAAAATGAATAAACAAATTTCCTAAAGAGTTTAAAAATAAAATCTGACTTCTCTATATTTCAAAATAACCTTTGAATTTATTCAACCAAGTTCTGAAAGGTAACTATATAAGTTATTATATACACTGAAGCATTTGTCTGCAGCTAAAAGCATATTAACCCTGAGAACTGATTACTACTTCTCTATACCAATTCTTTAAAGAATACACAAACACATAAGTAACATAATGCAGAAATCTCCAAAACTTCTCATATCCTCCCACTAACAAATGACAAAACCACCAGGCAATTTTCAGAAAGCTCATTCTGTAAACTTAAAAAATAAATTTAAAAAATATAAGGATATATGGGGCACCTGGGTGGCTCAGTCTGTTAAGCATCTGACTTCAGCTCAGGTCATGATCTCACAGTGAATTCGAGCCCCACTTTGGGCTCTGTGCTGACAGCTCAGAGCCTACAGCCTGCTTTGGATTCTGTGTCTCATTCTCTCTCTGCCCCTCCCCGATTTGTGCTCTGTCTCTCAAAAATAAATAAATGTAAAAAAAAAAATTTTTTTTAATATATGGATACATTATAGACAGAACAAATTATACTGAGGAGATAGCTCTAATAGAATCTAATCAACTATGCAGAAAGTCTATCTGGTTAGCATTAATTATTTACCTCCTGAATATATTAGACATTAGACGTTTAAATACATGGTTTTTCCCAACAAATACAGAGTAGCTACTAAACTTTGCTATCCTCAAAACTTGGGAAAGAACATGGAATTTTCTATAACTATCTGAATCTAATGCTTCTAAGGGATCAAAACTAGAGAAATCTTCATCATTGCCATTCTCTTCAATGTATTTTCCATGAAATATAATCCTCAAGCTCACAATTCTGTATCTCTGTACAACTCTGGTATTAGTATTTTAGCTATTAGTATTACGAATTAGTATTTAGTATACAGTTTATATATGTAAAGGTGTATATATAGTATATATGTAGTATATAGTATTAGCAGTATTTTATCAAACTTAACATACTTTATTAAGAAACCATCAACAAAGACAACTCCTATGACATAGGAAAGAACGTCTTCCTCGACGCTACTGTCTAGTTAGCAAAGCAGACTTGCACACTTAGGAAGACTCTAGTAAGTACTAAAGTCAAGTAAAAACCAAGTGCCATAAGAACATGGGTGGGAGAACCACAAATTAAAACTAGTAAAATTTAGGAGACCTCTTGGGCTTTACAGAATCCATAAAACTTCCAACGATGGGAAAGAAAGGGATTCCAGGCCGAGGGAGTGAACCAAGACTCCACAGAGGAGCTCGGAGACTGGTAAACCCGACCGGGATGGCTGGAGTGTATCACCACCGTGGGAGCCTGCGATAAAACTGAAAATGCGGGCAAAACTCAAAATGGAGATTTAGCAAGCTGGGTGGGAGACAGGACAAATGCAGTGGAAAGTCATTAAAAGTCTGCAATCAGGAGTCATATTTAATGTGTTTTAAGGCCATAAATAACAGCAGCATTGAAGAGTGAATTAGAGGAGAAATGACAAAAGCAGGAACATCAGTTAGGATATACTGCAGTAGAAAGGTAATGGGAGCCTCAACATGGGCAGTAAAATAAGACCGATTTAGGGTGCCTGGCTGGCTCAGTAGGTAGAGGTTGCAACTCTTGATCTTGGGGTCATGAATTCAAGCCCTGTCTTGTGTGGAGATTACTTAAAAAAAAAAAAGGAAATATATATATATACACACACACACACACACACACACACACGTATATGTATGTATTTTTGAAAGACCAATTTGAGAGATACTGCAGAAGTAAAATCAAGAAGAGATGACTGAATAGAAGAGATGGTGAACAGGAAACTCTGAGCCTGAGCAACTGGGATAGGGTTATTCCCATTTTTATAGTAATAAATATACAATATATTAATATTTTATAGTAATAAAAGCTAACACTTTTATTAAAGGCTTTCTATGTGTCAGGCACTTTATGTATCTTACTATTTAGTTAATTCACATTTACAATCCTGCCAGATAGATTGAACCATTATCCCCATTTTACAGATGAAAAACCCAAGGCTGAAAGAAAAAGCCTATAACCAATCCTAGCAGTTCGGGCCTATCACCACGATGTGATACCAATGCTAGGAACAAAGCAGCAGCTACTGGTCTGCTTAGTGAAAAGGGCACATTCTGTGTTCTGACACGTTTAGTGTGAGGTGTCCGAAAGATATTAACATGGCAACATCTAGCCAGCCGCCTGAGAAAGAGGCAGGGAAGCAGATGTGCACAGGATTGTTGACACGACTGGGAATGGAACGGCCTGTCTGCTCCTTCCCTCACACAGGACGATCCAACTGAAATGATGGCGTTTTGAAAAAACATAGAGCGTATGTCTCCCTTTGGGAGGAGTGTGGGGGAAGGTGGGATGAAGTCGGAACATGAGTGGCAGACTTGTTTTATAAAAAGCAGAACAAATCCATGTGGAAGGTTGTCTTGAAACAATGGGCAACCGGTGTCCCAAGTGAGCCACCTTTCTAAGAAAATCATGATTTTCTACTTGTTCTCACATAAGGCAGAAATTAATGCCATCTCTTTGGACCCAGACTTTGTTTCTCAGTATCGTTTATAGACTTGATGAAAATCCATTTAGCATCCTAGCGCATCTCCCTACGTTCTAAAATTTTAGGGGTTCTACCACCCATTCATATTTCCCAACAGGAAAATCATATGGAACCTGTATATTAGAGCCACCATGCAAAAGTAAACCATATTTACCGTGTTCATTAAATTTGGTAAAGTAAGACACATATGATAAAACGTCAACATTGTCAAAGTGCAGAGGTATATTCACAAATGAAGAAAAATAAAGAAAAAAATCACAAACGTGTCTTGAGTAGAATGTAAGATATTTGAAAGCTGAAATCTTAAACCTATCATGATGAATTGGCAAAATAAAATCTTCAGAATGCACCAACTTTTAAAATCTAACACAATTAGACACAAATAAAACTATAGAAGGTATTTTAATAACAGAATACAATGAAATCTATTCCAATAACCTTTACTAATTTACTCATTCCATAAACAGTGAATGCCTACTATATGGAGAGCACTGTTCTTAAACGCGTTAGGTTTAGGGGAAATGGACTTTCATTTCAAACCCTGAGTAAACCACAACCCCTAAACAGAGTAGTCATCAAAAACCCCCTCCCCAGCCCTCAAACACACACATAGTTATGCATGCATGTATGCACAAGCATGCACATTAGACCATAACAGTACTACAGAAGAATTTTTACTGAATATTCCCCACAAAAACTAATTATTTTTGCAAACGGTCACAAATAACAGAAAGAGAATAACTCATTTTGATTACTTCCATAGTCAAAAGACCATGAGAAAAAAATTCTATGCTAGTTTCTCTTACTGACATAGATGAAAAAATTGTAAACGATTGTTAAATAGAATCCAATGAGGCATTTATACATCATTACAAACTAGGGTTGATCCAAGCAATGCAAGGATAGTTTAGCATCACAAATCTATTACCACAATTCACTGTTAACAACTGCATACAGAAATAACAAAAACAAAAAAGGTTCCCTTTATAGAGCCATCTTTTCTTTGAGAGGGAGGGAGTGTACGCATCGGCGGGGGGGGGCCCGCCCCCCCAACGGAGACGGAGAGGGAGGGAGAGAATCTTAAGCAGGCTCCTCCCACCCAGCATGGAACCTGACGCAGGGCTCAATCTCATGACCCCGAGATCGAGATCATGACCAGAACGGAAATCCAGAGCCACATGCCCAACTACCTGAGCCACTCAGGTGCCCCTATAGAGTCATCTTTATCTCCATCACAGTCCAGTTACCACTTTAGTCCCAGCCACCTCACGTAGATAACTGACTCTGGCTCCTGATTGATCATCCTATGCTCTCTGGCAATGAGCTTAGCAATGAGCTAACAAAGACGAAGGGCTCCTCCTTCCCTGACAGGAAGAGTTTCTCCTAAACATCTTCCCAAGGGCTCCCACAGTCTCTAGGTACCAGGCAGCTGGTTCTCAGCAGTTCCTGGAAACAGGTGGTTCCCCAAATCCCACTTTTTACCTTACTCATCACACTCAACCCCGTAAAGAGAGCTCAGGAGTAGGTTGGGGAGGTAGGGTCTCTTTCCTGGAGCTCAGTCACATGCCCCAACCTAAGCACTTCTCTCCACAGGACACCAGGAGAACAGGGGGATCTGTGTACCTGTCATCCTTCCATGCATGAATTCCAGCCTGACATTCATTTGGAGTCTACTGAGAGTCAGGTTTTCAAAAGTGACTTCAGTAGTTTTTGAATTATGAGATTTCTTCTGAAAAAATTATGGTAAAATACACATGACATAAAATTATTTTAACCATTTTCAAGTCTATAATTCAATGGATAGGACATTGAATACTTTTCTCCTTCCCATAATTTGAGGACTATTAATTTTTTTTTAAGAAAGCAAATACTTAGGTCTGTTTTCTGTGTACAGGCATTTTTCTAAGAGTTTTCTAAATATTAACTTATTATAATATGACAGCTAATACAATAGGATATATTATAAATACAATATTTATAATATAATAAAAATTATAATATAACATATTATATAACATATATAATTCATAACATATTATATATTTATTATGATTGTGATATGTAATTATAATATAATTATATATAATATAATATTAACTTAATATAACATGATTATAACATAATATAATCCTATGAGAACACCTTTAAGTGAGATACTGAGGCAAAGAGCAGTAACTTCTCTTAGGCCATTACACACGGATGATGGCAGAGGACTCCAATCTGGGCAATCCAGCTCACACATACCATCAGCCCGCTTAGCACCTAATTCTACTGTGCCAAAACATCACGGCTCAACATGCCATGTTTCCTGATACATTAAGTGTGCCGCTGAGTGGAAATGACTGACAAACTGTGGTATAAAACAGGGCTTAATAATCATTCAGGATCTGCAAGTAAAGATTTAATCTACAAAATCTTGATCCAGTGATTAAAAAGTAAAACAGACAATATTCACACATACACAGGCCTAAAGACCCCTGCGCAAAGTTCGTGTGGAGAATTTAACTCACTGTTAACACAAACAACAATGGAAGATTCTCTCTCCTAAATCCCTTTTCAATCATGCTCTTTGAAATCAGAACAGGAGAATCAAAGAAAAGGATCACTATTATCTGGTTCAACTTCACCAAGATTATACAAGTCAACTATCCTAAGTATAAATAACTGGGGGCAGAGGGAGGCGGCGCCTGGGTGGCTCAGTCGGGGTTGGACGGCCGACTTTGGCTCAGATCATTATCTCCCGGCTGGAGCCCTGAGTCGGGCTCTGTGCTTACAGCTCAGATTCTGGAGCCTGCTTCAGATTCTGTCTCCCTCTCTGCCTCTCCCCCACTTGCAAGAGCTCGCACTCACTTGCGCACGCGCGCTCACTCTCTCTCTTTCTCTCGTTCGCTCTCTCAAAAATAAACATTAAATGTAACTAACTGGGGGAAGAGGCCCTAAGAATAAGAATGGAAACAAGTTAAGAAATACTAACTCTAAGTACTTAAACTTGGATTTCAACCATCTAGGTGTATTTTATTAGACACTAAAGCTGGGTGAGTGTTTTGCATGTAAAAGGAGGTGGGGGAGGGTTTAAACAAAGAGGAAAGAAAAATGCTAACGAAGTCTTCTTACTCCATTTCTTTGGCAAATTTAAAACACTGGATTTAAGCTTTCGGAAAAAACAAAACGAAAAACATGTATTTCAACACACAGTAAGTTTAAGGAGAAAAAGAAGTTGCCAGGATGAGAGTTCACATAGTTAGGTATCCCTAGCAAGCATTTGCTACTTTGTACACAACAGCCTGGCAAAAAAGGCATTCTTGCAGCCAGCTTTTGAGCTTGTTCTTTAAGATGTTCTCATTTAAATGCAGTTGTACACTTCACAAGTATTATGGTTTTAGAGCAAGCCTTGGTTGGCACTATTAGAGCAAAGTGATTAGAAAAAGGCTTTTACACATTCTACTTGACATTCACTGCCTACTTCGCTATAATGTTCTGGTTTCATAAGTTACCACAGATTCTTTGAGGGGAGGCAAGGGAGGAGATCTTCATATTCCTTCTATTAGCATAATCAAGCTTATGTCCAATTAGAAGTATTTGAGTGACCTTCTCTTGTTATGTAAGGACATAATCCTGTGATAAATGGCACTGCTGAATATTTTTGTGTTCAAAAGACATGCCTGTTAAAAAAATGTTTTAACTTCTCTGAGTCTATGTGGTTTACTATTTCAGAAGATACTTGAAAAGTGGGGTCTCCAAGGGATCATTTCTATAGTATGGAATGGAATATACAGTTACCTTTCCTTTACATTCAAAGAAAACCAAAGTCATTAGTAATAAACATTTGGGAGAGTAGCTTTAAAAAAAAAAAAAAAAGAGGCTCTGGCATTTAACTAGCTACACGTACTTGGGTAACTTATTCTAACTCTTGATAACACAAAAATATCTATCCAGGTCCTCTGCCCATTGTTTAGTCAGGTTATTTGTTTTTGGTATTGAGTTGTAGCAATTCTTTATATATTTTGATTATTAACCCCATATTGGACATATCATTTGCAAATATCTTCTCCCACTCAGTGGGTTGCCTTTTTGTTTTGTTGATGGCTTCCTTCACTGTGCAAAAACTTTTAATTTGAGGTCTTCTCAAAGTGTTTATTTTTGCTTTTGTTTCTCTTGCCTCAGGAAACCAATGAGTTTACTGCCTAGATTTTCTTTTCGGAGTTTCATGGTTTTATATTTTAATTCAAATCCCTTCTCACTTCTTTTGATAAATCTCTAAAAGTGGAAGTGGGGGCACCTGGGTGGCTCAGTCAGTTGAGCCTCCGACTTCGGCTCAGGTCATGATCTCACAGTTTCTGGGTTCAAGCCCCACGTCGGGCTCTGTGCTGACCTCTTGCTCAGAGCCTGGGGCCTGCTTCAGATCCTGTGTCTCCTTCTCTCTCTGCCCCTCCCCTACTCACACTTTGCCTCACTCTGTTTCTCAAAAATAAATGTAAAAAAAATTTTTTTTCTTAAATAAATAAAAGTGGAACTGCTGAGCAAAAGTTTAAATCTTTGTATATAAACCAGCCCCCAGAAAGGCTGAACCAATTTCATTCCTACCACAACCAGATAGGGGTGCACTCAATTTCCTGCACCCTCCTTTGAAACACTAAAGCCAATTTTCCATTTTTTTTTGCCAATTTTTTTAGTCCAAAGGAAAATTATTTTAGGACTAGCAAACTAGATTTATTTTTTAGTATTTCTATTTGCCCTTTTTTGTTTATTTGAGAGCAAGGGCAGGCATGTGTGTTGCACAAACAAGTGAGGAGCAGAGGGAGAGGGGGAGAGAGAATCACAAGTGGGCTCCCTGCTGTCAGCGGAGAGCCTGACACAGGGCTTGATCTCAGTAACCTTGAGATCATGATCTGAGCTGAAATCAAGAGTCAGGCGCTTAAATGACTGAGTCACCTAAGTGCCCCCTGTCAACTTTCTATTTAGAGAAAGGGTTTTTTTGTGTGTTTTTAAATTTTTCTTTGCTGGCTACTGCAATCTATCCTCTCTCCTTTCTTTCTTTCTCAGTCTCCACCATCAACTCCTCTCCCGTTAGATGATTCTGTCTACTCTCATGGCTTCAAATATTATTCTGAAAGCCACTAAATTTCTAACTGTAATCTACACCTCTCCCTCTGAATTCCAATGTCCAACACAGCTAATTGCCTGGTTGACTTATTGCCTTAGATCGCTCATAAAAATAGCTCCAAAGTAAACAAGTCCAAAAGGAACTCTTGATTCTCCCCACTCCCGATTTAGTTCTTCCCACACCTAGACTCCAAATTCCCCAGTTTAGTAAATGCTGCCGCCACTGACAGAGTTAATGACAGAAATCTATAGGTCATCATCGATCCTTCTCTGTCATCTTTTCTAGCTCTCCTCTTGTCCAATTCACTAGCAATTCTTTTCGATTCTAGCTCCAATCCATCTCCTGTCTGTCCACTTTTCTCCCCAGACCAGGATGTCTCACCTCCCATGTGGCTGACAGCAACAACCTTGTCACGTACGCCTCTCCTCCCATCACTGCTACCCCCACAGGCCTAATCTGTTTCCCACAGAGCAGCCAGCAGTTATCACTGTAAAGTAACAAACAGGTCAGGTCCTTCCCCTTTTCTACTTCTCTATGGCTTCCCATTGCACCATCTATCCCGTTTCTCAAACCAGAAACCTAGCCAATCATTAACAACTCATGTTATGCCAGCCTGAAAACACATCAAGTACTATCTACTTCTTACCTTCTCTGCCATCACAACTTTGTGTTCAATTCATCATCTTCTCTGCCCAGCATTGAAAAGGAGGTGCTGCCCCTTTCCCAATCGAGAGAAATGCATTCCTAATCTGAGAGGGAATCTTTCCTCACCAAGCCCAAACTTCTCAACACAAAGATCTAAGCTGCCATCATCTACCAGTGAGATTTGGCATACTAACTTTATAACTAAAAAGGCAGGACAGTTACAACAAAGTTTAGTCTTACTTCCAAAGTACATACAACAAAACAGTAATGTTTTAAAATTAGCTGCATCTCAATATCCCATTCAGCTTCTGCTATAACATCCTGTGCAAGAAAGAAAACAGGTGCAAAAACCAGGGTTACAGATCAAAGACAAAAAAGTAGCTTATAGCTTTTGCTTAAATCGTTTTTATGAAGTCTAAGAAAAACAAGGGCAAATTTCTCTTTAGGGAAGTTACTTCATCCAATATCCTCTCTAAAACAAAGACAGGAAGCAACTATATTAAATATTGATAGATATACTTATGCAGAGCATATTGAAGGGATCAGCTCTTCAACTTTCAGTCTAAGAACAAACTCCCTTGTGCATACAGCTTGAGGGGAATAAGTATGCTCCCCAAGCCACAGGTTCATCTAGAGGTGACACCTGGCCCACGCTGGATGAATCCCAGCACTTGCCTTTTCTTTGGAGTTGACTGGTTCAGGGATAATCAACTGATCTCTAGCAAGTCAGATCAAAACGGAAACTAAGAGTCAGATGGTCTGCTACAGCAGAAACCCTTAAGATGTAAATCCTGGATGTAGCAGAGGTCAGATTTTCCTTTAATTCAGACATTAACCTGCATTGAGAGAACGCAGATAGAATCCCAGCACATTTCCAACCCTGGTTTCAGTTACTCCTCAGGCTTACTTGCATTCTTGCCCTTAATGCAATTTAACATATTCACTTTTTCTAGAATTTTACAAGTCCACAGATTTCCCTCTCCAAAGAAGAAAAACCAGGAATGAAGCATGAAAGGCTTGTTAACTTCCTTTCATGATTTAAAAAACAAAAAAAAACCAAAAAACCCCACTAAACAAGGAATAGAAGAAAACTTTCAAACCTGATAAAGGACATCTCTGAAAATCCCACAGCTAAACATCATACTCAATGGTGAAAGACTGAAAGTTTTCCTACTAATATCAGGAACAAGACAAGGATGTCTGCTCTTACCACTTCTATTCAACATAAATTCTATTCAACATGAGGTTCTAGACAACACAAGTAGGCAAGAAAAAGAAATAAAAGTTATCCTAGTAAAATTTCCTCTATTTGCACATGACATGATCTTGTTTGTAGAAAATCCTAAGGAACCCACTACAAAACTACTAGAACAGGGGTGCCTGGGTGGCTCAGTCAGTTAAGCGTCCAACTTCGGCTCAGGTCGTGATCTCACAGTCCATGAGTTCAAGGCCCACATCGGGCTCTGTGCTGACAGCTCAGAGCCTGGAGCCTGCTTCAGATTCTGTCTCTCCCTCTTTCTCTCTGTCCCTCCCCACTCTCTCTCTCTCTCAAAAATAAACATTAAAAAAAATAACTTAAAAAAACCCTACTAGAATCAATAAATGAGTTCTGCAGAGTTGCAGGATATAAAATCAATACATAAAAATCAATTGTGCTCTATAAACCAGCAATAAAGTATCCAAAAGTGAAATCAGAAGAGCAATTCCATTTTTAATAGCATCAGAAAGAATAAAACACTTAGGAACAAATTAAGCCAAGGTGAAAAACTTGTACACTGGAAACCACAAAACAATGTTCAAAGACTTTAAAAAAAAAAAAACCTAAATAAATGGAAGGATATCCCATGTTCATAGATTGGAAGACTTAGTATTGTTAACATAGCAATACTTCCCAAATTGATCTTCCAGTCCAATGCAAAATTACAGCCACTCTTTTTGTAGAAATTGATGAGCTGATCCTAAAACCCATAAAGAATCTCAAGGTACCTCAAATAACCAAAACAATCTTGAAAAAGAACAAAGCACACTTCCTGATTTCAAAGCTTTACTACAAAGCTACAGTAATCAAGATGGTGTAGGGGGCACCTGAGCGGCTCAGTGGGTTAAGCTTCCAACTTCAGCTCAGGTCATGATCTCACTGTTCGTGGTTTCAAGCCCCACATCCAGCTCTGTGCTGACAGCTCAGAGCCTGGAGCCTGCTTAGGATTCTGTGTCTCCCTCTCTCTCTGCCCCTCCCCTGCTCACACACTGTCTCTCTTTCTCTTTCAAAAATAAATAAACATTAAAAAAAAAAATTTTTTTTAAAGAAAAAAAAACCGACGGTGTAGATACTGGCATAAGGAAAGACACATACCCAATGGAAAGAACAGAAAGAATCCAGAAATAAAAATTTAAATTTACATATAAAATTTACATCTAAAAATAAAAATTTACATATGGTAAATTGACTTTTGACAAGTGCATCAAGCCAATTCAATGGGGAAGAGTGTTCTTTTTCTTTTTATTTTTTTTAATGTTTATTTATTTTTGAGACAGAGCACCAGCAGGGGAAGGGACAGAGAGAGAGTGGAAGACACAGAATTCAAAGCAGGCTCCAGCCTCCGAGCTGTCAGCACAGAGCCCGACACGGGGTTTGAACCCACGAACCATGAGATCATGATCTGAGCCAAAGTCAGATGCTCAACCGAATGGGCCACCCAGGTGCCCCAGAAAGAGTGTTCTTTTCAATAAACAGTGCTGGCACTAAAGGATACCCACCTGCAAAAGAATAAAGTTGGACCCTTACCTTTAGACCATATACAGAAGTTAACTCAGAATAATCACAGGCATAATCTTCATGACACTGAATTAAGCAATGGTTTCTTAGCCATGACATCAAAAGCACAAGTAACCAAAGAAAAAATAGTGGACATCAAAATTAAAATCGTTTGGGGGCATCTGGGTCACTCAGTTGGTTAAGCGTCCGACTTCGGCTCAGGTCATGATCTCATGGTCCGTGAGTTCGAGCCCCGGGTCAGGCTCTGTGCTGACAGCTCAGAGCCTGGAGCCTGCTTCAGATTCTGTGTCTCCCTCTCTCTCTGACCCTCTCCCATCCATGCTCTGTCTCTGTCTCAAAAATAAACATTAAAAAAAAATTTTTTTTTTAAATAAAAAAACAAAATTAAAATCGTTTGTACTTCAACTGATACTAACAAGAAAATAAAAGACAACCCACAGAATGGAAATAAAATTTTGTAAATCATATACCTGATAAGGGTCTAGTATCCAGAATATGTCAAGAACCCTTACAACTCTACGATATAAAGAAAAACAACCCAAAATGGGCAAAGGATTTTAATAGACATTCCTCCAAAAAAGATATACAAACAGCCAATAAACACATGAAAACATGTTCACATTATTACTCATTAAGGAAATGCAAATCAAAACCACAATGATACCTACTTCATACCTAGTAGGATGGCTATAATCAGAAACAAAAACAATAACAAGTGTTGGTAAGAAACTGAAACCCTTGTACGTTGTTGGGGGAATGTGAAATGCTGCTGCGGTAAACAGTCTTGTAGTTCCTCAAAAAGTTAAACGTAGAGGGTGCCTGGGTGTCTCAGATGGTTGAGCAATCAACTCTTGATTTTGGCTCAGGTCAGGATCTCAGTCATGAGATGACCAAGTTTCGTGGAGCTTCACGGAGCCTGAGGTTAGGCTTGGAGCCTGTTTAAGATTATCTCTCTCCCTCTTCCTCTCCCCTACTAGCGCACTCTCTTTCTCTCAAAAAAGTTACCATATGACTCAGCAATTCTACTCTCAGGTATATACCCAAGAAAACATGGCCACACAACAACTTGCACACAGATGTTCATAGCAGCATTACTCATTACAGTCACGTGGAAATGAAGCTGTCTGTAATCAAAATGTGATATACCCATGCAAGCAGATATTATGTAGCCATTAAAAATGAATGAAGTACCAACCCACACTATAACATGAATGAGTTGTGAAAACATGCGCTATGAAAGCCAAACAAAAAAGGGCACATGTTATAGAACTCCACTTATGCAAAACACCTACAACAGGCACATCTTCACAGATAGAAAGGATTGTGATTGTCAGGGGTTCAGGGGTACGGAGCAGGAGTGGGGAATGGAGAGTGACTGCTAATGAGTATGATGTTTCTTGTTGACGGAATGGAAACATTCTGAAATTAGACACTGGGGACGTGACACAATTTTGTGAACATACTAAAAAAACCACCGAATTACATGCTTTAAAAGGGTGGATTTTATGATATGTTAACATCTCAATGTGAAAACTGATTGGGGTACGCTGGGTGGCTCAGTCGGTTAAGCATCCAACTTCTGCTCAGGTCATGATCTCACAGTTCGTGGGTTGGAGCCTGCATTAGGCTTTTCGCTGAGAGTGCAGAGCCTGCTTGGGATTCTCTCTCCCTCATGCTTTCTCTTTCAAAATAAATAAACTTTAAAAAAATAAAAAACCGATTAGGAAGGAACACCTGGGTGGCTCAGCTGAGCATCTGACTTCAGCTCAGGTCATGATCTCACGGTTCGGGAGTTCAGGCCCCACATAAGGCTTGTTGTTGTCAACGCAGAGCCTGTTTTGCCTCCTCTGTGTCCCACCTTCTCTCTGCCTTTCCCCCACAGAGCCCGCTTTTGATCCTCTGTCCCCCATCGTCTCTCTGCCTTTCCCCCCGCTCGTTCTCTCTCTTTCTCAAAATAAACTAAAAACAAAAAAAAAAACCCAAAACTGATTAGGAAAAAAAGCCTCTAAGAAACCAAAATACAGATCACAAAGGTCATACAGTAAAGCCATTTTCCTTCATTAAAACAAAAAAAAACTGAATCTCAACTGAAATTTATTCTCACTTTACGTATAACTTGTACAAATCTTGCTGTATTAAACCCATAGTATATTAAAAACTTTATATTATGGGGAATAAAACTGATATTCCCCAGGAATACTGGGGTAAAGTATCAGGCACACTAACAGTAAAGTAAAAAAAAAAAAAAAAAAAAAAAAAAAAAGGAGGCCCCCCCGCCACAGCCCATTTGTGCATTTGTGCTTAGTGTCCCGTGCACATGCTTTGCAAGCAGCGGCACCACGTGTCTGACTTCCAGTGAGCTGAATGGGTGGCAGCAGTTACTACTGCTGCCAGTACAGCTGCGACTGGATTATCTGGCTCACAAAAGATTTTACATTAAAGATCATCCAACAAGGGGCGCCTGGGTGGCTCAGTCAGCTAAGCATCCGATTTCGGCTCGAGGCCATGAGTTCACAGTCTGTGTGTTCGAGCCCCGCGTCGGGATCTGGAGCTCAGAGCCTGCAGCCTGCTTCGGATTCTGTGTCTCCCTCTCACTCTGCCCTTCCCCTGCTCGCACTCTGTCTCTGTCCCTCTCTCCCGCCCCAAAATAAATAAACATTAAAAAAAGATCATCCCACAAATCTATGGTGAACCCTCACATCCAGAAAGACAACTCTAAGATAGTACATGCTTCTGACATGGAAGATTTGGGAAATAAAAGCTCATGTACTGCCATTGCTGGAGGTCCAAAAAGTTCCCAGTCTGTGATGGATTCACACAAACGCAACGAAGAAACTTGAGACAACGTGGGACCTCTGATCATTAAGAAAGAAACTTAAATGGACAGTTTTGATGCTGCAAACTGACTCGTCATGATGTTACCTGATTGTTTAACTAGAATGACTACCACTTGTCTAATTCACCTTCCCTGGGTTCTAGATGGGGTATATTGCCAACTGCAGCTTTCGTATTCATAGCATTTGCTTCCTTGTTGAACCATCGTGGTGCACATTGTTTAAACAAAAAAAGGAAAAAGTAAAAACCTCATGGCCTTTGGGTTAAAAAAAAAATTGCAAAAGAACTTGAAACAATAGTATGAGGCCATTCAGTTAGGACAAATCGGTCTATATACTTCATTAGGATCTGGCAGTGTCACGAATACTCGGCCTTGTACAATAAGCTATGTTTAGAGTGAAGAAAATAAGATGATTAAAATTAGAGCTAATACACTTATCACTTTCACTGTGCCAATCACTGTCCTAAGCTCTCAACCTTTACTCAATAATTCCCAACAACCTTACAAGGAAAGTACTACTATTATCTCATTTTACAGATGAAGAAACGGAGGGATCAAAGAGCTAAGTGCCAAGTTAAAATTCAAACACAGGCTTCAGAGTCCATCCTCTTAACTAGTACACCATACTGCCACTCAGAGATGAACATTTCATTGTTTAAAAAAAAAGTTAACGGGAGCCTGGGTGGCTCCGTCGGTTAAGCATCCGACTTCAGCTCAGGTCATGATCTCACGGTTCATGGGTTCGAGCCCCACGTCAGGCTCTCTGCCAACAGCTTGGAGCCTGGATGGAGCCTGCTTCAGATTCTGTGTCTTCCTCTCTCTGCCCCTCCCCCACTCATGCTCTGTCTCTGTCTCTCAAAAATAAACAAACATTGAAAAAAAAGTTAAATATTCAGTATGCTCTAAGACTGGAAAATCTATAATTTCACTGTAACAGTGCTCTTTAAAAAAAATCTTACAAATCATGGCAGCGTATGTATGATCTATAGGGGACTGTCTAGAAGTAATAGAACAGTTACCACCTGACTTCACTCTGTACTCCCAGCTCACTCATCTTCCCCAATTCTAGCTAAAGTAGACTGCTCCCTTTCCTTCAACATACAGAGCCTATGTTTTCATGCCCCTGTGTTAAAGGCCTTTTCTTCATTTCACTGACTAGGAAATTTCTACTTGCCCTCCTAAAACCTAGCTCAAATAACTTCCTCTGTGCCAAATTCTCTGATGCTGCTAGGCCAAACTGTGTTCACACAGCATTTTGTACATATCTCTATTAAGCGATCTAACACAGTACCTCAACTGAGAGCTTAACTCCCCTTTTCACCTCCCACAATTAGAACCTAGTTCACTGTAGATGTTAAAATTAAATTTTAAGTTCTGGTACCTAATAAAGGAAAATTATTTTTTAAAAACTTAGCAATACAAAATCACCAGTTAGCTATAGCCCACATAGTCAGGGTTTTATTTTAACAAAAGTCATAAAATTTAAATATTTTCAAGGAACAAAGTTCACGTTCCTATAAACCTAGGAGTTACAAAGGTTCCCACAGATTGAATTCAATCGCCAGAGATCTTTTTAACAAGAAAAGACTGGTACTCTGGACCAAACCTGAGTAATTTGTCATAGTAAAGGTAATACGAATAATGATGTGGGTATAATTTTAAGTGAGAGATGAGGGCTCCTGGAACCTAAGCCAACAGAGTCAAAGGAGTGGCAGGTAAGGCTACAGGGATACCATTTAGTAAGTTACTGCTTCAGTCGTCACACATGCTAACTTAATCCCGTCCTTCCTAATTCATGTCACTCCTTGAGAGTAATTTACTACCTAAAAAGTTCAAGTAGCATTTACATTTTTATTACTTGTTGTAGATGAATTAATATTTCCAAGTGGTCATAATCTCACGGTTTGTGAGTTCAAGCCCCACGTTGGGCTCTGTGCTCGGAAGTCCAGAGCCTGTTTTGGATCGTGTGTCTCCCTCTCTCTCTGCCTCTTCCCTGCTCACACTGTCTCTCCCTCTCTTTCTCTCAAAAATAAACATAATAACGGCACACTTTTAAATCAAATGTCAACTCTGCATTCTCGTTGACATAAATATTAAAACCAATTCAACTACTTCTGTGTGTTACCCATTCAGGCAGTCACAGACCTGAATAAGTATTTGTGTGGTATTTGCCATTACCTAGGCTGAGAATTCTCCTCATACATTCTTTCTTTCCCCTCCTTGAAGAGGCTTATGGTCTGCTTAGTTTTCTTCATCAAATTCTCCATGAACACCCTAAAATACTCATTTTCTCCAAGTGTCTCCATCTTCCCCTCATATCTTGACAAGATAGTGCGCAGATGCTGGTAGGTATCTGGCAGCAGGTCTAAGATATAAGGTGGGCTATTCTTTAGCGCCAGCTTTGGGTTCTGACACAACCGCACCACCTGCAACAAATGGAAAAGAAGGGCTATTACTGGGAGGATCTTAAGGACAATATCCTTTTTCAAGTTAAAAAAAAAAAGTTACAAAATATGTGTTCGATTGCAGAAATAGAAAAAAAAAATGCACAAGACCCTAAGAGATGATCTGTAACACCCCTGCCTATGGACAATGATTTTCCATTTTTAGTGGTTCCCCTGGAAGGGTGGGTTCTTAAAACCGTACAAGAGACTAACGGTTCCGAAATTACATAGCAGGCTAGGGGCGTCTGGGTGGCTCGGTCAGTTGAGCGTCTGACTTCGGCTCAGGTCATGATCTTGCAGTTCATCATTTAAGTCCCGCATTCGGCTCCGTGCTGACAGCTCGGAGCCTGGAGCCTGCTTTGGATTCTGTGTCTCCCTGTCTCTCTGCCCCTCCCCCTCTCTATATAAAATCAAACACATGGATACCCTGGGAAGTAATGAGAGGCCAGAGTGTAACAACCACTGGGGTGAGGGAGCGGAGCGGCCCTGAACCCAGTAAAGCATGCAGCTGAACCGAGACACCATTCCTTGCCATATAAATGACCTCCAGAATTTGCCTGATAATTCTTTTTCGCATCTTCTACTTTCAACTTTTCTGACTCCTGATGTTTTATATAGGTTTCTTTTAGAGAACAGGTAGCTGTATTTTTAAAACTCAATGTAACAATCTTTGTTTTTTAACTAGTGAGTTTAGTACATTTTATATTTGTTACAATGACCGATATATTTGTATTTATTCCTACCATCTTATTTTGTACTTCGCCACTTACATGGATTTTTCTGTGTCTGGGAAAAACAAATAAATTAGTGGAACAGAAAAGCTTAGAAATAGACCCACACGTATACAGACCCTTCACTTATCACAAAGGAGTGGTCTTTTCCAAAAATAGTAGTGGGACAACTGGGTATCCATATAGAAAAACAATAAAATCAAACTAAACCCTCACCTTACACTATCCCAAAAAGAAATAAATAAGCAAAAAAACAAAAACAAAACACCAAAGAACTATGTGGGTTATAGACCTAAATGTGAAAGGCGTATCTATAAAGCTTGAAAATAGAAGAAAATTATCTTCATTACTTCATGAGAGAGAAAACTTTTTTAAACAGGATAAAAAGCATTAACCACACACATACAAAAGCTACTTAAATTCTACCACTTTATAAGAACTTGTTCACGAGATACCATACAAAGAGTAAAAACACATGTACAGAATCAAAGAATATATTTGAAATACACAAAATATGTCTAAATGTACCTATATCCAAACTATACAGGCATACCTCAGAGATATTGCAGGCTCGATTCCAGACCACCACAATAAAGCACCCATCTCGATAAAATGAGTCAAATGAGTATTCTGGATTCCCAGTACATCTAAAAGTCATGTTTATACTCTACTATAGTCTATTAGCAGTATAATAGTATTAGGTCTTAAAAAACGTATATACCTTAATTAAAAAATACTTTATTGCTAAAAAATGCCAACCATCCCCTAAGCTTTTAGTGAGTTGTAACCTTTTTGATGGTGGAGGGTCCTGACTCAATGCTGACAGCTGAGTGACCAGGGTGGTGGCTGCTGAAGGTTGGGTGGCTATGGCAACTTCTTAAATTAAGACAACAGTGAAGTCTGCTGCTTCGATGGACTCTTCCTTTCATGATTGAGTTCTCTGTACCATGAGATGTTCTTTGATAGCATTACGCCCACAGTAGAAATTCTTTCAAAATCTTTCAGTCCTCTCAAATCCTTCCACTGCTTTATTAACTAAGTTTATGTCACATTCTAAATCCTTTGCTACCATTTCAACAGTCTTCACAGCATCTTCCCCAGGAGATTCTATCTCAAGAAACCAGTTTCTTCGCTCCTCTGTAACTCCTCATCTGTTCAAGTTTGGTCCTGAGATTACAGCCATGCAGTCCCATCTTTGGGGTCTGCTTCTGCAACTAGTTCTCTTGTTATTTCTATCACACCTGCAGCTACTTCCTGCCCTGAGGTCCTGAACCCCTCAAAGTCTACATGAGGGTTACAATCAACTTCTTCCAGACTCCTGTTAATGTTGATATTTTGACTTCTTCCCATGAATCAAGAATGTTCTCAATGTCATCTAGAATGGTAAATCCTTTCCAGGGGTTTTCAATGGACTCTGCTCAGATCCATAGAGGAATCACTATCTGTGGCAGCTATAGACTTATGAAATGTATTTCTTGAGTAGTAAAACTTGAAAATCAGTGTTAATTTTTTTTTCAACATTTATTTATTTTTTGGGACAGAGAGAGACAGAGCATGAACGGGGGAGGGGCAGAGAGAGAGGGAGACACAGAAGCGGAAACAGGCTCCAGGCTCCGAGCCATCAGCCCAGAGCCCGACGCGGGGCTCGAACTCACGGACCGTGAGATCGTGACCTGGCTGAAGTCGGACGCTCAACCGACTGCGCCACCCAGGCGCCCCGAAAATCAGTGTTAATTAAATGCGGTGTTAGCAGGCATGAAAACAATATTAACCTTATACATCTCCATCAGACCTCCTGGGTGACCAGGTGCAATGTCAATGAACAGTAATATTTTGAAATAATTTTTTTTAGTATTTACTTTTGAGAGACAAAAACCAAGTGGGGAAGGGGCAGAGAGAGAGAGAGAGGGAGACACGGAACCTGAAGCAGGCTCCAGGTTCTGAGCTGTTAGCCCAGAGCCCGATGCGGGGCTTGAACTCAGGAACTGTGAGATCATGATCTGAGCCAAAGTCGGATGCTTAACTGAGCCACCCAGGCGCCCCTGAAATCTTTTTTTTTTTTTTTCACTCTGAGCAGTAGGTCTCAACAGTAGGCTTAAAATATTCAGTAAACCATGTTGTAAACAGTTGTGCTATCATCAAGGCTTTGTTGTTCCATTCACAGAGCACAAGCAGAGTAGATTTAGCATAATTCTTAAGGGCCCTAGGATTTTGGAGTAGTAAATGAGCAGTGGCTTCAACTTAGTCACCAGCTGCATTAGCCCCTCAACAAGAGAGTCGGCCTGCCCTGTGAAGATTTGATGCCAGGCACTGATTTCTCTCTACTGATGAAAGTCCTGGCCGGTATCTTCATCTGATAGAAGGCTGTTTCATCTACACTGAAAACTTGTTTAATGCAGCCACATTCACTAT
Organism: Herpailurus yagouaroundi; assembly: GCF_014898765.1. Lineage (NCBI taxonomy): Eukaryota > Metazoa > Chordata > Mammalia > Carnivora > Felidae > Herpailurus > Herpailurus yagouaroundi. The sequence continues at coordinate 11,186,395 of NW_024412402.1, read as the reverse complement.
CTGAGCTAGATCTTCTGGATGGCCCGCTGCAGCTTCTTTCTACACCAGCACTTGCTGCCTCAACTTGCATTTCTGTGTTATGGAGACAGCGTCTTCCCTTAAACCTCAAGAGCCAGCCTCTGCCAGCTTCAAACTTCTCTTCTGCAGCTTCCCCCACCCTCTTATTGGCTGAAGGGAATGTTGGGGCTGGTTTGGTCTTCTATCCAGACCACTCAAAGTTTCTCCACATCTGCAGTAAGACTGTTTTGCTTTTACCATTTGTGTGTGCACTGGAGTAGGAAGCACTTTTAATTTCCTTCAATAACTTTTCCTTTGCACTCAACTTGGCTAACTGGTGCAAGAGGCACAGATTTCAGCCTGTCTCAGCTTTAGATATGACTTCCTCGCTAAGCTTAATCATTTCTAGTTTTTGATTTAAAGTGAGAGACCTGCCACTCTTCCTTTTACCCGAACACTTAAGAGGCCATTACAGGGTCATTAAATGACCTAATTTCAGGGGCGCCTGGGTGGCGCAGTCGGTTAAGCGTCCGACTTCAGCCAGGTCACGATCTCGCGGTCCGTGGGTTCGAGCCCCGCGTCGGGCTCTGGGCTGATGGCTCAGAGCCTGGAGCCTGTTTCCGATTCTGTGTCTCCCTCTCTCTCTGCCCCTCGCCCGTTCATGCTCTGTCTCTCTCTGTCCCAAAAATAAATAAACGTTGAAAAAAAAAATTTAAAAAAAAAAATAAATGACCTAATTTCAATATTGTTGTATCTCAGGAAATAGGCCATTTGAGAGAGAGAGAGAGAGAGAGAGAGGAGGAATCTGCTCAGTGGAGTAGTCAGAACACATACCACATTTATCAATTAAGTCCACCATTTTAGGAGCGCCTAGCTGGCTCAGCACAACACACAACTCTTGATTTTAGGGTCATGAGTTCAAGCCCCACATTGGGCATAGAGCTTATTTAAAAAAAAAAAAAAAAAAAAGTTTACCATTTCACATGGGTGTGGTTCGTGGTGCCCCAAAACTAGAATAGGAATATCAAAGATCACTGATCACCGTAACAAACGTAAATAAGAAAAGTCTGAAATATTGGGGGAATTTACCATATGACAGAGACACAAAGTGAGCAAATGCTGTTGGAATAGTGGAGTAAAGGGTTGCCACACACCCAATTTGTAAAAAAAAAAAAAAAAAATGCAGTATCTGCAAAGCACAATAAAACAAGGCACACCTGTAATTGCTACTGTGACATTTCCTTTCTCCTCTCTTTCTGGGACTTCAATTACTTATACATAAAGACCTTTTCATCATATTCCATTTGTCATACACTCTTCGGTCTTCTCCATCCTTCTGCCTCTCAGTGCTTTAGTCTGAATTTTTTTCATCTTTCACTTTCCTAGTTGTCTCTTCACTTGTATCTATGCTATTAAACCCATTCACTGAGTTCCTAATCATCAGTTCTTGTGTTTTTCGGTTTCAGAATTTCTAATTCATTATTTCAAATCTCAACGGTACCAATTTTATCTTTAATTATTCTAACACATTAATCACAGATTTATTAAGTTCATGACTGATAACTCAAATATCTCTGCTTGTCCTATGGGTATATTTCTATTGTCAATTTTTCCTTTTGGTTTCCAGTTGCATTTTGTCTTTTCATACGTCTATTTTTTACTGAATGTTGGACTCTGTATACAAAAAATGATAGAGGGGCACATGGGTGACTCAGTCAGTTAAGTGTCCAACTCCTGATTTCAATTTCAACTCAGGTCACGATCCCACGGTTTGTGACATCAAGCCCCGCATTGGGCTCTGCGCTGACAGTACAGAACCTGCTTGGGATTCTCTCTTTCCCACACTCTCTGCCCCTCCCCCTCTCGTGTGCACACTCGCTCACTCTCTCTCTCTCTCAATAAATAAACATTTTTTAAAAATTATAGAGGGGCGCCTGGGTGGCTCAGTCGGTTGGGCATCCAACTTCAGCTCAGGTCATGAACTCAGAGTTCATGGGTTCGAGCCCCGCATCGGGCTTTGTGCTGACAGTGTGGAGCCTCCTTTGAATTCTGTGTCTCCCACTCTCTCTGCCCTTCCCCCACTCGCACTCTGTCTCTGTTTCTCAGAAATAAACATCAAAAAAATTATAAAAAAGAATTATAGAGACAACCTGAGGCCATGGATGATGTTATTCAGAAAGGGTTTACTTTTGCTTCTGGCAGACAAACAGGCTGGGGACATTAGGAATCCCAGACCACCTTCATGTAATCCAGAATTGAACAGATTGAAAAACTGGACTTTAGTCCCTATAAAGACTAGTCTACTTCCGTTTCACCCTTACTCCAATTTAGGCCCTGAGGGACCCAACCCCAAAACCTAGAGTTTCCCAAGGCCCTCTACCTTGGCAGGCTCCAATTCCAATTTTTTTCCCTCGACATCCGTATCTTGAAAAGTCTGCTCAGCCTTTCAACGGTCACTTCCAGAATCAGCCATGACCTCATGGGCAAGGTAGCCTCAAACATCAGGCAAACTTCTCAGAGCTTTCCTTATCTTCCAGAACCTCATAATTCCTTACTGCCTTCACAGCTCTTGAGGGTCTTCTGGTTTTCCTAATTATCAGCAATATTTGGTTTGAAACTTACCTAACATTGTGTACCAGTCGGAGGAGAGAAGTGTAACATCTTGCTTTTTATTTCACACTTAAAAACACCGATTTCTTCCTTGAGTCAACAAAAGCTCATTATAAACCTTTTTGTGATGTTTAAATGATTCCATTCTATGGATATACCATAACGTATCTCAAACATCACCCCCCACATTTGTTTTAACATTTACATTGTTTTCAAGTCTTTACTGCTCCAAGTATCACTGTGATGGACATCACTGGGCATGGTACTCTTCTGTACATTAGATTATTTCCTCAGGATAGATGCCCCAGAAGTGGAAACATGAGGTCCATCTAGAATAACTGTAAAATTCCCATTTAATAACTAATCATCAATGACTCTTCAAACGATAAGTCAATACATTTTTAAAGCCAGGTAGGTGTTCTATTCTCTGTACCCCATTTCCTGAACTCTTGAAAAATAGTCCCATATAACCCTACCAAATAAACACAAGCTGCATCAATATAAATATCTGATGTATGAATATTTTAACAGTGTTTTAGGAAGCTGCTCATCCTATCAAAGGTTTAAGCCAAAAGGGAACAACATAGCCAAGAAAAAAAAAAAAAACTCTACCTCAGAAGACAACTATATGCTAACAGCAAGAACTCATATTAATAAAACAGTCTCCAATTTACAAGTGTTACATTCCAAAACCTCATTTGTAAGTCAGTTGTTTATAATTCAGAATATATTTTTACAGTATATTTATAATAAAAACAACTAAAATGAGAGCTTCCTTAGGTTAGTCCATGGAGGGAGGTAGGAGAGTCTGACAATAAGACTGAGAGATCAAGACCCAACAAAGACTACAAGAGGTCTATAACTAAAGGGTTTTATTTGCAGAGAAAATTGGACATGATTCATATGTAGAAAGAATCAGAAGAGAAAAAGATAAACGAAAAGCTAAGGTTTCTGGCAAACAACAGGGAATGAGATCTACCACACAGCTAGAAACACTAAACACCATTAAAAGAAAGGATACCTCCTTCCTCTAAAACAGAAGAAAGGCAGGGAGGGCAGGTTCAGAGATAAACTCAGAGATAGGAAGGCAGTAAGCTGAAGGCTGTTCCTGATGGTTTTGCCTTTTCTCCGTGCACGTATTCAATAAATATATGCCAAGCACTGGGATAAAGAAGTGAAAAGACAACATGCCTGAATCAGAGAGCAATCAGGCAATAAACTATAAAAAAGAAGTAAAAAAATACAAAGTTCTAAGACCTGAAACCATAAAACTCCCAGAAGAAAATACAGGTGGCAAGCTCCTGGACATGGGTCTTGATGAGGATTTTTTGGATCAAACTCCAAAAGCAAGGGCAAAAAAGCAAAAATAAATGGTACAACATCAAACTAAAAAGTTCCTGCACAGCAAAGGAAGCCATCAACAAAATGAAAAGGCAACCTACGGAATGGGAGATGATATTTGCAAATCATGTATCTGGTAAGGGGTTAACACGCAAAATACATAAAGAACATCTATAACTCAACAAAAAAACTTTTTTAAAACTCTTGATTTTCACGTGGGCAAAAGTCTCAATAGACATTTTTCCCCAGAAGACATACAGATGACCAAGAGGCACATGATCAACATCACTAATCATCAGGGAAATGCAAATCAAACCCACAATGAGATACCACCATATTCCTGTCAGAATGTCTAGTATCAAAAAGAAGTGTTGACAAGGATGTAGAGAGAAGGGAACCTTCATGCACTCTTGGTGGGAATGTCAATTAGCGCCGTCATATGGAAAATAGTATGGAGGTTCCTTAAAAAATTAAAACTATGGGGCACCTGGGTGGCTCAGTCGGTTAAGCATCCGACTTCGGCTCAGGTCGTGATCTCACAGTCCGTGAGTTCAAGGCCCGCATTGGGCTCTGTGCTGACAGCTCAGAGCCTGAAGTCTGCTTCCGATTCCGTGTCTCCCTGTCTCTCTGCCCCTCCCCCGTTCATGCTCTGTCTCTCTCTGTCTCAAAAATAAATAAACATTAAAAAAAAATTTTTTTTTTTTTTTTTAATTAAAAATAGAGGTGTGCTTAAGGTGGCTCAGTCAGCTGAGCATCTGACTCTTGGTTTTGGCTCACGTCATGACCTCACGGTTCATGAGTTCGAGTCCCGCATCAGGCTTCATGCTGACAGTGCAGAGCCTGCTTGAGATTTCCTCTTTCCCTCTCTCTCTGCCCTTCCCTACTCGCTCACTCTCTCTCTAACTTAAAAAAAATTGTTTTAATTAAAAATAGAACTGCCATAGAATCCAATAATTTCACTTCCAGACATTTATCTGAAGACAACAAAAAAACAATTTGAAAAGATACACGTACCCCTATGCTCACTGCAGCATGATTTACGAGAGCCGACATACGAAAACAATCTAAGTGTCCGCTGATGGATAAATGGATAAAGACGACACAGTAAGGGGTGCCTGGGTGGCTCAGTCAGTTAAGTGTCTGACTTGTGATTTAATCTCAAGTCATGATCTCATGGGTCGTGGGATTGAGCCCAGCATCAGGCTCTGCACTGCCAACCGGGAATCTCTCTCTCTTCCTCTCTCTGCCCCTCCTCTGCTCGCACTTTCCCTCTCAAAATAACTAAACAAACATGTTTAAAAAATAAAATAAAAAGTGTAATCCTGAACTAAGAACTTGGAAAGATGTGGTATATATGCACAAGAGACTACTGCTCAGCCATAGAAAGAAATAAAATCTCACCGTCTTTGACAACATGGATGGACCCTGAAGGTATTCTGCTGTGAAATAAGGCAGAGAAAGACAAATACCGTATGATTTCACTTACATGTAGAATCTAAAAAATAAAACAAGCAAATAAAACTCATAGATACAGAGAAAAAAATTCCTGGTTGCCAGAGGGGAGGGGGGATTGGGAGGTCAGCAAAATGAGCGAAGGGAGTCAAAAAGTATAAACTTCAGTCATGGGAATGTAATATACAGCTTGGGGACAACAGTCAATAATACTGTACTGCATACTTGAGAGTTGCTAAGAGAGTAAATCGCACAAGTTCTCATTGTAAGAAAAAAATTTTTGTGAGGACAGGTTTGTAATTCTGTATGGTGACAGATGGTAACTATACTTATCGTGGTGATCGTTCGATAATGTATACAAATACAGAATCATGTTATACACCTGAAACTAACAGAATGTTCCATGTCAATTATACTTCAATATAAAGAAAAATATCACACTCAATGCAAAGAATTAGAGTAATATAGTAAGAATATGCTGAACAACTCCTCTAGGCCAGTGAACAGGGAAAGCTTCTCTGAGAAGAATCTGGACTAAAAGCGGAAATTACACAAAGGAGCTAGCCAGGTAGTATCAGCAGAAGAGGAGCCCAGAGGACAGGTCATCTTTAAGTCCAAAAGTGAAACAGGTCTAGATGTGTTTGAAGAATAAAAACATCAGTGAGACTAAAATGGAGACAGCAAAGTAGAGAGAGCAAGAGAGAGATCTGGAAGAGGTAGGGCATTAATAAGGAGACATTACAATAAAACCTAAAATACAGGCTTTTTAAATTTTCAATGAAATTTTTTAAAAATTAAAAATGTTTAAGCTTTCAATTAAAATTAAAAAATTATCTGCAAAAACAGAGTTAATACCTACTCACAATAAACACTTATGAAAGGCCTGTATAACTTCCAATAAAGTAGGCACTCAATATGTTAGTTCCCCTCCCCATTTCCATACAACTTGACCAGGCTTATCTTCAGGGTAGGCAGGAATTATGTACCGAAGATGAATGATAGATAACACATCACCCTTTGATGACTCCCCGAAACTGGTACCATTATTTCTACCATCTTGGTTCACGCCACTCCAACTTCCTAATCCTGCATGCTCTCTAACTGATGACCAAAGGATAGAGAAAAGGCAGCAGGCCACCCAAGAACAGCGTAACCTACGATCTGCGAAAGCTACAGTAACCACCACTCCTTCAAAGGCACAAATCCAGCAGAGCTCCCAATAAGAGTTTCCATTTATATCCAGGGCGATACACACCAACCCACATGTTCTCCCTATTTAAAGATAAGGGCACTGGGGTCCCTAGTTAGCTCTGTCGGTTAAGCGTCCAACTCTTGATTTCGGCTCAGGTCATGATCTCAGTTTCATGAGTTCGAGCCCTACATCGGGCTCCGCACTGACAGTGCACAGCCTGCTTGGGATTCTCTGTCTCCCTCTCTCTCTGCCTCTCCCCCACTCACACTGTCTCTGTCTCTCTCAAAGTAAATAAATAAATGTAAAAAAAAAAAAAAAGAAAAAGAAAAACAAGAAAAGTAAATGCATTAACTTCACAGAATTTAGGTTAAAATGCAATATTTGCCTAATACCTCTGGAAAAAAGACATGCTTCCTTCTAACAAAATGAAAATAAAATTGCTTAGTCTTACATACGATGTCCAACCTATAATATGCAATCTATAAATGTTTATGACAATTAATTGAAAAATATATCTCTTCTCATAACATACCAGATTTAAAATATCAAGGGTTAAAAAATGTCTCCAAAACATTTGATTTGCTTGCATTTTCAAGCTGGTACCATGTACCTTCCACAAGTATTATTTGTCCCTCCTTCAAATGTGACCTTGTAAAGATCATTTGTAGATTAAATGTCTGCTTTTCTCAAGATCTTTTTGAGATGAATCCTCCAATGACCAGGGAAATCAGCATTCCACCACTAGCTCTTGAGTTTTTAACACTAATGCAGACATAAAGAAAACAGAGACCTACTCTTTTGATGTTAAAATCTTCTAGAAAGAGAAACACCCTAAATATGTATAATCCCTAGGGAAAAAGTTCAAAAAAGGCTTTGTGAATAATTCAAGTCAATAGTCAGCAAACTTCAAAAGCTAACAACCTGCCTTTACTACTTAGTGAACTTTAAATTAGCAGTCATAGTTAAAGCATAAATGGACACTCTGAGCTTAAAAAACATTCCCCCCCAAATTTCTAAAAAGATAAAATATTTTCCTGCTTATTGTGTCCTCCATTTGGCCAACTTTATTTTGCCTTCCAAGTCTTGCAATAGCAAAAATGGCTTCCTTTTGTTTACTTCTGCCTGTACATTTACAGCGTCACTCAAAGTAACGCCAAAAAGAAACGTGCTTAGCTCTGGGAAAGCAACAGCATCCTTGTACAGCTGCCATACAGCCCATTCATAATAGCTTTCTCATTGGCCTCGCTCCTCCCTTTGCTTCTGCCAAGGCTCAACGGTCAATAGAAAAAAAATTTGGAAAGTGCTATGGTCACAATAAAGAGGAATAAAATTATGCTTGGAAATAGCTAAATTTATAAAAAGAGAAAAGGTACCAAGAACAGTGCCTAAACCTAATTCTACTCTGAACACAGACTCCTTTCTAACGCTAAGGAATGTGAATTTCTAATTAGGCAGAAAACTCTAAGCATATAGGACTATGAATGACTAAGTATTTTTATCTCTATAGACCTCAACTTATCCATGGAAGTTTTTTCAAACATTTTTATATGTTAAAACATGATAGGGGTGCCTGGGTGGCTCGGCTGGCTAAGCGTCCAACTTCGGCTCAGGTCACAGTTCTCACAGTTCATGGGTTCCATCCCCGCGTCAGGCTCTGTGCTGACAGCTCAGAGCCTAGAGCCTGCTTCGAATTCTGTGTCCCCTCTCCCTCTGCCCTGCCCCTGCTCATGCTCTCAAAAATAAACATTAAAATATTTTAACGTGATTAAGCTTTATACTTTAAAAATGAGTATTCAGGGGCGCCTGGGTGGCTCAGTCGGTTGAGCGACCGACTTCGGCTCAGGTCATGATCTCATCGTCTGTGAGTTGGAGCCCCGCGTCGGGCTCTGTGCTGACAGCTCAGAGCCTGGGACCTGCTTCTGATTCTCTGTCTCCCTCTCTCTCTGCCCCTCCCCCACTCATGCTCTGTCTCTGTCTCAGAAAAAAACATAAAAAAAAATTTTTTTTAAATGAGTATTCAGTATGTTGAATTCAACATAAAACATGTAAAATCTGATTACAATTTTAAAAGGCTCCATATTGCTCAAGGGAGCAGGAGATATAGCAGGGAGGACACCAGGTCTGGGAACCTGGGTTCTAGTCTGATGACCAACATTAACTGGCTCTGTTGACATTAGGCAAGTTTATTCACCTCTCTGGATCTGAATTTCTGCTCCTATAAATGAGAGTGATCAATTAATTTCTAAAGCCTTGTTAAGTGTTTCTTATTAAAGCTTCAAGTTTTAGAAACTCATCAACACAGAAACTTGAAGAGATTTAAGTTTTACAAGTATAAATGTACAGTGAAGCTTTTAAATATTTTTTAAAGAGAAATCAGAAACCTATACTTTTTTTTTTTTTTTTTAAGAAACATATCATCACTAGATAACGGCCCCAAGAAAAAAGGCTTTTACTTCTAATTACTATTCTCCATTATTGATTTATCAAAACTCCATTCAGGGATTTGAACTGTAATTACTACCTAACACTTCTCAAATACCACCCAACACTATTTATTAAAGACACTACGCCACTTATAACTAATTACCAATCTCATTACTTTCATTTATCACATTAACTGCACAGACAAAAAAATACATCCAACACAATGTACGATATTAAAGAAACTACATGTGCTGATAGTTTAAACATGCAGTTTTTATACACAGATCCTATTTTTAAAAGAAAAAAAAAAATATCTCTATCCGGACTTATTGGTGCAACTTCAAACCAAATACTCAGCATGAGCTAGAAATTAGGTGATTTTAGCATCGCTTTTGGATGTCAGGCCCAAATGAGATGTAACTGTGGCTCAGGATATCGCAGAGGCACCAATTTGCTCTAAAGCCCTCCCCATTCCCAGTCCCCTTTCTCGTGTCCTCAGGGACTAAGCCATGGTTTGCCTAATGATTCCCACAGAGGCTTCCCAGAGCCTTTGTATGACTCCAGTTATATCACCAGAGTCTGAGTACACGGATTCATCTTTAATTCCCCAGCACCAGGCATATAGCTTGAGTTCAGGAAAAGTGTGATTGTGATCAGATCCACCATAATTTTCACCTAAGGTAACAAGGAATCATATATATTTTTTAATGTTTATTTATTTTGAGAGAGAAAGAGAGAGGGCAAGCAGGGGAGGGGCAGAGAGAGGGAGAAAGAGAACCCCAAGCAGGCTCCACGCTATCAGCGTCCCTGAACCATGAGATCATGACCTGAGTCGAAACCAAGAGTCGGACGCTTACCTGACTGAGCCACCCAGGTGCCCCAGGAATCATTTAAATCAACAAACTAGACAAAGATTGTGGTCGGAAGCAAACTTTTTGGAGGGCAATATGCTCACACATATATTTTTAAAACTTTGACGTGCGAGTCCTTTGACGCAGCACATTTCATTTCTGGGAGTTTATTCTAAAGAAATATTCAGAAACCACAAAATGGATAGTCACTACAGCACAGTTTCTAATACTTAAAATCAGAAATAACCTAGAAGATTATCAATACTGTGCCTGGGTGGCACAGTCAGTTAAGCATCTGACTCTTGATTTCCGCTCAAGTCATGATCTCACAGTCGTGAGACTGAGCCCCACACAGGGGCTCGATACTGAGCATGGAACCTGTTTAAGATTCTCTTTCCCCTTTCTCTGTGCCTCCCCTGAATGCTCTCTAAAGAAATAATAAAACAAAAAGATTAATATGAATTCAGTAAACATATTTAATTATGAAATCTTGGGGCGCCTGGGTGGTGCAGTCGTTTAAGCGTCCGACTTCAGCCAGGTCACGATCTCGCGGTCCATGAGTTCGAGCCCCGCGTCAGGCTCTGGGCTGATGGCTCAGAGCCTGGAGCCTGTTTCCTATTCTGTGTCTCCCTCTCTCTCTGCCCCTCGCCCGTTCATGCTCTGTCTCTCTCTGTCCCAAAAATAAATAAACGTTGAAAAAAAAAAATTAAAAAAAAAAATAATAAGTATTTATGAAATCTTATACAATCCTTAAAATTCAGGAAGACCTATATGTGGTATTAACACGGAAAATCTCCACAATTTAGCAAATACAAAAAAAAAATTTTGAACCATTTTTGTTTAAAGTCCCACTTTTGAGGTACGTGGGTGGCTCAGTCAGTTAAGCAACCGACTTGGTTTTGGCTTAGGTCATGATCTCACAGTTCATAAGATCAAGACCTGAGTCGGGATCTGCACTGACAGCACGGAGCCTGCTTGGGATTCTCTCTCTTCCTCGCTCTGATCCCCTTCCTCTCTCTCTGTCTCAAAATAAATAAACTTAAAAAATATTCTTTTAATTAAAAAGGATCCCACTTTGGTTTAAAAATGTTTAATTCTGAGTATAAATTGCTTTTGAAATTTAAGAACATAATAATTAAAATCCTCAACATAAACAAGATATCCTATTGCCATTTCTTCCAAAAAAAAACAAAAATCCAGCAAGCTTACCTGAAATAAAAGCAACTGTGGTATGGAGGTTTGGTACTTCAAGCACGGTCCCTTTGCCAGCTTCATGGACATCACCTGGGAGCTGGTCAGGACTACAGAATCGTGGGCCCCACCCCAGATCCATTCAGCCTCTACATTTTTTTTTTTTTAATTTTTTTTTCAACGTTTATTTATTTTTGGGACAGAGAGAGACAGAGCATGAACGGGGGAGGGGCAGAGAGAGAGGGAGACACAGAATCGGAAACAGGCTCCAGGCTCTGAGCCATCAGCCCAGAGCCTGACGCGGGGCTCAAGCTCCCGGACCGCGAGATCGTGACCTGGCTGAAGTTGGACGCCTAACCGACTGCGCCACCCAGGCGCCCCCAGCCTCTACATTTTTAACAAGATCCCCAGATGGTCTGAATTCACGTTAAAGTATGAGAAGCACTTGTTTATAAGAATCACTTAACAGAGTCTGAATACCAGTTCAAGATCCACAGAAAAAAACAAAAGTATTAGATGGGTGGGTGACTTAGGTTATTTAATCTCTCTGAATCTCAGTTTCATTCTCCTAAAACACACTGTTTTGAGATTTTTGATGTATAAGATGTGAAACTGTAAACTGGTCTACAATATAAGAAATGATTAGAACTCAGCTATCAGTCTTAGGGAGTAAATGCTAAGAAGTCAGTAACTTGCTCAAGTTGATAAATCTTTCAAGGGCAAAAGATGTCCATCCAACCTTCTCAGAGCCACTTAGGGAAATGGATAAGGACGGACTGTAAGCTATAGATGCCAGGTACCTCTGGAGAGGTAGTCACTTGAAGGTATGAGAGTAAAGGGAGACATTTTGTTCTGCATTAAACTGTTTTTCATAAAGAGTGTTACACCTATGCAAAGCAGGTCTAAGAAAGGAAGAGGCAGGAATTAGGATCCCATCCCATTCACTGAACTACCAATAAGCTGGTCTCATTTTAAGACTTCCTCATGGCTGATCCCAGAGCCAGAGGAAAGGCAGTGACCAGAGATGGTTCTGACAGGGTGCCCAGGAAGCAGAGTCTGCTAAGAAAGACTCATCATCCATCCCAAAAGCTGCAGACAGGAGACCCAGAGTCATCTGTGGATTTCTTCTGAAGGAATCGCGGGAGCATCTATGAGAGTAGCACCAAATCTTCCCAGGGCTTGAAATTTGCACCCTTTTCCCCTCCTCCTTTTGGAAGCTGCTGCAGGAAGGAACATTGTGGGGACAGAGCTGAGGCTGGCTTCCAGTGCTCCTGGTTGACTACTCCCACCTATTTCCTTCCAGCACAAAATGTGCTAATCATGAAAACATCTCACAATGACTTGCTTGTCATAATCCCCCTACTTTCAACAAACATAACGTAGATCAGAATTAACAGCTTCATTAAAAAATGTGATTGAAGCTTAGGCTTAGCTTCCAAACTAATACTTAATTTGTTTTTCTTTTAATGATCTAGGCTAATCATTAGGGAAATGGGGTTTTTTTCACGGCATAAACGTTATGATGTTATGTTTGAATATAACACAAACTCCAATGAAAGAGGAATAGATCAATTTGCCCATGGCTGCCATGCCCATATCAGGTTTAGTGTATGTATACTAAAAACATACCAACAACATACTAAAAATAGGTTTACTACCAAAAATCAAATAATCCAGTGAAGAACTGGGCGGAAGACACAAACATTTTTCCAAAGACATCCAGATGGCAAACAGAACACATGAAAAGATGCTCAACATGCCATCAGGGAAATATGAACCAAAACCAAAATGAGATACCACCTCATACCGGTCAGAATGGCAAAAATTAACAACTCAGGAAACAACAGCTGTTGTGGAGCAAAGGGAACCCTACTGCACTATTGGTGGGGATGCAAACTGGTGCGGCCACTCTGGAAAACAGTGCGGAGGTTCCTCAAAAAATTAAAAATAGAACTATCTTTGACCCAGCAATCGCACTACTAGGAATTTAGCCAAAGGATACAACAATGCTGATTCGAAGGGGCACATGTACCCCAATGTTTATAGCAGAGCTATCAACAATAGCCAAATTATGGAAAGAGCCCAAATGTCCCATCAACTGATGAACAGATTAAGAAGATGTGGTACAGGGGCGCCTGGGTGGAGCAGTCGGTTAAGCGTCCGACTTCAGCCAGGTCACGATCTCGCGGTCCGTGAGTTCGAGCCCCGCGTCAGGCTCTGGGCTGATGGCTCAGAGCCTGGAGCCTGTTTCCGATTCTGTGTCTCCCTCTCTCTCTGCCCCTTCCCCGTTCATGCTCTGTCTCTCTCTGTCCCAAAAATAAATAAACGTTGAAAAAAAAAATTAAAAAAAAAAAAAAAAAAGAAGATGTGGTACATAATATAAACACAATGGACTACTACCCGACAGTGAAAAAGAATGAAATCTTGCCATGTGCAACAACACAGATGGAACTAGAGGGTATTATGCTAAGCGAAATAAGTCAGAGAAAGACAGATTATCACATGATTTCACTCACATGTGGAATCGGAGAAACTGAACAGATGATCAGAAAGGAAGGGAAGGAAAAATAAGATAAAAACAGAGAGGGAGGCATACCATAAGAGACTCTTAAATGCAGAGAACAAACTGAGGGTTGATGGGGGCGGGGTCAATGGGTGATGGGCATGAAGGAGGGCACTTTTCAGGATGAGCACTGGTCATTGTATGTAACTGGTACATCACTGGGTTCTACTCCTGAAGCCAAGTCTACACTGTATGTTTAAAAAAAAAAAAAAAACAACACAAGGTTTACTATAGCAAGAATTACCAAAAACTTTAGCCAAAGCTACAAAATGAACAGAACAAATTCTCTTCTCCCCTGGCCCAATCCCACTTTTATTCTATATACCTTTGAAAATTTCTACCATGAATCACATGAAATGCTCAAGTGAGCTCATTTCATAAGAAATTATGAAGAATTTTACATCCTTTTGGGGAGTTAATAGCATAAAAACAACACAATCATGTTTTACAATGACTATATATTACCTTTATAATCGAAAAAGGTAAAACTACTTTAAGTAAATGATACTTTAATTCAGCACTCAAGAAGATTCCTAGGGCTCCTGGGTAGCTCAGTCAGTTAAGCTTCCAACTCTTGATCTCGGCTCAGGTCACGATCTCACACTTTGTGACATGGAGCCCCAAGTCTGGCTCCTCACTGACAACACAGAGCCTGCTTGGGATTCTCTCTCTCCCTCTGCCCTTCCCCACTTCTGCTTTCTCTCTCTCAAAATAAATAAACATTAAAAAAAGGGGGGATTCCCTACCTGATTCCCCCCTAATCAATCATACAAAAAATGAGGAGGGACTATGTTTTGATCTCATTTTATTTTGTTAAATGTCTGCACTTCATTCAGCAAGTACCACATGTTAGGCCCAGGAACTGATATTAAGACAGAGCCTGGGTCCTGAAGAGCTCTAGCGAAGGGAGAAACGGATGAAAAAGTGATAAACACTACCGCAGAGAACACAAATTAAGTAGAAGAGGAAAATGAAGTGTACAAGCCTCTGTGACCACCATGCAAAGTAACCAGTAGACATTAATTTGAAGAAATGCAAACACTGAACTTGAAAGCAGATAACAGACATTTCACTGGATGGTATTAAATGCTACCTTATTATTCAAGAGAATGTCTACTTTGCTTGGGTGCGTTAATGAACGTGTGTGCGTGAGGACTATTGTAACCACACAGGTCACTTGCTGAATGGTTTCTGTTACTGACGCTTTGTGGTACACCTGAGAAGGTACTGTATGGAGGAAATAACCAAGCCTAAGGAGGTGGGTTATCCTGGATTCCAAGTCAGGCTCCACCATTAACTAAATTAAATTACATAACATCTCTGAGCCCAAGTGTCTCCATCTATAAAAGAGATGATACCGCCAAAGGGCTACTGCAAGAAATAAGTTTAATGTAATTAAAATTTATTCCCACCCCCACACGTTTTCTTTTCAGTTATTCCTTCAGAACACACAAAGCAATTTAAATATTTACAAAGCTCTTACTATTGTATAAGTCCTCATGACCGGACACTGCAGGAGATAAGCAGATTATAGTCGCTGTGCTGTCCTCACAGAATTTACAATCTCAAGAGGTTAAGATGAGTACAGAAGTAATATGTACAGAAAAAATAAGTTTAAACTTAAGAGATCTCCTATCACTGTTTACATACTTACGTAGTCACTCATCACTGTAATGTAACCTGGAGTGTAAGAATTTACACCTAGCAGTATGCCTGGGACTTAGTGTGCAAAGGAAGGAAGAAGGAAGGAAAGGAGGATGTAGTCCAATGAAATACACTGAATCATAAATTCTAATTAGTGCATCTTACTTCCCAAATACAGGAAGTTACTCAAGGTATTTTTTGGGGGGTGGTGGGACAGAGGTGGGACAAACAGAAGAAGGCAGGTAGCAGAAGGATCACCTTTTGAAAATACTTTTTTAAAACTCATGCCTTAAAGGGAAGCTTTTTCCCTTAAAATCATAAGGGAACTATAAATTTTCTTATAAATTATATCTCATTTAAAAAAATAAACACCTTAATGTTTTAATGATATAAGCTAATTCAAAATAAAAACATAACATAGACCTAAAATATACCCAGTATGTTGCTCTGCTTCAGGGGCAAACTACAATCTCCAGCCCTTTCTTTTTGTCCACCTGCAAGCTAGGAATGGCTTTTACTTTTTTAAAGAGTTGTAAAACAGTAACAAAGAATACAAGACTAAGTATGTGTCCAGCAAAGCCTAAAATATTTACTGTCCCCTGACAAAAACAGATTGCCAACTCCTGCTCTACTTCATAATGGAATTTTGTGTCTCACTAGATACCTTACTACTTCTAAGTTTACATTTAAGGCAATTTATAGGATTTTTCTCTCCACTCCCCTGCCCAATCCTCTCTTCCCAGCCACTTTCTTCACACACAAGTATTTATTACAATATACTCAGCTGGCAAAACAGAGGTTGACCATGTTTTTTGTTTAATAGCAAGTGTCCCAGCACAAGGATTTTTCCGACAATGAGCTTAAGTTCCACAATGGATTAGTAAATTGAGCCTATGTTGACCAGAACCCATGACTTATGCCAACTTCTCCATCTGCACACATTCAATACTGGGGGAGGGGAAGAGACTAACAGTTCCCAGCACGAAGTCAAGACACTGATCATTGATAAGCTAGAATAATATTCACCTAGCTTCAACAACAAGGATAGAACAGGTATGAGAGAGAGACTCAGAACCGAATTCAATAAATGTGTGGGGCAATTGTGGATTTGACAGTAAGTTCTTTACCACTTACATCATACCACATGAAGAAGGGTTAGTGACATTTATTTAAGGCTCTAACAAATAAAAACGTGGAAAAAAATATGCAAGCATAAAAGAAACAGTTCAATCCAATACTTATGAAAGTACTCAGGAAATCTGGAGAGCAATATGAACCTATCAGCCGAATACACCAGAAACAAGACTAGTAATTTGTGATACGGGGCACAGACATTACTAAAAATCACCTTCTAAGACAAGCAACACAAGAATAAAACATCCCTCTCTCCCAACACTAGAAAGGAAAAGCTGGGCACCTACTTCCCTTGAAGCTATCAAAACCTGAAAAGCACTCAAAACGAGTCCTATTCTCCCCATACAACTAAACATTCTGCAGAAAAAAATCACATCGCTATACACATACTTTAAAGAAATGAAGGAAAAAAGTTTAAAAAGGATCTTATTTGAACTACCTTATAGAGATTCAAAAGTTTGAGGAAAAGTTTATTATTTTTAAGGAAAGGTCTCTGATCCATACAAGTTTGGGTATATTGCATACACGTATCTTACACGAGAAACTAATTAAACATACAATTTTTTTTTTAAATCCAGGGGAACCTTTTCAGTCCTCAGCTGTAAATCCCTAAAATGCAAACCTACAAACTTCAGATCTTGAATACATTTGGTATTTTTTTTAAAAAGGTGTCAATGAGGGGCACCTGGGTGGCTCAGTCGGTTGAGGGTCCAACTTCCGACTTCGGCTCAGGTCAAGATCTCAAGATCTTGTGGTTTGAGTTCGTGCCCCGCATAGGGCTCTGTGCTGACAGCTCAGAGCCTGCAGCCTGCTTCAGACTCTGTCTCCCTTGCTCTCTGCCCCTCTCCCACTTGCATTCTGTCTCTCTCAAAAATAAGTAAACACTTAAGGAAAAAAAAACGTTTTTAAAGGTGTCAATGAATTTAAAGTTTCCTTTACATGCCTAACTTTCTATAATGGTTTTATTACAATTTCTAAATAATGAAATTAAAACTACACCACCAACATAATAAATATGAAAAAACTTGTATCATTAACTACAATACCAATTATTTAACATGAGAAACACCAGCCCTGAAAAAGTGGCTCTGAAACCACTTGTATGCACTTCAGGAGTGTTAATGCACGCACGGGACTTATTAAGCATTTATACAGCACGTTTATATTTGCCAAGTGTTTCATAATCATTCTTATTAGCTGTTTTAGTCCAAAACAATCCATGAAGAACTTTACAGAAGAGGAACCTAGACCTAGAGAGGAACCAGAGAAAACCAATTTTCCTCTGGAGGAAATAACACCATTCTCTTACAATATGCCAGATACTTCCAGTTACTTTTCGCTGACAATATGAAATTTTCCAAAAATAAGTTATTAATTAATGTCCATTAATGAACTAAGAAAACACTATATTGGGTGCTCTCAAAATGCTTAAACACTTTTAAGGACTCTGGACTACTATATTATAGACACTACAATGAGGTGAACTTCTCCCAAATGCCACACTTAATGGCTAAGTATAAAAGCGATATTTTTCAAACTTGCTTTAAAAAAGGTAAGCAAAGAAGCTCATTGAACAAGCTTAAAAGTCAGGTCCTGTAACAAGGAGTCAGGTCGGCCACGAAAAAAGTAGAACCCAGCTAAAAGCAGCATGAGGAGGAAGTTCTGGAAGCAGTCAGAATCTGGAAGAAGTCAGAATCTGCTGCTTAGCACGCTCAGTTAATACATCTTTCAAAAGATAATGTTTCTAACCAGAACTTGTGGTTTAATCTCGGCACCAGCAATGGATCACATCCAATGTTTTGGAGAATAAAAATTTGCCCCAGCGCTAGAGGTGGAGGAAAGTTACTTCCTTGGCCATTTAAACATCCTGATTTCTTTTACCTTGGTGTTAATATCTTAATGAGAAAAAAACTACGGGCTCTCCCCGAGCGCAGTTTGCCTACGGAGTTGTCCTGACCCCAGGTCTCTCAACCAGAGCCCATAAACGTTAATTCCCGACTCAGAGCTCGACTGCTCATCCAGCTAACAGCCCCAGCCGGTAAATTGCACGCTCTTCTTCGCCCTCCCCCTCCCTCCTACCTCCTGGGGCCAATTCCGTGACCCACATCCCCAGACCCTGCAGAGCCCCAAACTCTGCACCCCCCCCATTATACTTCCGCCCTGGTGGCTTCCCAGTTAACCTTCACCCCAGCCCCCAACCCATCTTTGTCTCGCCACCCCCAAACACTATCTCAACGTTCCCCAACTCCCAACCGCAGCCCTTCCCCCACCGCCGACCCCCACCTTCCCGGTCTCTTCCTCACGCGCGCGTCCCCCACCCTTCGGCCGGGTCACCCCAGCTCCTTGCCTCGCCAGCCCCGCATGACCCGTCCCCTCCCCCAGCTTCCTCTGTCCCTTCCTTCCCCTCCCTCGGCCCCCTCCGCCCACGCCCACCCCTGCTCCCGCGGGTCCTGGGCAGGCCTTTCACCTTGTCCATGAGCTTCCAGCACTTCTCCACCATCTTCTTGTCCACGGTGCCGGGCGGGTGGGGGCTGAGGTGGTGGTGGTGGTGGTGGTGGTGGTGCGGCTGGAAGGCGTCCTTCATGAGCCCGATCAGGCCGCCCGAGCCCGAGCCCCCGGAGCTGCCGCCGCCCCCGGCCCCAGAGCTCTTTTTCACGTTGCCGGCCATGGCCCGGGGAGGGTTGGGGGCCCAGCCGCGTCCGCCGGCTCCGCTCCGCTGCGAGCGAGGGAAAGAAGGAGGGCGTGAAGGAGGGGCCTCTCCCGGCCGCCGCCGCCGCAGCCGCCGCCGGCTGTCCGGGCGGAGGGAGGGGCGGCCGCGGGGAGGAGGAGTGGGCGGTGACGGGAGCGAGGTTCGCGCGGGCGCGCCCCTTCCGAGAGCGCAAGCCCGGGGACGGGAGGAGCGCACGGCGCTCCGCGAAGCCGGCGGCCCGGTCCCGACTGGGTAGCGACCCTTCCTGCGCCACCCCCTCCCGAGCCACAGCTCCCGGAAAGCCGAGGCCAAGTTTCCGCACCGCCTACCCCTCCCCTGCCCCCGGGGGCGGGCCCAGACAGAACCTTTGCGCCTGCGCCCTCTGCTGGAGAATCCGGGAAAGGAAGGGGCGGGGTCTGGGGTGGAGTCTGCGCGTTAGACAGAAGCCGAGCCCTCCATGTTCCTTGTGGGTTGTTAGGTTGGCTCTCTTTGAGGGGTGATTGGGGTATTTCAATTAGGACAGCTAGCCGTAGAAAGAAACTTAACGTCAAGTCTTCCGCCACATACCTGGTAAATAAGGAAATTGAGCTTAAAGTCATTTGCTTCTGAACATTGTGGGAGAAAAACGGAAGTTATTTCCCCACCCCTTTGGTGTTTTAAACTCATTAAGTCGGCACCGAGGGACAGGAATGCGAATGCTGCAGCCTGTTCCAGCCTGGTTACGAACACTCCAGAAAGGCTTAAGACACTTAGGCCGCAAGCTCTTCTTCCAGGCCCTTTGACCTTCTGAAAACAAAACATTTCCCCCTTTTTTGGCTTCTGAACACTAGTTCCTTTTCTGGGAATTGGGTATGTGCTTAAGATTCCCCGGGCTCAGCGCATTGCACCGCAGATTAGCATCCCCAGCACCAGGCCTTGACCACAGAAAGACAGCTGCGAGCCCTAACCCGAGGAGTACTCCTCTCATGAAACAAAAGCAGTTCCCAGTCATTTCCACTTCTCTAATCTAAAAGCTTCGTTGGAAAAACTATGAAAAAAGGGAACTTTCTTCCTGAAGATGGAAGTGCCCTGACCTAATTTGTTAATTCTGAGCCTCTTCTTTGGGAGCTTGCAGGCTCTAGTGTGTCCGTAAGTACTCAGTTCAGTCTTAGATCCTCCCACCTGGGTCCTCCACAAAGCCCTTGACTGATTAAGGAATTGAGTTTATTGTGTGCCCCTGTAAGGGGGGGAAATATCTCTGGACTCAAAGACCTATCTGTCAGACCTCCTTATCCTGCAATTCAGTGGCCTTTATCTAAGATTGATTAAGGAGTCAGCATTATCGTTTCCTATCAGTAGAATTAGAAAGAGAAGAAATCTCCCAAAGGAAAATCTAAGCACGGCTCTTAGATAATTGTCAAAACTTCCCATCTACCACCCTAGCTGCAGGCCCTCCCTTTCTCTCCCCTGATCTATTAAAACCTTTTCCTCACTGGTTTCCCTGCCACCTCCAATCCTTTCTGCCACCAGACCAGTCTTCCTGAACTATAGTTCTGACAGCATCAGAAAAAAAACTTTAAGGGGCACCTAGGTGGCTCAGTCGATTAAGTGTGTCTGACTTCAGCTCAGGTCATGATCTCATGGCCCGTGGGTTTGGGCTCCGCGTCGGGCTCTGTGCTGACAGCTCGGAGCCTGGAGCCTGCTTCAGATTCCGTGTCTCCCTCTCTCTCTTTCTCTCAAAAATAAACATTAAAATTTTTTTTAGAAAAGAAAAGAAAGAAACCTTTAAACACTGCTAATGGTCTCCTGAATGAAGTTAACAGTCATGATCTAACTCCAAACTACCTTGCAGTTTTATAATATCAATGCACATACTATGCTGGGTGACTGACCAAATCACAAAATACCACAATTCTTTTTTTTTTTTCCATCCACATTGCTCAGAGCATTCCCTCTGCCCAAAGTGTGCTACTGAAGTTCAATCCATTCTTCAGAATTCAGCTAGAAATAACCAGACATTCCAGCTAGAAATAACCCTTTCCTCCTCTAAATTTCCATAACCATTTATTCTTACAGCTACCGTACATTAATTCATGCCATACTGTCTTGTTGACTTTGGTCTTCCACAGTACCTAACACAGTGTAGGTACACAGGGTTATTTCCCCCCTCCATCATCAAATTGTATTGTTTGTACAACTTGTATAGTTTGTACTTTGTTTCTGCTGAAGAAGACATATTTCTTTAAATATACAAATGACCTACCTCGCATATTTGAATAAAGCAGAGTGACAGTTCTCTCCTCTATATCCCTTAAACACTCCCGGATGGACAGAGTTCTGTCCGGTGATAGTTCCTATTTTCACTTCTAAACTGAAGCTAATGAGTGGGGCACCTGGTTGGCTCAGTCAGTTGAGCGACAACTTCAGCTCAGGTCATGATCCCACGGGTTGGTGACTTTGAACCCCCGCACGGGCACTGTACTGGCAGCACCAGAGCCTGCTTGGGAGTCTCCCTCTTTCTCTGCCCCTCTCCCACTCGCACTCTCGGTCTCTCGCGCTCTCTCTCTCTCTCTCAGAAAATAAATGAATTTTAAAAAGAAATCAGGGGCATTTGGTTAAGCATCCGACTTCAGCTCAGATCGTGATCTCACGGTTCTCGGGCTCAAGCCCCCTGTCGGACTCTGTGCTGACAGCTCAGAGCCTGGAGCCTGCTTCAGATTCCGTGTCTCCCTCTCTCTCTGCCCCTCCCCCACTCACGCTCCGTGTGTGTCTTTATCTCTCTCTCTCTCAAAAATAAATAAACAGTAAAAAAAAAAAAATTTTTAACGTTAATGAAAAAAGAAGGAAAGCTTGGCCTTTTTTTTGTTTAATAATTTTTACTTGGCTTATTTTCAAAGTGTACTCAAGATGGGATTGGATTGTTGATCACAGTGTCATTCTTGGTTATTCTAGAGCTGGCTCAGTTTGTACCATCACATCATGTGACATGAGGCACTTTTATTACATTTCACCTTCACCCAGACCACATCCTCATTCTGCACCTGAATGTCGGTTGGTTGACTGAACATATTTGAAAAGTAAATGCTCTTCCAAGGCGTGATATGTCGTTTGTATTCTGTAAACTCTGTCCTCAAAATGTCATCCAATGCATCAGCATAACAGAGAAACTGATCATTCCGTGGCAAATGACCCCAACGAGGCTTCTAGATGAGGAGGACCAGTGCAAAAACCTCTACTGCATTCCAATGCAGGGGGAAACGGTTCTGGGGGAAGAATAAATGCAAACTGACAACAGGCAATTGAACAGAAGTGTGGAGGGGGACAGAGATAGAGAGAAATAGCTAAAAAAGTCTGCAGGTTCCTTAATCCACAAGGGGGAAATCCCTGACGTTTTTGCTGTTTTCATTCTAGCCAGTATGGTGCCCAGAGATCCAGGTGGCAGACAGATGACAAGGCTCCAGAATAGCAACAGGGCTGGAAGGAGGGTAGAGGCTGCCTCACAAGGGCAGGTCGCTCACCATACTCCTTCCCCCAAAGTCATTTTTCCAGCCATTCATGACTCCAGCAAGATGCTAGAAAGTATCCCCAAGAGGGAGGCACCATCAATAATTTAAGTAGAAAAATTTAGGAGCCTGGCGGGGGGGGGGGGGGGGGGGGGG
>NW_024412402.1:11140535-11163569 GCF_014898765.1 Herpailurus yagouaroundi | reverse complement strand
CCCCCCCCCCCCCCCCCCCCCCCCCCCCCCCCCCCCCCCCCCCCGTCAAGCAAGTCCACTAGAGGGAGCCCCGACAAACTCAATACCACAGAGAGCCCAGCAAAGTAGTTTCTGAGCACCTGTCTCTGAAAACCAGCCTCATAAGAGAATAGAGGAAGATCAATAAATTAAGTCTCCACAAGGGAAGATAGCCCTGTGAATGCCCAGTTGAAACCCAGGCCTTACAGGATTTACAGAATCAAAGATTTAAAGACCAGGAAACTGAAGCTGAGCAAAATATAATGGCTTGCCAAGTTTACATAACTGGAGGGGGGACTAGAACCCATGGCTCTTGTCTCTAACCAGTATCCTTTCTTCTACATTTGTAGCCTCTATGTCAGCAGCCTGGAGTCCGTGGGTCTATCTTTCTTCTGTGTCTCCTTTCTCCGATGTGAGAAACTCTCTCAACTCCCTTCTCCTGCATTTCTTTCCCTTGTACGCTACAGAATGCCTTCCCCAAGCCTAATAATGTCATTTGCTGATCAGCCCTAGGGATGTAAATTGCCCGAAATGGCTACTATGAGCTCTTTTCCACTGTATCAGCATAAACAGCACCATATCAGATGTGTAAATCTGTAACTTGTAAGTCTCCAAACCTCAGGCAGTGCTACATGGAAATGAAGCATAGTTACCGGGCTCCAAAGCCCTTTCTCCTCAAACTACATTTAGAACTTAGGGATAAGGAGAGAATTGAAGAATTGACCCTCTGGGACCTTGCTATTTTAAGCTTTGTACTTGGCCCATTCCACCTGTCTCTGACTCCATGTTTCCCAGTTACCTGGACAACACTCAGCCTCCCGAAACCGAACCTTCCAGTTCTCAGTCCTGCCCTCAAAGGAAATTTGTCACCCTGGATTGGCTCCCAGAACCCAGGCTCCTCCTCAGGCTCCTAGCTGGTTGGGCCATTTCTCTGCCCCTCTCCATGAGTGGGTCACCCTACAGGGAAATACAACAGAAGCAAGAGAGGATCCTACAGGTAGGACGAGGCAGGGTAAGGGTGACTGGAAGAGGGAAGAGACAAGTACTGAGGTTTATTTTCTCCAAAAGAGGGTAGAGGGGAATGATTTCTGTACATAGAACCTTACTGGTAGAAAGAAACAGCTCTACCTTCCCCCTACCCCAGGCTTGCCTAAAGGTCCAAGGAGACCAAGAACAGAAGCTTCTGGAAGGTATAAGAGACATGCTCAGAGACTAGAGCTCTAACTCTCCTGGGACTCCTGGTTCAATCTAGGGGTCAGGAAAGCAACCCCATGTGCAGTCTTTTTTTAATTTTTTTTTTTAACGTTTATTCATTTTTGAGACAGAGAGAGACAGAGCATGAATGGGGGAGGGGCAGAGAGAGAGGGAGACACAGAATCCGAAACAGGCTCCAGGCTCTGAGCCATCAGCACAGAGCCCGACTCGGGGCTCGAACTCACGGATGGCGAGGTCATGACCTGAGCCGAAGTCAGACGCTTAACCAACCAAGCCAGCCAGGCGCCCCCCATGTGCAATCTTAAATACAAGTCCTCTCCTTCCCCAGGACAGCAAGGAGATGCCATCTAAGACCGAAGGAAAAGGGATGAAAGCTGGGTCACAGAAGAAGAAAAAGAATGTGGGTGCTGGTGAGTCAGGGTGGATGGAGGTGAGCGCCTCCTGCTTCTCCATTCTCTGGCTTGGACACCAAGCAGAGGTGCTCCAGAGAGAACTCAGCCCTCTGCATGACAAGATAGAGCCTTCAGGACCCTCTCCCCCGATATCTTCCCTCCACGTTCCATGGAGCTGGGAAATTGGGGAAACGGGCATATACCCACTCTGTGCTGCCCTTCTGGCTTTGTGCCTTCCCTATATATTCATCACACATATTCTGAGCACCTACCCTGGGCTGGGCTGCCAGGACACAGCAGGGAACTCAGTAGTCCCTGCCATCAGAAATCCCTCCTTGAAAGGTCCTCAGATCTCCTGCAGAAAGAAAGTTCAGGGCGTGGCATGAGGATGGGGAGAAGTGAGGGAGGCTGAGATCATGATAAGGTCCTAAAGGTCCAAGGAGACCAAGCTGAGGCTTTGCCAACTTGCCAGGGCAGATGTGGAAGCCAAATCCGCACACAGGCTGGCAGTGCTGGAAAAGGAGTTGCTCCAAGACCACTTGGGTAAGAAAGTGGAAGCTCAGGACAACAGAGGTGGGCTGGGGGGGGGGGGGGGCCCGCATTTCACATCGTCAGAGGCTCGGAGGCTTAGAGCTGTTTGCGGGAGGCTGAGGTGACCCCTGCCAATCCTCTGGTGGAGGAAGAACTGACGTTGCGAGGAAGGGTTGGGCCGGGAGGGTTGGTGATGATAGCTAGTTTTTATAAGCAGAACATAGAGGGGGGTTTCCCTTAGTAAGGAAAAGCTCATGGCATTCCGGGGACAAACCCATTTCCAACCCAGAGGGAAAATGAAAGGCTGGAAGCCTGCCACCGGGTTCCCAGAGGTGGGCACGGTCCATCAAGCCCACAGGGCCACGTGGGACCCCCAGCCAGTCGTGAGGACGGCTCTGGGACTTTTCACAGCTCTGAGGAGGGACGAGGCCCGCCGAGCCAAGGCTTCTGAAGACCAGCTGAGGTGGAGGCTGCGAGTGCTAGAGGCTGAGTTGCAAGAGGCCCGAAGTGAGGGGAAGGCCGTCTATGCAGGTGTGTGTGGTTGGTCAGGCAGGTGGGCAGGAGACAGGGGCCTGGAAAAGGACAGCCAAGAGGGCCAGAGGATACAAGGAAGTGAAACAAGAAAGATGTCCGTCTGCCATGCCTAACTTTAACCTTCCCCGCTCAGCATGAATTGGGCAGGGTCCTGAAGGAAACGAAGGACAGCCTCCCGGGATCCCAGGCAGGAACCTTCCTGGATGCCTGATGCCATGTGCTTTGTGGATTAAAAAATGCAGTCATGGCCTTTATCTCATTCATCCCATGGGAGTGAGTGGGGAGAAGGGCTACAGTCTAGGTACTGAGTTGGAATGGGGAAAGGGGCTTGGTTTCCTAGCTCTTCCCCAGCTTTTCGGGGTCGGCCAGCCTCTCAGAATCACAAGAACCACCAAGGCGACCTTTATGCTCCTGTCCCACTGGACCAAGAAGGCCCTCCCTGCCCACAATGTCCCTTCCTTTCTCCACCACTCCATCCACACCTGGGACCCTCTGCCCCCACCACAGAGATGAGTCGTCAGTGCCAAGTCCTGCGGAAGGAAATGGAGACCCGCAGCAGGCCGCTGGAAGAAGAAGTGAGGGGCCTTCGGGAGCAGCTGGGTAGGCTTCCACTCCCTAACCCCTGTCTCTCCAAGGGGCACTGACAAGGTCCAAGTCTGCAGGGGTGGACTTACGATGGTCCTTCTCTAGGGAACCCTGGGCGACTCAATCTGTTGAGCATCTGATGACGGCTCAGGTCATGATCTTACGGTTCGTTGGTTTGAGCCCCGCATCAGGCTCACTGCTGTTAGCATGGAGCCCACTTTGCATCCTTTGTCCCCGTCTCCGTCTGCCCCTGCCCCTGCTTGTGCTCTCTCTCAAAAATAAACATTTAAAAAAAAAAAAAAAGTCCTTCTCTAGAAGACTGCTATCTAGGCTCTCTTACCCTTTTCCTTTTTAAAAAAAAAAAAATTTTGGGGCGCCTGGGTGGCGCAGTCGGTTAAGCGTCCGACTTCAGCCAGGTCACGATCTCGCGGTCCGTGAGTTTGAGCCCCGCGTCGGGCTCTGGGCTGATGGCTCAGAGCCTGGAGCCTGTTTCCGATTCTGTGTCTCCCTCTCTCTCGGCCCCTCCCCCGTTCATGCTCTGTCTCTCTCTGTCCCAAAAATAAATAAATGTTGAAAAAAAAAATTTAAAAAAAAAAAATTTTTTTAACATTTATTCATTTTTAAGAGACAGAGAGCGAGCGGGGGAGGGGTAGAGAGAGAGGGAGACACAGAATCCAAAGCAGGCTCCAGGCTCCGAGCTGTCAGCACAGAGCCCGAAGCGGGGCTCGAACTCAGGGGCCACAAGATCATGACCTGAGCCAAAGTTGGACACTTAACCGACTGAGCCACCCATGCGCCCTCTCTTATCCTTTTCCCCATCAACTCTCCCACCATGGAGGATTGGAGCAGAGGGTTCAAGATGGCAAAAACCTCTTACATTGTAACTAAAAAAAGACCCAAGTCTCTTACCCCATCTTCCTCTCTCAATGGTCTCTCCAAATCCAGATCTTTCTCCCCACACTGCCATGTCTGTCATGGGCAAAACATACTTCCTCTCAGCTGATTTTCACGATGAAACTGAGGAAAGATATTAGACTTACGTCCATATGTTCAATGCCTCATGCATGCTCAGTCCTACATAAGTACTTGCTACATAAAGGAATAAACCTTCCAGATAAGCAAAAATGTAAAAAACAGGAAGTTTTTCCTTTCTCTCTTGGTTACAGGATGCAGTTGAGCTATGTTAGCGTGCACATAAGATCTTTCACAATTGTGGTCTCAAAGTTTTCCTAACCTAAAATAGCCTCAGTTTAACCTAAAATAGTCTCAGATACCCAAGAGTTGCTTATCTGCCATGCAGACCCTGAATGCCCTTCCTCATCCTTGCCTTTTCTGGAATTTAAATTTGATCAGCATTTATGGAGCACCTCCTGTATATACTATACATTTCGCCCTATATGCTCGCATTCAACTCACAGTAAGCCTGTAAGGTTTGGATCGTTCTGTCTTTAAAGATGAAGAACCTTGGGCTCAGAGAGAGACATGCCTGAGGTTACACAGGTAGTCAATAAGCGACAACCAAACTCTGGACCCACATCTCTTGTCCCAATGCCACTACTCTCTCTACTGTACCTTAGAGGTATATGTCCGCTCTTTATACGGACTGCGGGAAAATTGGTGATACTGGGGGAGTCTGGAATGATCCCATTGAAGTTCCGCTTTTTAGGTACCTTTGGAGACTCTGTTCACAGGTAGAGTGTCACTACCCAATCCTCTTTCTCCTTCTGCCCGGCCCCACAGAGACGTGCCAGAGGGAGGCTGAGGCCGCACGGGAAGGGGCAGAGCAGGCCCTCAGAGAGCGGGACCAGACTCTGGCTCAGCTTCGGGCACACGTGGCAGACATGGAGGCCAAGTACGAGGAAATCTTACACGTAAGCACCCGTTTGAATCCCAACCACCCCAGTACCCAGCACTCCCCCATCCCCCCAAACCCCAACTAGTATGACCGTGACAGACCAGGGGAAGGAAAAGAAGCATCTCCACAAGGAAATCTGCTCTGTCTTGAGGGCAGACAACCAGGGGATGCAACCAGGCCCACTAAGTGTAAAAGCTCGAAGAAGCCACTGGCAAAAGAGAGCTTACAGACTAGCCTGGGGCACCCCTCACGCTGCCCTCTCCCTTCCTGGGGCCTGAAGCTTGGTGTCTGCAGGGCAGCCTGGACCAACTCTTGGCCAAGCTGAGAGCAGTGAAGCCTCAGTGGGATGGGGCCGTGCTGAGACTTCATTCCAAATACAAGGAGCGGCTCCGCCAGTTTGGACTCAACCCCCTGGATCTGTGAAGCTGTAAGCCTCTAGCCTCTGGGGCTCTGGGAGGCTCCAGCAATAAAGCTGTCTCCATGTGGAACTCAGCAGAACTGTGGGCTGTGGCTTTTTGGCAGAGGTGAGGACCTCTTACGGGGCAGCTTGGTTCTGGGCTGACCCATTACTCCGAACGAGAGGAGAGAAATTCGGTAAGGTCTCAACTCTCTTTTAGAGAAACTGGGTCCCATGCCTTGGGTCTGGAGCTTTTTTGGTCCCTCCAAACCACCGTCCCGGGACCCCCCCCCCCCAACACAGGCAGCCAGATTTGTAGGAGAAAGGCCATTTCTATAATAGACTAACAGTGACCAGCCACCAGCCCGCACAATCCTCAGGTTGCAGAGGAAGGTGTAACTTGTCTCCAAATTCTTGCAATATACCCGAGTCTCCTGGCGTCATGCCTAGGGCAAGTTCCAGATGGCTTCAATCCTAGCCAGCCCACAGCCCACCTAAAAAGGGAAAACGCTGGGATTCTCCTCTATTTTACTACAACCCTCCCAGTACTATTTCACCTCTGGTCAAATGTGTCGGGGGGCGGGGGGGGGTTGGTTTCCCACACCAAGAAATCCCCTAACAGTTCTGTGGACACCAGCCGGGTGCCTTACAAGTTAACTCAGTTCTGTCACTACTGACGTGAAGAGAGCATCAGATCCCTCAGGCTCAGCCCCGCAAGACGGGCCCCACTTCAAAAGCCAGCGGTTGTCATCTGTGCTTCTGACCAGCTGGCCAAAACACAAAGGTTCCCACGACCCCGCCCCCCTACCCTTGGGTTCCAATATTTGCCAGAGCCGCTCACAGAACTCAAGAGAAACCTTTTAATCTCTAGATTGCCGGTTTTTTATAAAGGACACAAGTCAGGAACGGCCAGATGAAAGTAGGAACGGGACAAGGCATGAGCGTGGGAGCTCCATGCCCCCTCTGGGTACACCACCCGGCCGGCACCTCCAGGCTCCCTGAACCCCGTCCTTTTGGGGGTTTTTTTATGGAGGCTTCACTATGGAGGCACAAGCAGTGAAACCATTGGTCGTTGGTGATTAATTCAACCTCCAGTGCCTCTCCCCTCCCGGGAGGTCCAGGGTGGGGGTGGGGTGGGGCGGGGCGGGGCTGAAAGTTCCAACCCTCTCTAATCACGTGGTAGGTTCCCCTGGCAACCAGTCCCCCAACCTCAGGTGCTTTCCAAAAATCACTTCCTTAATTAACAAAGTCAGATGTGGTTGAAAGGGGCTCGGTACGAGTAACAGAAGACACCTTTGTCATCTTACTACTTCGGAAATTCCAAGGGTTTTAGGAGCTCTGTGCTGGGAAAGGGTCTAATTTATTACAAATCACGAAATCACACCACTCTTCGTTTCGGGCGGGAAGTTCATCCCAGGGACACAACCCGATGCTCCTAGGCCCCCTAGTGGGCCTGCCGGAGGCCTCTGGCCACACCCTCTTCTGGGAGGAAGGGAGGGAGACCTTGGGCAATCCTGTGCTTGGGGGTGTCCGGAATCCTAGAGCTGCAGTTCTGGCCTAAAGAGAGCTTCTCAGCTCCTACCATCACAAGCCAGAGAGTGAAGACGGGAAGGCCAACGGGCAGATCTTTGTCCAGCAGAGGAGGACTACAGCAGCTCTGAGGCTAGAGCCCCGTCCTGAGCGGAGAGAGAGAAGACAGAAGGTCATTCACAGATCAGAAGTGTTCCTTTTCCCTGCCCCCACCCCCACTGGACCGCCCAGGGATGTGGCTTGTTCCCTGGGTCCTTCTGTCCCCACCTACCATGGTCTAAAGTCCCAACCTGCATGCCTCACACTGCTTCACCCTGTAGCCCTCCTCTTGGGCTCTTTCTCTGGCTGCTCGCTGCCCGTCTGTCCCTACTTCCTTACCTCTCCAAACCCTGGGCGATCGCAGGCTTCGAAGCCCCAGCAGGACCTGGCGGCCAGCTTCAGGCAGAGGGGTGGCTCAGCCTCAACCAGCTGCTGAAGCTTTTCCAGGTCATTCTCTCCACCCATGGGATACCCATTCACCTCCAGAATCACATCTCCCGTTTGCAGCCCAGCCCGGGCAGCTGAGCCTCCTAGGGTCACCTGGTGAAGAGGGGGGTTACGGAACATGGGACACCGTGGAAAAGTTGCTGGATGCTCTAAGACCTTGGGAGGGAAGCAGATGACGGCTCATTAGGAGGCAAAGGACTGAAAAGATCCGAGGTCCATAGGGCATAAGTCACCTGGGAGACGAAGAGACGAGGCTCACTGGCCACACAGGTAAGCCGGAAGCCGTAGCCACCGCCAGGCCCAGGGTACAGGAAGCACTGGCGGGAGCCACACGGGACAAGAGGCATGGCTGTGTCTTCAACTGGTAGGTCCTTGGTTTCAACCAAAGAGGCCGAGCAGTTTTCCTGGGGAGAGGCAGGAGCCTCTGTGCTCTCCAAGAAGAGAAGTGGAGACAAGCGAACCTGGAAGGAGGCAGACAGAACGAACCTTTCTTTTTTGCTTCTCCCCCCCTACCGGAGCCCTGCTCCATTCCTGCCCCCACTCCAGCCCCCGGCCCTCAGCTCGCACCATGCTGAAGAAGCGGTCAGCCTTACGGTCGACAACAGTGAGGGAGACAGAGGAGCCCTGCGCACGGATCCTGGACACTGTCTCCTCGTGGCCCAGCCCCTCCACACTTTCCCCAGCCACAGCCACCAGCCGGTCCCCAGCCTGCATCCCGGCTTTCTCAGCTGGCAGTCCTGGGTCCACCTCCCACAGGAACTGTCCTAGGACGTAAACATCCTCATGGCCCCTTCCCTGCTAACCCCAGTGCCAGCCCAGGCCACTGTGGGCACACTGAGGGACTGACCCCGGGGGGGGGGGGGGACACAGTAGGAGGAGGCTCAGGGCTGGGCCTCAGCCAGGGATACCACTTATATGCACTGAGAGTCGAATGTGAACAGGTTTAACACACACCTTCCCTACCCGCCTCCGGGACTACCGCTCACCAGGTTGGCCGTCAAGACCTTTCTCCTCCCGAAGCAGGAACCCAAAGCCCCGGGGCCCCTTCTGTAGGTGCAGAGAGCGCGGCTTGGTGGGCAGTGCCCAGCCCTCCGCTAAGGGTGCAGCCAGGGGCATTCCCAGCTGGCGACACTGTTCCTCCACCTCTGGCCCGGCCACCAGCAGGGTCACTTGCTCTCCACTCTGCCAAAGCTGTAGGAACCCAGCAGGGCATCGGCATCAACCAGCTGGGTAGGGAGGGCAGAGCCAGCCCCTCCTCCAAACCCCAGGAAGGAGGCACTAAGGGTGGGGGAGAGAAGAGCCTAGCAAGAACTGTGAAGGGAAGGATGGCAGGAGGTACAAGGTCAGATGAGAAGATGAGTGTGAGGGGGAGGAATCTGCTGCCTGAGGCATGGCCCCCGGGCCCAGAGGGGTGAGGCCCGAATGGGGGAAGACAGCCGGCCATACCTTCCTGCTGAGTTGGTTATAAGTGAACTTCTCCACGCTGACCCCATTCACTTCTAGCAGTCGGGCCCCAGGAGGCACCCCGGCCCGCTCAGCTGCTCCTCCAGTGCTCAGCACCAACCAGAAAGGAGCCTGATAACCTGGAAGCCGGAAAAAAAAAAAAAAAAAAAACAAGTAAGTTTCCATCTGCCACCTGCCCAGAACTGGGCTGAGATCCCGCTCTTGACCTCCCTCCCGAGCCTCGGGGCTCACTGTAGGTGACACTGAAGCCAAAGCCGCCCTCATCTTTCACTATGTGACACAGTCGGGGCCGGACCCCTGGGCCGAGAGTAGGAGACAGGTGGGCACTGTTCCCCTGCCGATCTTGAACCATGTCATACACGTGCTGCGCCAAAACTGTCAGCAACACCCGCGGACCGCTGGCCCGGATACGGCGCACCACCTAAAGAGAGGGCATGCAGGGGGAGGTTGGGAGCGGCCCCTCTTGCCAGCGCCCCCTCCCTGGAATGAGCTGTCTGCAGCCAAATGCTCTACCCCTGGAACCAACTCTCCGGATCATCCCAACCTGGGCAGCCCTAAATCCTGGAAGGTAGGGGAGATTGAGGCTTAGGGACTGCCCCCATCTATCCAGGGAAGTGACTTTCTCTCTCCTTGAGGTGCTAAGGGATGTTCTACGCCACAGGGAAGCCCCAGCCCAACCTCACCACAGCATAGTCTTCACATTCTACAACGTGGTCGTTCACCCCTAGGATCCGGTCCCCTTCCCGAAGACCCTGGCGCTGGGCAGAGGTGCCTGGCTCCACCCTGCACACCACAGGCACAGCCTTGCCCAGATCCTGTCTCAGGTGGAAGCCAAAACTTCTGCCCTCCTCTTTGCTCAGCAGACAGAAGCGAGGCCGCTCCAGGCTCCAGAGATCTGGAAGGGGATGTGGGCAACAGAAAAGGGGGAGGAAGAGGGGGCCTAAATACAAGTCGCCTTGTGCCTGGCAGACGCACCCTTGTGATAGGGCACTGGGCAGGCTCCTACCCAGTTAAGTATTGGGCAGTGGGGCCAAATACCCAAATGTGGGAAGAGTGGCTTGGACAAAAGAAAACACCCAAACCCCTCCTACCTCCACACAGTTACTCCCCACCAGGCTGCTATCAGAGGGAGGCCGAGTGGAGTGGTTACCAAGGAGACGGGAGGCCGGAGAGGAGCTGTGGTATCTCTGGGGAAAGGGAATGGTTGCCCAGGGCGAGGGGGTTACCGGAGGGGTCAAGGTCTTCAGCCAGAGAGAGGACAGGATTATCAATGCCCTGCTTTGGGTTAAACTCAAACTTCCTGCAAGGAGGCAAGGGACACAGGTAGGAGCAAGCTGACATCGGGACTCTGGTCCCGGTCTCTACTTGTGCGAATGAAGGCCTTCCCCACCTTGGATCTCCTCTGCCCCTTGCCCCAATCCTTCCCAGCATGGCACTTACAGAGTTAACGAGGCTGTGTCCTGAAGATCTGCTGGGCAAAGAAGGGATGAGGAGAGGAGGGGCGCATTCCCTCCCCACCCCACTCCTCTTCCACAGTCATTAACTGAAAGGACTTGGGCGAACCCCCAAATTTAGAACTTGCCCCCTCCATTCTGCTCCAGAAAGACCTTCCCTTCTTCTCTCTTCCCTTTGCCTCCCAGTCCACAGAAATCTGAGCATATCAGGACGGGGCGTGGACCAGGAAGACAGACCTATCCACTCACCTCTTCTCTTCTAACTCACCATCTATTTGCCTCCGGGCACCAAGCCCCAACATCAAGTACACCCTGGTCCCAAAGCCTTGGCCTCCCAATCTGCCCTCTCAACTGCCCTCTCAAGTCCCCAGCAGAGGATTTCTCCCAGTCTCCTACCTGCAGCTGCTTCCATAGTTGGATCAGTGACCCAGTGCTCAGGGTAGGGACAAGGTCCATGAAAAACAGCTGACCCTCCCACCTAACCTGCCACGTCCCCGCCTCCTTAAAGACACTGCCTTAGGAGCAGTGAGGTAATGGTTAACGGGAGGAGTCTTATCCCCCAGGGAGAAGTATGTGTGTTCCTCCTGCCCCCATTCCTGGGCCCCAACTTTCTCTGGAGACTGCTGCGGTCCCAGCTTCTGCTCTGGGCAGACAAAGGTAGGTTGCTTTTCATGATAATGCCAAGCCTGGGATAGGTATGTTTGAAAAGGTGATAGAAGTCCTATAGCCCCACATGACTTCCTCCCACCCCAGTATCTTGTTCCGAGACCACCCCCAGCCCTCGCTGCCTCTGAACCTAGCGTCCAAGAACCACCTGCAACAGAAAGTGGTCCGAAAACAGCACCCCTTCTTGAAAGCATCAGGCAAGAAGGAGGCCATAGTAGGTAGAAGACACAGCTTTTTAATAGAAGCAGGGCAGTGCACAGGCCCCTCGGAGCCACTGAGCATAAGTACATTGTGAGAAAGGGGGCGTGAAGGTGAGGAGAAGGCACCAACAAGAGAGGAAAGCGGCTCCGGGCATCCTCCGTGTCCTCTGATGAGCAGAAAGGCAGAAGGTGGAGGCCCTCCAACGCATCTGATGGCAACACCGCTGGGGAGGCGGGCAGGAGAAGTGCGCCCCCTGGTGGCACACTCGGAAGCTCCTCGAGAGGATGGAGGTTGGTGGAGGAGGAGGTTGGTGGTGCCACAGGGCGACTGGCTGCCAAGATGCCACATGAAGAGTCTTTCTCAGCCCTAGCTGAATGGAAGGAGGCACGTTCCATGACCCTGGCAATTCCAGACTTGGGGGAGCAATGGTTGGACATGCCCCAGGAGAGCAACTGGCACAGTTGTGCCCTATCCTTTACCTCCAGCCCCACAGGGATCTTTCTGGAAGTAGTAGTGCAAACCAGGAGGCCACAGAGGGAAGGGTCTTGGGCCCAGGGGTCACATAGCTCGGTGACTGCCGCCACTGCTTCAGCTTCCAGGGCCTCCCAGCTGCTCCAGGAGGGCCCTGACCTCACCCTCCACTCGCAGCAGCTGGGCCTTGCGCCAGGGGTTAAGGGTGTCCCCTCGGCTGTCTTCCAGATCTCGAAGCAGCAGCTCAAGGTGGCGCCGGACACGACTGTGATCCCAGCTGTTGAGGTTCCGCTGGACTTCACTAAGGATCACCGACCAGTACTCAGACACTGCTGTCCCCTCTGTCAGCGATACCACGACCCGGGCACCACCTTTAGCAGTGCTCCCCACATCCCGCAGGGCCTGGCGGCCCTCTGAGCTCAGCTCATTGAAGTAGAGACTAGAAGGAGAGAAAATAGAAGATGCCATTCAGCGGGGCTCTGAGAAGGAGGGCAGGGGGTGGACGGGACAGAGCCTGGGGGGTCCTCACAACTCCTCCCCTGCCTGTGGAATGTGATGGGGCATGTGAGATGAGCCAGAGATGGAGGGGGGTGGCCAACAGGAGTTGGAGATGACATCTAAACTCAGCAGGACCCGGGACAGTAGGGATGGAGTCACTAGGACTCGAAGAGAAATGGTAGTAGGGAATCGGGGCGGG
This sequence comes from Herpailurus yagouaroundi, assembly GCF_014898765.1. Lineage (NCBI taxonomy): Eukaryota > Metazoa > Chordata > Mammalia > Carnivora > Felidae > Herpailurus > Herpailurus yagouaroundi. The sequence goes on along the minus strand of NW_024412402.1, from coordinate 11,151,073 downwards.
GCAAGGCATGGGTCGGTTCCCAAGCGGGTCCGTGAGGACCAGTGAGAAGGCAGGGGTAGAGGGTAGGCCCTAGGGCAGGAAGAATGCAGTGGAGACAGGAGGGAGACTGAAGGGCTGGGGTGGGGGGATGGCACCGAGGACAAGACTCACTGCAGCAGCTCCAGGGAGGGGTGGTCCTGGGCAGCTTGGGCCAGGGTCAGGGCCGCTGTGTCACCAGCACCATTGTAGGCCACGTTCAGCTCCTGCAGCTGTTGATTACGGTCCAGCTGGGTGGCCAGCAGCTCCAGGCCCTCGTCCCCAAGGCCCGTATGCAGCAGGGACAGGTGTGTCAGGGAGGTGTTTCCGGCCAGCCCCTCCAGCAGCAGGGCCATACCGGCCGCTGTCAGCGGGTTGTTGGACAGCCTACGGCCACAAGCACCCCAACGTTATGAGGGCCCACGGCAGATGCCCTGCGCTGGGCGGCGGGACTTGGACCGAAAGGATACACAGCCTGGGGTCGGGGAGCCTGGACACAAAGGTGTGCGGGCAGGGGAGAAGAGCACCAAGAAACAGGGGTATGGTGGAGCGCACAGGAGGCAGAGCAGGGTGGGGGCTGGCTTCTCCTCCTTCCTTCCATTCTCTTCTGCTGACCCACCTCTCCTCATCGTTACCACTTCTCTTCTCCTTCCTTTTTTCACCTCCTCCCCAGACCGCCCTGCCCCTTGCCCTCCCCCTCTTCATTCACCTCCTCTTACTCCAACCAGGCTTCTGGGTTCCTAGTAAACCAGTCAGCGCTTTGGAAGCATCTGCTGAGTGCCCAGCATTAGGGTCATCCTTGTGAGGCGACAGGGAAAATCCTGGGAGAGCATCAGCGGCACTGTTGCCAGGCAACCGGCCTGGCTATTATTCCCCCGGACCCACGCTGATTTTAGCCACCAGAGAGGCACCTATCCCCAGTGGCAGCTTTCCTCCACCCCGCTGCTTGTACTGGACCTGGGCGGCAGGACGGGGGTCTAGGCCCCCACCCCCTTCACCACACCAGGGGTGGGCCAGCGCCAGGTGTGTTGAGGCGGGAGGCTCACCCTTGACCTTAGCCTGCCAGCAGGATGGCCAGAGCCTCCCTCCAGCCCTCCCCAACCCATCCCGAAACACTCACCGCAGGGTGGTGATCTGGCACTGGTCGTGCAGCAGCAGGTCTCGGAGGTCGCTGCAGGCCTCGGGGCCCAGGCTGTTGAGTTGCAAGCTGGGACGGAAAGTGGCCAGAGGGGAGGTGAGAAGCAAGGGAGGAGTTCAGCATGGAGCCTGCCCACCCACCATGCCCTTTTCTCACCATCCTGCCTCTCAAAGCCCATGCAGCCCTCCCTTCTATTGCTTGTCACCTCCACGCACCCCAGACTTCCTCGTCCCGCCCCCTGGTCCTTCCTCACTACCTTTGGTCTCCCCAGCACCTTCTCTTCCCAACTCTTCACCCCCAACCCTCTCCTGACTTCCGGCCCATGCTTGAAGGCGGGTCCTCACCCCAGCTTCCGGGCACGCAGGAAGACAGGCCTGAGTGTGCGCAGCCCGGCAGGATCCAGCTGACAGGAGGCCAAGTTCACCTCATCCAGGGCGTGCCTTCCGCTGCCCAGCACAGCTGCCACCACTGTGCACTTGAGGGGTGTCATGCGCACACCGGCCAGGTTGAGCTGGCGCAGGGAGCTGAGCACCTCAGCAGAGAAGCGCTGATTCTGGAACTCATAGTGGAAGAACAGGTGGTCCAGGAGCTCTGATGGGGGCAGCACCTGCCGGCCCAGCTTGCCCAGCTTCTTCTTGATGGCCTGGGCGTTCTCCAGGGCATCCAGGTTCTTGATGGGACAGCCGAGCTGAGCCAGCACGGCCCGGTTGTGCGCGGACAGAAGCCCTCCCATGAACATGGGGAAGAGCTCAAAGACCTCATCATCGGGAGGCTCGTCTGGATGGCGCCGGGGGCCTTCCACGCCCAGGATACTGGCACCCATCTGGTCCAGGACATCGTCGTTGTAGTAGTCCTCCTCTCGGAACATCTCCAGCACCATGGCCTGGGCCACCGCCTCGCGGCTCTTACCCACCACGCGCCCAAACACTCTTGGAACCACCTGGGAGGGGACACAGGGACGGTGCTGCAGCCTCCTGTGTGCCCGCTCGGCCTTCAAAGCTCAGCGGAAGGTGCATTCTCCCTGCCCATCCGGCCTCACCGTCTCTCTTAAACCCCCAGCACGATTTGTCTGATCATACTACTCCCCCACGGCAGCACCCGCCGTGGCTCCCCACTGCCCACGCGGAATAGAAAACTTGTCATAATTTGGCCCCAATTTGACCTTTCCACAGTCACCTCTCGATACTTGTGTCCTACATTCCTGACATTAGGAAATTCTTTCTCCCAGACACCCCATACATTTGCAAGCCCGGTGGTGGGAAGGAATTTATATCTATTTTGCATTTGGTTTGGTACCAGGCTAGGTGCTGCTACGAAGATATCCTCATCTTCCACATCATCACGGTCACCCCAGCAACAAAGACTGATGTCGCTCTTGCTCCTTCAAGGCCCTGCCAGCCACACTGCCTTCAGCTACAGACTTCTTACGCTCACGCGCTCTGCTTCTGTCCTTTCGGTTTTTGTCATTATTGTTATTTTTCGACAGTACCATGGTTCCATTCCTTCAAAGCTGTATTCTCTTTCTGGGGTGACTCCCCTCCCCAATTCTTCTCCTTGGCTATGCTCCAGGGTCAGGTTAAATGCCCTTCCTGCAGAGAAGTGTTTCACACACACACACACACACACACACACACACACACACCCATCAGGTCCCCCACTTACACATTTTCACAGCACCTGCAACTTTGCTTTCCAGGCACTTACCATAATCTCATTTTTTTTTTTTTTTTTTTTTAGTTTTCATTTTTTCTAATGTTCTGTTTATTTTTGAGAGAGAGCACGCAAGTCGGGGAGGGACAGAGAGAGGGGGGAGTAGAAGATCAGGAGCAGGCTCTGTGCTGACAGTGGCAAAGCCCGATGGGGGGGCTCGAACTGGCACACTGTGAGATCATGACCTGAGCTGATGTCGGACGCTTGACCAACTGAGCCACCTGGGTGCCAAACCATAGTTTTAAATCACACGGTCACAGGGACATGTTTGTGTTCCCACTGGAGGACCAGAAAGGGCAGAAATCTGGGGTTTCGTTAATTGTTTCTTCCCCAGAACCTAACACATTGCCTGGTATACAGCAGGCACTCAAATGTTTGTTGGGGAAATTAACATTTAGGAGGTTTGGGACATCGTCTCCCGTCCTTGCCTTGGTGCAAGGCAAGGAGGGCCCATGGCTCTGGCAAGGAGCCATGAGGTTGTTTTGTGGCACCTCCTCTAACGGCTGGTTTGGTTTCTTTTTTCCCTTTTTACAGGTGAAGTCTCTGCCATGGAGGTTATAGCGCTCCTCCCTCAACAGTCACATGGTGACAGCATGAGAAAATGTCACCCTGCGAAGCTGAGTCAATAGGCTCGTGAAGAAACAAATCAGACCAGCATTCTGCTCAGCAGCCCTCCCTCCCAGAGGGCCAGAGTTGTGGTGCTAACAATTTGGTGCACTGAGGGGCTTCTGGAATCCTGTCAGGAGACCACAGCCTCTCACTGTAACCCAGATAAGGCAAACACATCCTCAAAGGGCTGGGCTGGCCTGAGCAATGGCCATTACCTTCCCGTCTGAGCCTATGGTGTGGGCAAGGGTGGGCTTCCCGAGCCTGTTTTCCTGTCTAACAAACAATAAATAGCACTTATGATGTACCAGATCCTGAGGATGAATACATTTACTCCTCATATTAGGCCAAATGCTATAGATTCTGTTATCCCCATTTAACAGGTAAGACTTGGAGGCACATAGCAGTTAAGTAATTTGTCCAAGATCACACAGCTAGTAAGTGGCAGAGCCTGGATTTAATCCCATATAGCTGAATTACTGAATCCCTGCTCCTAAACATTATGCTTCGGTGCCTATAAAGAGGAAAACCTGTTAAAATTTTGCCAGCACTGACCAGGGTTCTACCTCCCAAAGAAGTTACTGATGCATTCCTAGAGAGGACCAGGGTTACCTAGCAAGGCACCAAAGCTTAACAGAAATATCTATCACACAGCAGTAAGGTTTGGCAGAGAGAGCACAGGGTTCAGACTCCTAAACCTGGACCCAGATCCCAGCTATCCCACTTACTGTCTGGGTGACCTTGGGCAAGTTACTTAGCCTCTGTGAGCCTCGGTCTCTTATGATTTTCTTAGGATTCTACAAAGGGATCATAATAAGATTTCATTCCCAAGGCACCTGGTAGCCATCACCAGAAGGTGGATCCTTCTTCCCCTCAAAAACTTAGCACGTCTGCCCTGCTCACAGCACAGTCCTTGGGCCTGTGATTTGGACTCTGGAGCAGGCCTGCGCTGTCCTAAGCCAATTATCAATGCCATTTCTCCTCCTGGTATAAATGAATAAAATGGCATCTGCTTTATAAACTTGTCTCTGGTGATTTAGTTAGAATGAGTCATCATTCCCGGAGTCTAACCACCTCCAAGGGAACAGATACATTGGAGTTTCTGGGCCTGCAAAGAAGAGGCCAGACCCTGGACTATAGCGCGATTCCTGCCTCCCACCGACAAAGACCAGAAGAGAGGCAAAAAGAAAACCGTCATTAGGGTCATAGGATTGTGACTAAAGTGCCTGCGCCCTCACATCCTCCTCCCAGCCATCAAGCCTTCCCCAGTCTGTGGTTTCCTGCTCCCCCTTCCCTTATGTCTCAATCCCACTAAAAGCCAGATTGCCCAAATCTGAAACCAGAGTCAAGAAGAAGATTCACAGCTACACAGGAAGTAGCGGTTTCCTTCTGGGAGAAGAGCAAGGGGGTGAACGGGGGATAGGGGGGCTGAGAGCCTGGGGTGCTGGGTCGTTACCTTGAGCAGGTTGAAGAGCAGAGGCAGGGCTCGCAGGGGTAGAAGCTTGGCCACAATGCCCAGGACCAGACTGACGTCCTCCCCGACGCGGCCCACGAGCTCGGCCACTTCCTTGCCCACCCGCTGCAGGGTCGTCTTCCGCAAACCCAGCACGATGTAGAGGGCGGCCAGGTATTCCTGCATGGCAGGCACGGTGAACACAAAGGTGCCCTGGCGCCCTGGTTCCACACACGGGGCCAGAAAAAACCTCAGGGCGTCCCGGCGGAAGACATGTAGCAGCTGGAACTCTTCTTCAGTCTTCATGCCAGCTTCCAGGCAGCCACGGACATCCTCTTCAGAGAAGTAGGTCTTGCGGGAGGACACCCCCTCGTAGGCCAACTTGCCCATGGTTCGGGCTGCATAGGCCATTAGGGACAGCTTGGAGGGGTCAGTGCTGTCCAGCATCTCCCCACTGAAGTTCAGACGCAGGAAGCTGGTGTAAATGCTCGTGAGGGTATGTCCAGCCGGTGTGGGAGCATGCAGGAAGTGCAAGGTGGCACAGACAAGCCAGCAATAGGAGGGCAGGAAGCAGGCGGCGGCGATCTGGTGGTGCCCCTCCAGGTTCCGGGAGAGCATCTGCACCAGATTGTCACGCTGAGCTGGCGTGGCCGAGATCCCTGCACCCCCAGCACCGTACTCACAGTCTGGCTGGTTGAGGCGGAGCTGGAAGTAGAGCTTCTGCAGGTTGGTATCAGAGAAGCCACAGATCTGGCCATAGCGGCCCACATACTTGCTGGGGATTCGGCCGATGGCGGAGGGCCGGGTGGTCACCAGAATGCTGGCCTGGGAACGGCACGGTTGAGAGTTAAGCAAGACCTTTGTGTCCTGATGGCCTCACTCTCCAGAGAGCCCCTGAAGATTGAGTGTCCCAGGATGGAATTGATGATGCCCACAGCGCACCCGGGTGGCTCAGTTGGTTAAGCATCCAACTTCGGCTCAGGTCACGGTCTTAGGGTTCATCGGTTCAAGCCCCAAGTCAGCGCAGAGCCTGCTTGGGATTCGCTCTCTCCCTCTCTTCCCCCCTCTTTCTCAAATAAATAAAAACTTAAAAAAAAAAATGATGGCGACTATAATAATTATAGCTAACAATTACTGAGCCTCCACTAGGATCCAGGGCACCGTGTTGAAGTACTTCCTATGCAGTGTCTCAGTTGATGAGTATAGCTCTAGGAGAGAAGGAACAGAGCTTGGGGAAGTTACTGACTGGCTTAAAGACACACAGCTGGGAAGTGGAGGGGCAGGTTTGAACTAACCAAGAACCTATGCCCCCACACCAATAAAACACGAGGGCTCGGGACACACAAGTCTTTAGGAGGCAAGTTAGGGGCAGCAGTGGTGAGGCAGGGGGCCACTCACCTCGGGCAGCATGTATTTGCGCAGCAGGTTGACAATGATGGCAGCTGGCGCCTCTGGCTCCTCGGGGTCACTGCAAAGCCCTGTTCCGGCTAACCGGAAGTCGAGGTTGAGATGCTCCAAGCCATGGAGCACAAAGAGCAGGCGGGACCCAGCAGCAGCCAGCAGGGGCAGAATCTCCTTCAGGGGCGTGTAGCGCTGAGCCACAAGTTGGCACAAGGAGGCGGGGGCGGGGCCCAGGGATGACAGATCCTCGCAGGAGAAGGGGATGAGCAGCTCGAAGGCTGGCAGCTGCCCATAACACCAGTCCAAGACCATCTTGCGCACCAGTGTGCTCTTCCCCGTGCCCACTGTCCCATAGAGCACCACTGTCTGCACCTGGCGCCCACAGGCATCTGGGTCAAAGAGCTGGGACAGAGCCAGTGCGGGGAGACCGGCTAGGGGTGGCTGATGCTCCAGGGCCAGCTCTGCCGTTGGGCGAAACAGCTCATCTGGGCTGCTCTCGCGGATCACAGGGTCTACATGGACCGTGTCTAGTGCAAAAGTCGGGCCGAACTGGCGCTCTTCTCTGGGTAGCCGGCTGAACCACTCGGCCAGATTCCGGCGATAGTGCTGGACAGCTTCTGGATGGGAAGGCAAGGGGAATGGGTCAAGGAAAGGGGCTGGAAGATGCAGGAGCTTAGGGCTGGCCAGGGAGGTGGTAGGGTCAGGCAGCAGAATCAAATCGCAGGACCAGGATACCGAGACCCAGAACGATGCTGTGCATAGAGGACACCCTCAGACAACAGACTGTCCAGAGAGTTTGGAACGCCCATGGCAGAGAGTGGTGAGCCTTGAGACAAGTGACACCAAACCTGGGTTGACTGGTTGTGTGGTTGTCTGTGCTCAATCTCCACCTGAATGTCAGACCCCCGGTTTGTTGAGGGCGGATGTGATATATCCCCCCCCACCAGTGCTTTGTATACGCTAAGTGTGCTAAGAGTATACTGCACAAGTATTGCAGGAAGGGATACATGGACAGGTGGACGATGGGGTGAGGGGAGTTGATAGATCCTCTCTGCCTCCTTCTTCCTGCCTGCTTCTTCCTCCAGACCCAACTCCCCCCCCCCCCTCGCCCCCCATCAATCCCCATCACTAGGATCCCATTCAGCCCCTCTCTTCAGGCTGACTGAGCAGCCAGTCTCTTTACCAGATGCAGAGATGTCCTGGAACAGCTGTCCATGCCTTCTGGATGGAGGACCACTGCCTGCTGAGCTTCCATGGTGACGTATAAAGGCCCTGAGAACAAGAAGGGTTGAGCTGGGGCTGGGCTACTGGGCTCAGCCTCTGCACAGGCTCAGAACCCAGGCCCATCTGAATTGCTGGACTTCGAGCTTCCTGAGATCCAGGCCTGACCCTGGATACCCAAGTCGAGAGCCTTATCAGACTCTCACACCCTTCCGGGGACTGAGGTTTTTGTCCCCCCCCCCCCCCCCCCCCCCCCCCCCCCGACCGCACCACTCTGCTGACTGCCTGCCTGGAGCTCAGGCTGGCCACTGCCAGTCTCCACCCACTTCCCACAGATCCTCCCTCTGGCTGCCCACCGTCGCTCGTACCGTAGATCACGTAAACCAACTTCATCTCAGGCCTGGTAGCTGACTCTGTACCCTCCCTACCCTCAGAAAACCAATCTCACTCCCGAGGGATCAAGATCTCTCCAAGTCCTGCCCCTTCCCAGGCTACTCAGCTATGCCCAGATGTGTTCTAAGGCATGGCATGGAGGCCTCACCTAGAGAGCCCAAGGGGACGCTCCCCTTTATGGGGCCAACTCCAGTGGATCAGGAAGGGGATTCGTCCATCTACAGAGGGAAAGGGGAAGGAAGAAATAGCACCCACACCCCACCCACATTTTCCCACCAATACACAGACTCCGTGTCTACATTAAATCCCCCATCATTTGTTCGCATAACATCGTGTGCTGCCCCTCTGTAGCAGTTACCATGCAATTTTATAGCTTGTTGTATGATTATTTGATTAACAGACATTTCTGCCCCACCCCCTCCATGAGAGCAGGGACTCCGTCTGTTTTGGTTCATAATTACATACTTAGAACCTAGCACAGGGTCTGGCACATAGCACATACTTAAGAAATATCTGCTGAACGCAAAACGAAACCAGATAAGGGATCCTAGACTCCTGTAGCTACAGGGACCCTCAAAGGTCATCTAGCTTGACTCCCTTATTTTAGGATGGGAAAAAGGAAGCTCAGGGAGGTGAGGTGGCTTGCCCAAGGCCAACAGCTCCTGAAGCACAGTTAGGGCTAGCACACCTGGTGTCTGGATCCCTGCCCTCTTGGAGACACCATCTGGATCCTGAAGAGGAATGTAGAAACAGAAACTGCTTCTTCCTGCTCACCTGCTGGCTGGAGTACTCTTCCCAGACCAGGGCCCCAAGAGGCCTTGGGCAAGTGGCAAACCCACCACATGGTAGGAAAGGTCAGAGCCCGGGGGACTTAGCACGCCACCTTCTATCCTGTTCCCCTGTAAGAAGAGTTCTGTGAATGGACCACACACACACACACACACACACACACACACACACACACACCTCCCCACTCCCATCTCCCCCGTGCAGGCCACAGAAAGGCCTTTCTCCTCAGGGAGCATCAGCCTTCCCTTAAATGTCAGCACTGCCAAAGCCTTGACCTGGCTTCAGATCGACTCCCTCCCCTACACCCCCTACTCGAGGGATTCCGTTTCATCTCCTACTACCCCTGAGCCTTCAACGAATGCCTTTCTCTCGACTTCCAGCCTGGTGAACTACTTTATTTAGGCGTCGTTTTCGCTTGGCTGCCAGCAGGCTCAGATGAGTCCTGTGTTCATTTTCAACGGCTTTTCTGAGCCGACGTTCTCAAGTAACAATTATCCACTTTCCCCAGCTCTCAGGTCCTGTTGGCTGAGTTTTAATGATTTCATCACTTTATCTATTCTATGACTTTTATGTAAGCCGCCTTTGAGGCTGGCATAAATAATAAATGAATGGATGACTTCCTACTTGACATCTCCATATGGCCATCCTGCCTGTGCTTCATGCTTCGCCCATACACTCCTCACCCCCCCCCCTTTTAGTTACTTTATTGCTTTATCTTTCCAAGCACACCATTTATACTAGGCACCTGACCTCTTGGGTCTTGAAACACTTTCTCCCTTCACACACTTGAAACAGCCCTACCGACTCCTCGTGCCAGCGTTTTGCCAGCCTGTTCCTATGGCATTGCCTCTGTGCTACCTCAGATTCTCTGCCGACTTCTGAGGACCCCCTTCTCCTTCTCCTTCCCCGCTCTCTGCCTTCAGTCTCACCCCACCCTCATCTCAGCCTAAACCCTCATCTCAACCACCTATCACCTCCCTACAATCCTGGGTTATGTAGAGTCCAAACACCTGGCCCACACAAGCTATTTTTCAGTTTGCCCCCAACCCCTACCTCAGTAGCCAGGCTCACCAAATTCTTGCTCTCAACTGTCCTAACTGTTCATACATTTTCTTCGGCTTGAAATGGCCTTTCTCCCCTGCCGGAATCCTACCCAATTTTTTAAGACCCTGCTCCAAGGTCTCCTCTCCTGGGACCCTGATGCCCCTTAAATGGAGCGTGCTGCTAATTTGGTACCTGGTCTGCCCTGAGATGTGGCTCCTTAAGGGCAGGACGCGTTCAGGGCAGGGGAAATGGGCTTGGGCCCACCCACCAGCAAGGCCCACCGGTGGAGCGGCCCGGGCCAGAGCCAAGGTCCCAGGGGCTGGAGAAGGGTTAGGAGAAGGCCCTGGAAAGCTGAGAAGAAAGCTCGGGGAAACTAGCTCAGTGGGAGAAAGTCAGATCCAGGGCCACTGCCTCAAGATGGGGCTCGCCGAGCAGGCGGGGCGGCGGTGAGGGCAATTTCCAAAGATCATTTCCAAGCAGCGGGCACAGCAGGAACAGTACGGGGGCTGTGCTCAGAGCTCCTCCCCGCCCTCCAAACTGGGTCCCAAACAGCTCTCCCCGTTCCCGCTGGCCTCGGAGCCCAAGGGGAGAGGCTGCCGGCAAGCCCACCGCTCAGCGCACCCGCTCGCTCCTCCGGGTCCCGGGCTTGACCCCGAAGCAGCGGCCCAGCCGGGGGGCGCGGGGCTTCGGCGCCGCCCGGCCCTTCACCCGCGGGCCTCCGGCGGCTCCCGCTTCCTCCCAGAGGCCCCCGCTCGGCGCGTCCCGTCC
>NW_024412402.1:11039513-11140135 GCF_014898765.1 Herpailurus yagouaroundi | reverse complement strand
CCCGGTGCGTCACCCACCGCCCCCCACCTTCGCGCCCGCCCTCCGCGGCTCCGGGCCTCGATCCCGGCTGGCCCGGCCGCCGCCGCCGCCGCCGCCCTGACTGCCCTCTGCAGGTTACCAGGCGCCGGTGCCATCCAATTACTTCTCCCCTCTCGGGCGGGGCTTGCTGTCGTGCCCATTGTACAGACCGAGGAACTGCAGCTCAGAGGGTGGGATGACTCCCGCAGGTTGACACAGTTAGGAAGTGGAAGGGCGGGGAATGAGAGTTCCCGGCCTAGATCTTCCGGCCTCACCCCTCCTGAGGCACCTACCCGTCCCCGGGGCATTTCTTCCCTCTGGGCCTCTTCACCTCCTCAGCCTACCTCCTGGCAGACAGCCTAGTCAAGGCCTTAGCGGGCCCTCCCTCTGTACCGGGCCCTCTTCAGCCCCCAGACCTCTGTGTATGGCTTCTGGTCACTTTGATCAAGAAAGGAGTAAGAATGAGGGATACGCTCCCGCCCCAACCTGCTCTTCTTGTCTGGCGCCCTGTCATGGCCTCGCCCTGGGGCTTCCTGGTCCTCAAAGCCCTCACTCTCATCCCTGTGGCTCCACACAGGGCACACCCAGGACCCACGGAGCTGATAGAGCAGCCACCCACCGCCCACAGCCAGGCAGGGCCCGCCTCCACATGCAAACGTAGGTGTGCGATGTGCACGGAGCAGAGGTGTGCAACAGGGAAGCCATAGAGAGGCACCTTGAGGGAAGGCTGGGAAGAGGGCTTTGTGATCCCTACTGTCCATCCGGACTGAAGACAGTGTTGACATTTCATTAACACACACAGGCCTATGTTCATTCACTGAATACATGGTATGGGGTTAGTTCTGAGCCACCGGAACAAGGCACGCAGGGTCCAGACCGTAGCCGCTCCCCTCCGGCTAGCCCAAATGATGGTCCATCGGAGGCAGACAGAAGCCTTTGGAAAGGCTGGGGCAGGAAGTTACTAACTGCCTCTGACAGAGAAGGTGACATTTGAATTGGATCTCGAGTAAGTCCAGGAAGGGAAGGGCAGGGCATTCCAGAACATCAGGGGAAATAGCACATTTTCATTTTAAGAGAAGCTCTGAAAGGGGAGAAGAAGGGGGGCGGGGGGGGGGGGACAACGCTGTGAATGTGGTCTCAGGGGTGACATTTCAGACCTGGGGGACTCTTCCAGCTTCACTCCACTTACCTAGCCGTGCGAGGCAGAAGGGCCCCCGGCTGCAGTTACTGGACACGGCTCAGAGCAAACCATTCCCCTCCCCCACCCCCAGTGGGTATGACAGCCATGTCGGCTTTATTAATAACATATCATTTGACCGGCATCTCGCGGACAGAAGTACCCTGAGTCACGCTGTGGGCATGTGCTCTGTCATCCAACCTCAGGATGGGGCACCAGGTGCTGTAGACCCATAGCGTGGAGAACCGCCTTAATCATCTCTGCCCTCCAGCCCCTTGCACGGGCCCTGGCACAGAAGGTGGCTGCATTGAAGGAAATGATCTCTGAGTCCGGGGAGGCTGGCACTCAGGGAGAGCAGGCCCATTCCTAAGCATGCTGGGACGGGCGGAGGGCACACCCCTGCAGGTTGATGGGACCGGTGGGAGAAATCGTAGGTGGCTCACAGTGGCAAGAGGACAGGATCTGGAGAGTTTGCTCAAGTTGCTTCTCCAAGCCTTGGTTTTCTTCTCTGTGAAAGGAGGAAATGATAATACTCATCCCAGCAGCCTCATGGGGTTACTGTAAGAATCGAAAGAGCTTTCTTTGCAAAGACATGAGCCACTCTACAAAATGTTCTCTGGGCCTGAGTGGCCCTTCCTGGCTCTGGATGGCTGTTCATCTCCTGTAGCTCCCAAGGGCTCTTACCAGTGTGTGAGTTTATAAATGTTTTACTCTTTTCGGAGTATTTACATTTTGAAAGAGAAAGTAAAGATGAAGAATCTTAAGAAAGACGGCTTAACAGTGGGATTTGTGCCCTCTGATTTTAATAAGCCACCTGCAGGCATCACTCCAGGGAAAGGGCGGCACCCAGCATGGCCCCTAAAGCTAGCTAGGGTTCCGGAAGCTAGGACTCTGACCTCTTCCCACTTCCCACCACCACTCTGAACCCCTCACGATAACGTCCATCTCCAGGGGTGCCTGGGTAGCTCAGTCACTTAAGCGTCCGACTCTTGGTTTCGGCTCAGGCCATGATCTCACAGTTCATGGGTTCGAGCCCTGCATCGGGCTCTGTGCTGACAGCTCGGCGCCTGGAGCCTGCTTTGGAGTCTGTGTCTCCCTCTCTCTCTCCCCCTCCCCCACTCGTGCTCTGCCTCTCTCTCTCTCTCTCTCTCTCTCTCTCTCTCTCAAAAGTAAATAAACATTTAAAAAATTAAAAAAAAAAAAAAGTCCATTTCCAGGCAGGCACCCAACTAGTAATAGACTAGACCCTCATCTAGCCCGGGACACTTAGCTCTGCATGTAGCACATGCAAGGTAGTCCTAGCAGCTGGCAGGGTCAATGTCAGTCCCTTCCTTCAGTCCCCAAGCTTCAGGATCAGGAAGGAAGAGGGTGAGACAATGTGCTGCTTCTTGGGTCACCTTGCCACCAACCTTCAAGGACTTCTGGGCAGTTGTCTACTGCAAACCTCAGACCACCAACCCACGTCCAGTCCTGATGGCTGATGGCTGGGCCCTGGTTAAGTGTGGCTCAGTGACGGGGCTGGGGGGTGGGGGGCAGGAGAGAAGAGAGGAAGAAAAAGAGAAAGCTGGGGTAAGTTCGGTGAGGTACCTGGTATTCTCATCCTAGCGCTTAGGCTCCGGGGTCTTTCCTGCTTCTCACTGCCCTTTATGACCACTGACTAGATGCCCTCCCCCGCCCCGCCCCGCCAGGCACAACCGGGGCTCAGTGAATTCTGAAGAGAGGGACGTGTATCACTTGGCGAGAACACACCCACGCAACAGACACAAGGCACCCACAGAGAGCATGCAGGTCCACCCTCATCATCATCATTGGCCAGTGTCAAGAATGAGGAGTCTGGAGGCAGAAGACCCGGTTCCCAGATCTGGCTTCACCTCCATTAGCTAAGGGTCCCTGGGCAAGTTACTTAGCCCACGTCTCAGTTGTCTCATCTGCAAAATGGGTTATCATGAGGGACGATGCAGAGTCGGCATCGGACTTTCTTGAGATAATGCACACAAAGCATTTGTAACATATAAAGCATAATACAGGTACTTTATATGCTATACGTTCGCTACCTTGACATGTACTAGCTTGGCTTACCACCCACTGCCACAAACTCCCTAAAGCGCGCGGACTCCTTTCAAGTGCTTCGAAGACCCCTCACAGCTCGTGGTCCTGGGTGCCACGCCCGTACACATTTCTACACGGCATACTGTATAAATATAGGTTTTATTAATAATGGGTGAAACCCCACAAATACAACTGGCATCTCTGGGTGATGGCGGGAATCCGTGGCAGGACAAGAGAAAGAAGAGTGGTATGTGTACAGAAATCAGGGGGGCAGGAAAGAGCCCTGGGGGAAGGGGAAATCAGAAGCGGCGTGAGCCTTGGACCTACCACAACGGCCAGACATGTTCTGTGTCTGTCGCTCTGGTGCCCAGGGGCCGCCTTGGCGGATGGGAAGGGTGTGGAGAGACCCAGACGGGAGTTTGAATGAGCAGCAAGCGGCTGGGGAAGGGGTAAGAGAGTGAGAATACCAGCCTGACGCACAAGAGAGGGGGCATGGGGTGGCAGGTGGCCAAGGCCAACTGATGCCCGTGCTTGTGCTTGGGTTGGCTCCTGAACTCCAGAGAGATAGTGCCTTGTGCCGCCCCTGACTTGGAGGGGAAGGAGGACTCGGGGGTAGACACCTGCAGATCCTGGAGACACCCCGGGTAGCACCAGCCTCAACCTTACAGTCCAAGCGGCATGCCCAGGAGGAGGCCGGCACTGCCCTTCCCGCAGCTCCCACCGCCACCACTGCCACCATCGCTCCTCGGAGCCACGGCGGACAGCGAGTGTGTGTAGGTCTGAGATTGCCCGTTCGCATGTATGCGCCCGTTAACTCTGGGGAGGGTAGGGAGTTTTGCAGGACCGGGTAGGAGAAGCAAGAAAGGAAGCTTGGTCTTCTCCTACTCATGCCCCAGAATAAAGTGCATTCTCCAGTTCCAGGGGCAGGTGAGAGAGAAACACAAACATTATTGCAGAGGTGCCACCAGACCCTACCCCCACCAAAGGGGACGGGGAAGGGTAAACGGGGCGTCCCGTGGCCCCAGGCCTCTCCAATCCCCAGGATTGGGAGGGGCGACCCAGACAGAAAACCCAGCTTCTGTCCCAGCAGATTGTCCAAGGCGGCCAGGTCTGGGGGTGGGGAGAAGGTGAGGAGGAGGAACAGACTTCCAGAGCCTTCCCTGCTCCGTTCCAGTGTCCAAATGGGACTTCCAGGGGGCCCCACCAGGGCCCAGCCCTGGAACCTGAACCTCAGAACAGTCCAGTTTACAAACACTTGTGTGGCGGGGACCCCCAGAGGAGGCCACTTTGGTCAGTTGTAAGTGGGGGCCTGGAGACCCTGGGGCTCCCAGGCAGACAACAGAGGAGGGTGCCGAGGGCGGGAAGGAGGGCGGCAGCCTCCTAGTGGTCTTTGCATGCAGATGTTGGAGGGACTAGGGAGGAAGCTACAAACTGCATCAACTGGGGAAGACTCCTGGGCATGGCGGGGAGGGCTGGAGCCCCAGTTGCCACGGCCACGGCCAGGAGCGCAGTCCAGCAGCCAGCCTGTGGAGCAGCTGAGAGAGGGGAGGATGGCTGCACCAGCAACCAGTGCCAAAGTCTACGAGGTTAAAACAGTCCCAGAGGGCTGGGGCTGGGGGCTTCCGCTGCGGGGGCTGGGGCGCAGGCCAGGGCAAGGCTCTATCTCTCTGACTTGACCCGGTAACGGAGCACAAGGTACGCCAGCAGCCGCAAGGCCAGGAAGAAGATGCCCAAGACCAGGAAGTCCATGTAGAGCTTGGCGTCCTCCACATCCAACGCTCGGAGGATACTCTGTGGATTCTGGAAAGGGCAGTGCTCCTCCAGGCAGGTCAGATCTTCTCGATCCATGCCATAGATGGTCAGAATCACACCCTCAAAGCCATACCTAGGCACGTGGGGACATCAGAGCAGGATACAGAGCATAGGTCACTGTTCCCTGGGCAAACCGCCAGGGCCCAGTTGCAACTCTCTCAGCCCTGGGGCCTGGGCTCCTGCCGGAGGGTGGGGGTGGGGGGAGCAGGGACAGATGGTGAGGGAAGGGGCACTGACCTGACATAGGAGAGGTAGGAGCTCCATTGCAGGTAAGTGGGGATGGTCTTGAAGCTGACAAAGAAACCGGAGAACAAGAGGACAGGGATGGCGGTAACTGGGCCCACAAAGGTGGCCACCTGGAGGGGAGGGAAGGGGACCGGGCCATCACAGGAGTGACCAGGATAGACTCAGGACTGAGGTGGCCCTGGGGTTTCCCACAGATCCATTCCTATGCCAGCCCCTGTTTCCTCCCACCAGATCCTGTCCACCGCCCCTCAAGATCCCCAAGTGCCGGCCCTCCCACCTGTAGGGAATTGGAGGCGGCTCCAATCAGCAGCCCCAAAGACTGGGCCACCAAGGCGGTGGCAGTGGCCAGGGCTGAGAAGAGCAGGAAGCGACTGGTTTCAGCTGGCTGGCCTGTCATCCAGTACATAATGCTGCAGTATACCACCGGGCACACCACCTGGGGAGGGGACACAGGCCTGGGCAGTGGACCGCGAGCCAGGGGCACGGTAGAAGCCCTAGAACAGCTCTTCCTCGAGCGTCCGTGCTTAGTCCTGTCCCCGCGCTCTGTCTGCTGTTCCCCCCCCCCCAGGCTGCCCATGACCGCTTTCTTCCTGGCTATATGAACCTATTCTCTTCCTCCGGTGTCACCACTTCCATTAGACCCACTCTGACCAGTTCAGGCATGGCGACTTCTCCATATCTGAGCTCCAAAACCTGGACCAGCTTATTCTTTGTATTGTTGATTAATCAACTCTACATCGGAAGCACACTTTGTCCCCCTCTGAGCTATCAGCTCCTGGAGGCGGAGTCCAAAGCCACGAGTATGGTAAGGCAGGCTGCCCCCTGCACAGGGGCACCCAATCAAGAGGCCACCAGAGGCCGAGATCCAGCTGTGCTCTCCCCACAAAGCCATGCACCCTGGCGCGGGGCAGCAGCCGCCCTGAGGAAGGGGCATCTTCGTCCAATCTGTACAAAGGTGCCCTCGGGATTATTGGTGGCCCTGGAGCTTGGAAAAGAGTGGCAGTGGCAAAAAAAAAAAAAAAAAAAAAACACAAAAAAAAACAAAAAAAACAAAAAAAACAAAAAAAACCCAAAAAAAAAACCAAAAAAAAAACCAAACTGGCTAACATTTAGTGGGCACTTTCGTGCATGCCAAGCACTGTTCTTTTTTTTTTTTTTTTTTTTAATTTATTTTAATGTTTACTTTTGAGAGACAGAGTGTGAGCAGGGGAGGGGCAGAGAGAGGGAGTCACAGAATCCGAAGCAGGCTCTAGGCTCTGAGCCGTCAGCACAGAGCCTGACGTGGGACTCGAGCCCGTGAACCGTGAGACCACGACCTGAGCCGAAGTCGGACGTTTAACTGACGGAGCCACCCAGGCACCCCTGCCAAGCACTATTCCAAGTACTTTACATGTATTAACTCATTTAATCCTCAAAAACGACCCTGAGGTAGATACTCTCGTCACCCACTTTATAGATGGGGACGTGGAAGCAGAGAGAGACAGGGGCTAGCTCAACGTCTCCCGGCTACCAAGTAGCACTAAGGCCCCAGGGACTCCACCAGCCCCCACTGCCGTGGATAAGATTTACAGAGTCATTCACGGGGTTATTATTCTTATCACTGTCTGTCTGTCATCGGTCGTTCCCACAAGAACATAAGTTCCACAAGGTCAGGATTACATCTGTCTTATTCATTGCCGGATCCCAGCGCCTGGTGCACAGTAGGGACTCCCCGCCTATTTGCTAAGTGAAAGGGAAAAGAAGGGATGGCAGGGGACAGGGTTGAGGGAGGCCAGCAAGCAAGTGAGGAAGGAGCCAGATAGGAGGGAGGAAGAGGCTTACCTGAAAGGGCACGTCGGCCATGGTCTTGGCCAGATAATATGCTTTGAGGCTGTACCAGTAGTTGAGATGCTCCCTCATGAAGACTGCCATCTCTAAGGGGACTGAGGACACAGGCAGATTAGACACAGCTGTCTGATACCCTGACCCCCTGTGACCCCAGCCTCCACCCTCCCCCCCCCCCCGCGGCCGGCAGTCCCGCCAGCGCCCCTCACAGGTGAGCACAGTTGGCATAAGGGCAGCAAACATGAGAAACAGCATGGAGAAGAAGAGGCAGCCGGTGTTGTTGAAGACCTTGCTGGCATCGTTACCGATGTGCAGGTAAAGGAGACCAATGAGCACGCCGATTACCACGTGGGACACAAACCGCAGGTGGGTCAGGACCTGGGTGAGGAGAGGGGATGGGCCGCAGGCCAGGGATGAGCAGCCACACTGGGGTAGCAACTCAGAGCTGCCCTCGCGGACACAGACACACAGGGGTACTGGGAGACTGCCGGCGGTGGGGGCTGGGGGGAGGGGGGACATTCCCCTCCCAGCTGCTGAGATCCTATGCCCCCCAAAGCCAGGCCTCTACCAGCCTCTTCTCCCCCAACTTGATGCCTCACCGTGTCCCTGAGGATGGACAAGAAGGTCCTCTTGAAAAGGATGCAGAACTGTGTAAGGGTGCTGGTGGCAAAGGTGTGGCTTTCGATGGGATCCACTTCCTGGGGAGAGGACATTGGCTTAGGTGAGCCTGTCCCACCCACTCACTGCACATCCAGCTCAGTGATGGGAAAACCCCTGAGCCCTTCCTCAGGGCAGGGGTCCTCCAGGTGTACTGATGGAAAATTCCCCACCATTGAGGTGCGTGCCTGGAAGCTGGCCTCAGAGTCATGAACTGGAGTGAGATTCCGAGAGAGAGAGAGAGAGAGAGAGAGAGAGAGAAAGAGACAAGGAACAAGTAAAAATGTGGGAGGCAGGAGAGAGCAAGGAGGTCAAGGACACCTGTGGGGGCTAATAGGAGACCCGTCACTCCTCTTCTTTACTCCATCAAGAAACCTTTACCCCAAGGGCATAATGACAATCATATCTAGCAATGATAATAATGACCGCAGCAACAGTAAGGAACCCTTCTGGGTTTTGAGGCCAGCATCCATCGTATCAGTTCAGAAGAAAGAATTAACCAGAGGTCATATGGCCTCCAGGCACAGCTGGACCAACCAAGGGATTGTAGGAGTGCAACGCCACCAGCTCACAAGTGGTTAATTATCACTACCCTAAAGATATAAGCACCAGATGGACCGAATGAAATCTCTAACATACAGAACAAAGATTTTTCAGATTCCAACTCTCTTGAGGTGGGAAAGATCTCCATCTGCTCCAGACGAAACAGCACCACAGCACCTGCTGGCATGACCTTATGGGTCTCCAGTCAACGCCATCCACCTTCTCAAGAGACCCTTGCCCCAACTTTTGGCCTTAAAAACCCTCACTTGCAAGCCCCTGGGGAGTTTGGGACTTTTGAGCACTAGCTCCCCATTCTCCTGGGTGGACCCACAGTGCAAAGACATTTACGTGATGATCTAGTTAGTCCTGCCAATGACCCTGGAGGTAAGTGTCGTCACCCCCAGGCTGCAGATGACAGTTGGACACGTTTTGGCCAGAAGGCGAGAGACAGCATCGGTTTGGCTTACCAGGTGGCACCGTGCCGGCACCGAGGACAACACACAGATGCTCAGTAAGAACTTGCTGAACAAATAAATGAACGAGAACGCCAAAGCTCAGAGGTCGAGCAACGTGCCCAAGGTCACGCAGCTGTTAATAGTAGGTCTACTCCAAGTTCTGGGTTCTTCCTAGAACCCAGTGGTTGTGATGCCTCTGAGGGAAAGCCTCTTTGGCAGGGCCGTTGTCCAGCGTCCCATCTCCCCTCCCCCACTTTTCCTTCTCTGCCGTCTCCACCCCTACTCACCTGAGGGCAAGGGGGGCAAGGGGTGGGGACCTCATTCTTCTCTGGGATGCTCTTCTTCTCAGCCATGGTACAGAGCCCATTCTGCACAGCCCTGAACAGCATGGGGTTGAGGTCTCCGTACTCTCCAGAGGCCACTTCGATGACTAGGAGGCACAGAGGGGAGTGCTTAGCTAAGATGCATCCTTGGTTCCCAAGGGCAAGCCAGCCCCTCCATGGGTGTGTGGGGAAGGCCAGTGACAGTGAGGCCTCTGCCCCCGAGGAGGCCCGGGTGCATGACCCGATCCCCCAGGTTTGGCCCAGCGTCATCACTCACTGAAATCAGCCGGGTTGTGGTAAGTGGGGCAGTGCAAGCCGAGCCCCTTCAGGTAGGGGATCAGGTTGGTGACCACGCCCTTGAAGATGCACTGACCCTGGCTCAGGATGTAGAGCTGAGGCAGAAAGAGAAGGGTGAGGAAAACACAGCCAGTGGACCCGGCAGGCCCCACCAGCACCTCTACTGATGCCCTGCTCTCTCCCCGTTGCAGGCCAGGCACGTGTGAGGCCCAGAGACCCTCACCTTGTCAAACATCTCAAAGAGCTTGGCACTGGGCTGGTGGATGGTGCAGATGATGGTACGGCCCCCCTGGGCCAGGGACTTCATGAGGGACACCACTTGGAAACAGGAGGCGCTGTCCAGACCACTGTCCAGAGAAAGGGGGTGGGGTGGGGTGAGGTGGGCAGAGCCAAAGAAGGGAGTGTTTGGGGTGGGGCGGCTGCTATGAAGGGGATGGAGCTGGCAAGGAAGGGAGTCACTCTGGCCATCCCCGTAGTCTGTACATACTGGACGATTCAGGCGTTTGGAGTTACCAGGAGGCCCAGAGCACCACTCAGTTCAACAAGCAAATATCCACGAGCACCTGTTGAAGGCCAGGCACTGGGATTACGGTGATGGATAACTAAGACAGACTCTGGTCCAGAGGGAGGGAGAGATAAGCGCACAGATCACTTGAGATAATGTGGAACGTGGCGTGACAAAGAGGGGAGGGTTCAGGTCTGCCATACAGGGGTTGGAGGGTAGTCAGAGAAGTTTGCCGAGTGCATGTGGAAGAAGAAGGAGCTACGCCAGCTCTGGTGGAAGGGCAGGCATGGAGGCGAAGGGCATTCCAGGCACAAGACACAGCATGTGCAAAGCTTAGAGGCAGGAAACACATGTCCGGCCCAGGGAATTATAAGCGATTCAGTGTTATTAGAGCGTAAAATATAAGACGGCATGAAGCAAGATGTGAGGCTGGAGAAGTAGGTTCAGACCAGGACCTTGTAAGTCCTCTGATTTTATTAGGAGGGCAAATGGGAACCGTTGGGTGTGTTTTCAAGCAAGGGAGTGAGAATTGCCAGACTTGTCTTTTAGAAAGCTCTCTCTGGCTGCACTTTGGAGGAAGGATTGGCTGGAAGAGACTGGAGGCAAAGAGATAGGAGTCGGTTGCAGAAATGCGGGCAAGAGTTGCTGATGTCCTGAACTTAGGCAGGAGCGCTAGGGATGGGGGTGGGGCAAATCTGAGAGACGGAGAAGGGAGGTAGAATCAGCAGGATTTGGTGACTGATTGGCTGTGGGGAAGAGAAGGAGAGGGAGGCATCAGTCAAGGAGGACGTGGGATTTCTGCCTGCATGAAGGATGGGGCTGCTACGGCACTAGGATTGGCAGGGACCGACGAGGAGTAAGCCCTTATCTTGGCCCTGGGAGGCTGCGAAAGCGGACTCTGGTCTCCAGCAGTGGAGCAGATTCCCCGGGCTCAGGGCTGAGAGGAGGGGGCATCCTGCTGGGGGAGGAGGGGGAGAACTACCTGGTGGGTTCGTCAAAGAACATGACCGGCGGGTTGTTGACCAGCTCCAGGGCGATGGCCAGACGCTTCCTCTGCCCACCGGAGAGCAGGGCCGTCCTCGTGTGGGAGCAGGACATCAGGCCCAGTGCTGTCAGGATCTCCGTCACCTGGCCCAGGCCCCACCCCCATCCCAGGTCAGCTTCAGATTCTCCGCTCCTCCCCACCCCCACACCACCCCCACTTAAAGCAGTCTTCCCTTAAGTCCCCGCCCCCCCCCCCCCCCCCCCCCCCCCCACCTCGGGGCTCTAGGACTCAGAAACACACACAGGGCAGCCGTCCTGTTCTCACCCCTGTCTCTTCCCCACTCACCAGTTCCTTCTTCACCTCTTGCTTCTCACTCAGCTTCAGGTTAGCAGAGACCTGAGGCCCAGAGAGTAGGCGGGTCAGATGTGTGTGGGAGGGGGGCCCTGCCTCGACCCCTTGAGGATGGGGGCGGCGGACAGAAGCGGGGGCTGGGAGGAGGAGGCGGCCATCCAGCCCTCACCATCATGGCTTCCAACACCGTCAGGTGTGGGAGCAGCATGTCTTCCTGCATGATGTAACAGGACATCTTGCGGAAGGTCCTCAGTTCCCGCGGCCTCCCGTTGACCAGGATCTGCCCCTTCATGCCAGACTCCCTGGAGGAACATTGGTCGCGGGTGGGGGGTCAAGGCCACTTCAGATCCCCTTCTGGGCTCTCCCGGGGATCCGGATCCGTCCTCCCGGCCCCTTTCCCCGCTTCCGCCCCAGCTGCGTCCTCACCTGTACCCTGCCAGGATGTTCATGAATGTGGACTTGCCAGCCCCCGAGGGGCCCATGATGCCGATCAGCTCCCGGCGGCAGAATTTACCCGACAGGCACTTGAGGAGGGTCTTATAACCTGCAGTGAGGGAGGGAGGCACTTCTGATCAGGGTTGCAGTGAACAGAGGAGCCCCAAACTCTTAGCAGCGGCCATGGCTTTTATTGAAATAGGCAGTCCCTACTCAGGGTAAACTGATTCGGATGAAGGAAGGACCTTCAGAGCAGCAACAGTATTCACACCCTCTCATCCTGGTCCCCTAGAAACGGCCACTCCTAATGTCGAAGCATCAGAGGTGACCATACTCTTCAGTGGGCTATGAAAAACCTCCACACCTCATGGATGGTCGCGGAGAGCGGGGTCAAGCTTATAGACGACCCTGCTCCCCTTCTATACACACAGCAGTGACCCTCACTGCCTCCAGGAAGATTTTCCCAGCGATCAGCCCTAGTGAGCTGGTCGAATGTCCTCGGTGTTCCCATAGCGCTTTGCATATGCCAGCATGGCAGCCATTTGACGCGCCTGTCTCTCACCCCCTCCCCACCCAGCCTCTTAGTCTGTGAGCTGCTTGGGGGCAGAGTCTGTGGCTTGCTCATCTTTGTAACCTCGGGAGACCGTCTGGCAGGTACTAGGTGCTCAGTAAGTGTTCCCGGAGTGAGTGCTCTCAGAGCTTTTGCTTCATTCTGGAAAAGCCTTCTTTGTGCTCCCTTGGCCCCCTAGGCTTGGCTCTGCAGCCCCTAACGTGGCCCAGTAACATCTCATCATTCATTCACTCGTTGGGAGGCAGCATATGCATTAAGAGCACCGATTTGGAGTCAGGTGGATCTAGGTTCAAATTCTGGCTCCACACTTACCAGCTGTGTGACCTCAGGCAAGTTGCTTAACCTCTCTGAGCTCCAGGTCCCTCATCTGTAAAATGAGGACGATAGTACCTATCTCATAGGGTTGTTGTAAAGAGTCAATGAGATAATATATGTAAAGGCATATGACACAGTGCTTGGCACATAGAGTATATTTAAAAAATGACATTTTATCATTACCTCCATTTGACAAATGTTTATTGATATCCACTACATTCCAAGCTCTGTACCAGACACTGGACCAAAAAAAAAAAAAAAAAAATATGAAGAAGACACATTTCCTGCTTTCAAGAAAGTCATAGTCTGGGGTGCCTGGGTGGCTCAGTTGGTTGAGCGTCCGACTTCAGCTCAGGTCATGATCTCACAGTCTGTGAGTTCGAGCCCCGCATCAGGCTCTGTGCTGACAGCTCAGAGCCTGGAGCCTGCTTCAGATTCTGTGTCTCCCTCTCTCTCTGCCCCTTCCCCGCTCATGCTCTGTCTCTCTCTGTCTCAAAAATAAATAAAAAACATTGAAAAAAAAAAAGAAAGAAAGAAAGTCATAGTCTAGGTAAAAATGGTGGGAACGTCTGTGGATCTAAGGAAAGATAAAATAAGGGTTATAATAGAAGCACAAATAATGCACAATGAGAATGCAGAAAATGGAACTGAGGAGGGTGGAGGGGCAAGGGAAATATCAAGAATGGCTTCCTGGAAGAAGTGGTAATTGAGCTAAGTCTTGAAGGATGCTCAGCACTCAAAAATGGAGAGGAAAGTCAGAGGCTCGCCAATCCTTGGAAGGAGGAGCTCTGCCATGTGAGAGAATATACAGAACACAATCCAGGAAGCAGAGGTCAGAGACTACAGGGAGTCACCCGGGAAAACAAGGTAGAGAGGAAGGAGGAAGCCCATGAGACCAGCCTTGCCTCGTATGCTTGCAGACCTGCCTCAGTGAGGCAGAAACACCAATCTCCCACTGGAGATTTTGTTCATTACCACCCTCCTCCGACCCCCACTGAGCCCCACTCCCTCTCCACAATACCTCCTCAGCAGAGACAGCGAAGGGATGTGATCTTTCACTCTCCCTCCACAGCACCCAGCTATCCCTCTGGACGCATCCATTCAGAAGGAGGCTCAGCTGCTGTCCACTCTGGGGTCCTGATCGCACCGACGGCCTGGATAGTGCTTTCCCGTTTATAAACTCATTACCCGGGTTGCTGCTACAGCAACATGGATGAGCCAACTGGGGCCCAGGGACCTCCAGTGACTCACCCAAGGTCACACAGCAAGTTCTTCACTGGGAGAGGGCAAGTCACAGGTTCTATCCCTCTGCCTCAGTCATTATGACCATCAATCCGAAAGACGTGTGGTTGTATACTCCAGCAAACGCCTTTCAGAACCACTCACAGGAAATGATTTCTTTTGCAGGGGAGGAAACTGGCAATGATGAACCTTCCTCTCATTTAATCACAGCCAAGCACTAGATTGGACACTGATGCCTAATACAAATATCAGCTTACACTTGCCTTTCACAAAGCATTTCCACAGATAATGTCTCAGCTAAGCCTGTGCAATGACATTTCTTATCACCCCTATTCACAGATGAGGAAAGTGAGGCCAAGAGAGGGTGAGCAGATGGCCCAAGGTCATCTTCCAGTGGACAGGTGGCTAGGAACCCAGTCTTTGAACCCCTGCTGTTCCATAGCTGCTCTTCATGGGAAGGGCCTGCCAGGCCTTGACATAAAGACACATCAGAGTTCTAGTCCTGCCTCAGTCAGTAACTCTCGTGCAATTCTGTCAAGTCCTGTCAAAATCAGGACAGTAACATCTCCTCCCAAGGCATGACAGGGTTATTGTGAATGTTAAGTGAGGTGTTTAATACTAACTAATAGGAAAGTGGTTTGAAAACAAGAAACACCGTAATAATTAGGGGAAAAGGGTGGCAAATCCTTACCCGGGAAAGGCAGAAACTACCCTCTCTCCACATCCCTCTCTCTTTTTCCTCTCTGCCCACCTCTAATTTCTCCAATTGCTTTCTGTCCTCCAGACAAGGGGAGAGGGACTCCGGTGAAAAGGCAAGTCAAAGAGAGGAGGACAGAAGACAAAGAAAAGGGCAAGGGACAGAAGAGACAGCAAAGTGGACAGTGGAGAGTATGGGGCTGGCCAGGTCAAAGGAGAAAGGACCTGGTCAGAGGTGCCAATGGGTTGAAGCAACCGGTCCATCTAACTACGTTTCTTTCTTACCTACACATCTCCTTGAAACTGAGGAAACGAGACGGCTAAGGACATAATGGCTACCTCTTCATTTTGCCCAGAGCTGGTCTCGGGGTGGAGAGGCTGCTCAGGGACGGGCACCGGGCAGGGGGCCCAGAGGCCTCAGTTGCTATTGGCTCAGGCCCCGTGACCTTTGGGTCACTCATGGGAGTGAGGGTGGGGAGTACAGAGACAGCTCATGCTTGGTCCTGCTCGGAAGCACCCCAAACTTATTCTTAAATCTCAGAGAACAATGTCCCAGCTCCACCCCTCGTCCACACCCAGCTCTGGGGGAAAACAAAAACAAAATAAACCCCTCAGCTTCTCTATTCCCAGCTCAAGCTGCCCGTGGCCGGCCAGGGGCCAGGGATCCGGGCGATGGCGAGGGTTCCAAGGAACTCAGAGCCCCAGCCCTTCCCCACCTGTGCTGATGAGAGAAAAGAGGAGGGGATGGGAATTGGTGTACCAGGGAAGTTAAGAGACGGGGAAAAACAATACGCAGAGAGCTGGAAAACCTGGCTTCTGGTCCTGGCTCTGCCACGTATGAGCTGTGTGGCACTGGACAAGTTACTCAACTTCCCTGGACCTCAGTTTCCTTATTAGTGACGTGAGGATGTCATCTCTCTTGCTAAACCCTCACCCTCCCTGCCTTGGAGGACTTCGGCAAGAATGGAGTAAGATGACAGGAATGAGAACATCTTTTAGGATTAGCAGCGTTCTGTGGGTACAAGGATGTTGCTACCCGCTGGGGAGAACCTGTGCAACACAGCCCCCACTTCCTCGCACCAGCCCTCAAAGGCAGGAATTCTACCTAAAAAAAAAAAAAAAAAAGAAGGAAGGAAAACTCTGCAAGAGTCACTGAACCCCCGGAGGTCATCATGTCAACTTAGGGGGAGAAAGCTCCAGTAGCCAGTTGAACCTAGAGTCCCACACAGTGCTCGCGGGTGTGGGGGGAGCACAGCCCCGCCGCCTCAACTGTGTGCATAGCCAGCGGGTTGAGATTTCAGTGCTCCCACAGGGCCCATTGGTGCGGAACAGGGGACTCCCAGACCTCCTGCTCTCCACGAGGCAACTCCTGGGGGCTCCACAGCTCCCCACCAGACTGCTCCCTTACCCCGTTTGCGCCAGCAGGGCCCCTCCCGCACGGAATAGGACAGCTCCACGAACTCGATGTCCACTGCTGAGCGCTTGGGTAGGTGGGAGAAGCGCTGGGCTTCGGTGATGTGGTTCTCCACCTTCTTCAGGTGCGTGGTCAGCATCGGGGGCTCCGCCCCGTCCTCCAGCGCCACGGCCATGGCCACGGCCCCGGGTCCTAGTCCACAGCCCACGGCCTCCAGCGCCTTCTCCGCCATCACGCCGCCGGCCTGCAGGGAGAGGGCCTGCTCGGTTCGGCGGAGACCCCCAAGCCTTGGCTCAAACCTCCCTCGCCTTCTAATGCTCCCCCGCCCCCACTCCCCGCCTCTTTCTCAGGGCAGATCTGCTACGGAGAGCACCCCACTCCCCACCGCCAGAGCGTCTGCCCCCCTCCTGCCCCCCACTCCCGGCGCAGCAACGCTCGGTTCCGACCTCTCCTCGGTCCGGCCAGCCCCAGCTCCGGCTCCAGCCTGGCCGCAGCCCGACCCCTACAAGCCCTCGCCCGCTCCCCCCTCCCCGCGGTGGCTCTAATCTCCTTACCCCGCAGGCCGGCAGCCCCTGGGGACTGGAGGGTTGGGGAGCGGGGAGGAGGGAAGGGGCGGCCCGCGGAGGCTGCCCGCTAGCTGGTCTGGGTAGCCGGGTGCGCGCAGGGCGGACCGGGGGAAGGCGGAGGAAGAGGAGGCTCTGGGCCTCCCGCAGCATCCCCCTCCCCATCCCCGGGCGCGACGCCCGGCCCGCCCCTCCCGCCGGCGCCCCGGGGCCCCGGCGGCCGCACCACCCGCACCCAAGACCTCCCCCCTCCACCGCCGCGCCAACTAGCCTCCCGCGGCGGGCTCCCCCCTCCCCATCTCCCGCGTGCCTAGTCACCTTGATGCGCCCCCGGGCCGGTGCGGACCGAGAAGCTTGGTGCTGCCGCGGGCCGGGGATGGAGACTCCGGGCCCTTCTCACCTGCCTCCGGCTGCGGCACCGCGGCCCGGCTCCCGGTCCCGGCGGCGCGGGCCGGGGCGGGGCCGGGGCGGGGCGGGCGACTGGGTAGGGCCCGGGCCCCAGTCCGCCGAGAGATGACAAGGATGGGGAGGGGCGAGGGGGGCGCGCCCCGACTCGGCTGGGCTGCGCACACCCGGTTCCCGGAGCCCGGTCCCGGGCGCTGTGTCCTCCCGAGCCCGCCGGGCGACTGCGCTCTGCTCCCAGCTACTGCTCGCCGGTCCCGCTGTTCTTAAAGGGCCCGCGCGGCCCCGCAGCCGGCGGGGGGCGAGCAAGGCGAAGGGGACGGCGGTGCCGGCGACGCGGAGGCCGGAGCCAGCGCAGGTGTGGCCCCGGGACTGGGGGGTTGGCGACGAAAGGCCAACTTGAAGACAGGAAAGGAGCTGAAGTCGTGCAGTGGGGACAAGTCCCTGGATTACATACTAGATGACGGTGGTGCGTATATGGGGTGGGGGGTGGGCATTAGGGTGCAGATGCCATCTCTCTCAAGGGATTGTGAAAGCTGTCAGACTGCGCGCGCACGCACGCACACACACACACGCCATCAGTTTCCCTCGGTTCTGACCCTTGAGCTCAGGCTTCCCCCAGGGATTCCCCAAACTAGATAAAAGGCTTTGAAAGCTAGTCTTGGGATATCCTCCCCTTTCCCCACACCACCCCCACTTTCCCTCTCTAAGCTGGAGGAAACTAGTTAAGAAGGGAAGGAGAGTGGATGCCTTGGGAGAGCTTGAAAGGAGCTCCAAGGTTAAGGTGGTACTTAGAGCTCAACCTGCTTCAGACATCTTTATTCTCCCAGGCAAATTCAGGCCTTTAAGACAGGCACAACAAGCCTTATACACAAGCACATATTCGCCAGGGCATGTACAGGGCTCACAGACACCGCCTTCCGCATCTCCTAGCACACATGTGCGTTCTCTCCCTCACCCCACAAGCCTTCAAATGCAAGTCTCCAGAACACTCTGGGGCTTTCCCCTGCTTTGCTCCTTACTCTTGCTCCTCTTGGTCCCTGCTTGCCCCAGACCCAGTCTTCTAGGGGTAAGTAGGTTAGCCAGTTGAGACGTGTGACCTGAGCTTTTAAGTTCCCACCTGTCACAGGGCAAAGACAGATGGGAGGGGAGGCTGCTGGTGCTGCAGCCACCTTCTTACTGCAGCAGTTGAGAGGTTACTAGCAGTCAAACCTCTCCCCTGCTCATCAGCCCCTCCTCCAGCCTCTCCAGCGCATGAGCGCCCCCCCGAGGCTGGCAGCCTCTTCAAGACATCACCAGGCTCCACCCTGTAACTGTAAGGTTCAGTGGGTTTCGGATCCAGCCCTCCTTACCTTCACCCCCCACCCCATGCCCTACATCACCGCTGTTCCTCAGGACCAACGTCCTCCTTCTCCAGATGGACCCTCCATTCTCCAAGTTAACTCCAATGCCCTAGTATAGACTCCCCGTCTCCAATGGTTGCATTCATTGAGCGATCATTATGGACCCGGCGTTATCTGACTTCATTCTCACAATATCCTCATGCGGCAGGCATTACAACCTCTCTTTAGAAATAAAGAAACATGCGACAACGTGGTTGGAACTGGAGTGTATTATAATAAGCGAAGCTAGAGAAAGACAAATATCATATGACTTCACTCACATGTAGAATTTAAGATACAAAACAGACGAGCATAAGGGAAGGGAAGCAAAAATAATATAAAAACAAGGAGGGGGACAAACCATAAGAGACTTAAATACAGAGAACAAACTGAGGTTGCTGAAGGGGTTTTGAGTGGGGGGGGGAAGGGCTAATTGGGCAAGAGGCATTAAGGAGGACACTTGTTGGGATGAGCACTGGGTGTTACACATATGGGATGAATCACTGGATTCTACTCCTGCAATCATTATTGCACTATATGTTAACTTACTTGGATGTAAATTTTAAAAAATAGTAAATTTAAAAGAAGGAAAGAAGAGAAGGAAGGAAGGAAGGAAGGAAGGAAGGAAGGAAGGAAGGAAGGAAAGAAAAGAAAGAGAAAGAAAGAAAGAAAGAAAGAAAGAAAGAAAGAAAGAAAGAAGGAAAGAAAGGAAGAAAGGAAGAAAGGAAGGAAGACAGGCATAAGGAGGTTGGTTAAGCAATGTGCCCAAGAGGACACATCTAGTCAGCAGCAGAACAGGGCTTGAATCCTGAAGTTTTTGCTTTTACGCACCTGCTATGGGGCCTCTCAGAACCCTATTCTCAAATGGACTCCCTCCCTCCCTCCTGTTTTCTAGACAGGCTCTTCCATTCTCCCAAGATAACCACATCTTAATGACACTCCCCTCCTTTCCCTGGCGTACAACTTTCCAATTCTCAGGAAAATGTTCTCCCCTTTCTTAGGAACACCGTGTCCCCCTTTCCTCGGGACAGGCTTCCCCAGCTTCAGAGACCAACATTTCCAAGTGTTCCATCAGCTTTCCACACCATAGGATTTACGCCCCATGCCCCAGAGCCGTGGTCCTCAGCCTTGGCTACGAGTTAAACATCACTTGGGGGATGTCTAGAAAATATGTCCAGATAGTACCGCAAACCAGTTAGTCCTGATCTCAGGACTCAGCTCTTAGTGTTTTTAAAAAGCTCCCCGGTGGACCCCACTGGGTAGGAAGTCGAGAGCCCCTGCCCTAATTGAACCTTCCATCCCCTGGGTTTGAACACGTGCCATGGACCCATGAAAGTCCTCCCTCTTCCCTAGAACAGACCTTCCCATTCTCTGGGGCACCCTCTCCCCATTTTGTGAACACATCTTCCATGTCCTGAATCTGGAGTCAGTTATCTGCTTTCTGATTTTGATGCTTTGATTCATTCTGTGTCCTTAAGCAACTTTCTCCACCTCTCTGAGCTTCATCCATGAAATAGAGATGATAAAAATTCCTGCAGATCGGCCTCAAAAGAGTCTCATGAGGTTCAAGTGTCCAAGACCTTAGTGTTTATTCTCAAGAATAGATCATACATCCTTACTCTCCAGGCCAGGCTTACCATGGTTCATTTTATTTCCCCCAGAAGAAGCTCCCATTTTCTCGGCAAAGGAGGGAAACTACATTTATTGAATGCCTACTATGTGCTAGGCACCTGGCATAACCACGTGACCTCTGAAAAGAGCTAGGTCTGTAACTTTCTCCCCTGGATTCCTAGAACTTGGACACAGAAAGTACTCAATAGCTATCAGCTGCCTGAATGGTCTAACCAGTCCGCATGACAATTTTATGAGGTCAATATTATCCTCCCGTGTTTCAGATAAGGAAACTGACGCTCAGAAATGTCAAGCACAAGCATGAGTTGATGTGATGGCTCCAGGGATCCATGTCAGAATCATCTGGCGGGCTTGTTAAAACAAATCGTTAGCCCTACCCCCAGACTTTCTGACTCAGCATCCGCAGTGGGGCCAGAGAATTGGCATCTCTAATAAGTCCCTAGGTGATGCTGATACTGCTAGTCTAGAGACCACCCTTTGAGAACCATTGCTCAAGAGACCCTTCATTCCTCAGTCCAGACCTCATCATTCCCAGAACAATCCCCCTATCACCTACCAAGGACTTTCCCTCAGAGTGGACCTGCTCCCTCTTCCCCAAATAGTCCTCCTCCCTTCCCTGAGACTGACCCTTTTCTTTCTCTGAGACCTCCCCAGTTCCCATCCCAGACCCTTCCCCCCTTCCCAAGAGGGAGCCTCCAAACAGGGCAGGCTCCTTAGACCCAGAAAGGTAAGGGTTGATGATAATTGGCTTACGAGGAACAAGGCAGAAGCAGAAAACTCCTGTCTCAGCTTAGTGCCAGGAGTTAATCTAGCAGACGGGTGCTCTGGGCAGGGATTTGTGGGAGAAGCAGTCGGTAAGGAGCTTTATGTACCTATGGCAAAAGGGGGGTAGCAGTGTCCTATGGGACCGGGGGAGGAACTGGACTGGGGACTCTGGAACCAACTCAGTTCTGTTCCTACCACCCCAGGCCACTCATCCGCGGGGCCTCCTTTGCCCACGGCACTAGTCTCTCGTCTTCGGCAAGAATGGTTTTAAAATGTGTTTATCAATGGAAGGACCCTCTGCTGGCCACTGGGGGAAATGCAGCTCAGGACTGGGAATGAGGGGTGGATTAAGAGGGAGGCCGACCCTAGCCCTCCCCTACCCAAGGCAGGAAGCAAAGATGGGCGTAGGCTCGAATCTGGACGGTGGAGGGGGGTACCTGCGAGGCAGAGCCCCTGCTGTTGCTTTCTAAAAGATCTTTATTCTTTTAAAATTATAAAAATACAGGGGGACTTGCGTGGCTGAGTTGGCTAAACGTCTGACTTCCGATCAGGTCATGATCGTACCAGTCCTGAGTTCAAGCCCCGTGTGGGGCTCTGCACTGACAGCATGGGCCTGCTTGGGATTCTCTCTCCCTCCCTCTTTCTCTGCCTCGCCCCCATTCACGTGCTCTGCTTCTCTCTCTCTCTCAAAATAAATGAATAAACTTTAAAAAAAAAAAAAGCGTAGTAAAATAAGGGGTCAGTCAGTTAAGCGTCAGACTGGCTCAGGTCATGGTCTCAGAGTTCAAGCCCCAAGACCCCTTGAGACCCGCATCATTCAAGCCCCGATCCCTGCGTCAGGATCTTGACTCTCAGCTCTCGCCTATCAGCATGGAGCCTGCTCCAGATCCTCTCTCCCCCTCTCTCTCTGCATGCCCCCTCGCTTTCGGTCTCAAAAGTAAATATTTTTTTAAAGTGTAACACATACCTCTCCATCTCTCCCCTGCTATGTTGTACCACTCCCTTTTGCTAAGAAGAAAATGAGGGGACCTCCAAAGCTGCAAAATGTCAAGGGTCACTACCCAAGAGTCTCTCTTTTTCCTTCTGATCCCACACACCCCCCTCCTCTTAGTCTCAGCTCATTTCTTCCCTTACAACTTGAACCTCCACCACACCTCTTGGTTATGTGTGTCCTTTGCATGGAACCAGCCTTGAGCGGGTATCACCGAGTGGTTCTCTGGCATCGGTTCCCTTTTGAGACAGGACCCACTCCACTGGAGGGGGCACAAAGGCCTCTGCAGGTAGGTGTTTCCTTTGGACTCTTCCACTCCTGTGACATGTCTCCACTCTGCAGCCTTCTTTCTTTCTTTTCTTTCTTTCTTTCTTTCTTTCAACGTTTATTTATTATTGAGAGACAGACACAGAGTGTGAGCAGGGGAGGGATAGAGAAAGGGGGGAGACACAGAATCCGAAGCAGGCTCCAGGCTCCGAGCTGTCAGCACAGAGCCCGACGCGGGGCTCGAACTCACAAACTGCAAGATCATGACCTGAGCCGAAGTCGGTCACCCAACCAACTGAGCTACCCAGGCGCCTCACAGCAGCCTACTTCTTTTAGATGTACTGTGGACTCTGAATAGTTCCATTTAAAAATGTCCCCTTTCTGACCACAAGCATTCCCCTCTGCCCTCTAATCTTCAGAAGCCTCATCGGAACCTCTAATGCTTTGTTTTTTGGCTTTTTTTTTTTTTTTTAAGTAAGCTCTATGCCCAACATGGGGCTTGAACTCATGACCCTGAGATCAAGAGTTGCATGCTTTATCGACTGAGCCAGCCAGGTGCCCTGAAACCTCCAGTGCTTTGATCCTAACCACTACCTTCTGGTCTCTCAGGGGCTCCCTGTCCAGTCTTCTCCAGCTGCTCTAATTACCCTGTTCCTTGGCCCAACGCCATCCACGTCCTGGCTGTGGGTCAACCCAGCGGTCTGTCTTCTGCTTTTGCTCCAGGGGTGCTGGTATCTGCTACAAAAAAGTACCTGGTTGTGGTGAATTTGCCAGTGCCTGATCTTGGCCTTCGACCATCAGCTGATCTCACTCTTTTATCCTTTAATGGCGATTCTTATCATTCTCCTCAAAACTTTAATTCCTACTTCCTCAAGGAAATAGAGACAACAGATGTGAAAGCTTTCTCACCCCTCCCATTCATCCCTCCTTCCCTTGCTCAAAAGGGGTGTCTCCATTCCTTCCCCAAGTGTCATTTATCTACTTGTCCTCTCCATTCCTTGCCCGGTCAAGAAATGCAAGCTATCAAGCGTGAAGAGTTGCCAGCATCCACCAACCTTGCCTCTCAGCCTCAACTCCTGCTGTTGAACAGGACGGCTGTGCTCCTTATTCCCGAAGTGCATCATGGGATTCCTGCCCTTGAGCAAAATTCATCCATTCATCTACCATTCACTATACCTATATTCGATAGGTCGTAACCTTACGGAAATGACCTGATTCCCCATGACCATTCCTCCCTCCCCTCATCTTGGGGAAACATTTCTCTCCTATACCTTAGTCAGCTCTCCTGTGCTCTTCTCTGAAGACTGTGGACTTGCCCCAAGTAAGAGAAAAGAAGCATTCGCTTCCACACTCCTGGGCCGCCTGCCTTCTCTTTGTACCCCCACTCTTTAAGGGACAGTAAGGTAGGTTGTCTCCTTAATCTTCAGACACCATGATGTCTGACGTATGGGCTGACTCTGGATGAAACCCTAAGGTAATCAAATTAGCAGTGTCATCGCCCTACCTCCAAAGTCCTGCGCTGACCCAGCCCCAGCCTCTGATATCCTTCCATAGGGCTCTAGTTGCTTCGATTCAATAACCCCTCATGCTAGCTCTGGTGCTTTCTAACCTATGCATGCTGAGCCCAGACTCCCCTTCCCCCGAAGAACTGGATTCACGCAGTAACAAACCAGAACCTCTTCCGCTGTCCCCATGGTACAGAGCATGAGATCTGGTGTGGGTGTAACTGTCAAGACTGGTAAGGGAGGTACTTTACATAAGGGATTGGCTTGATCCTCAAGACACTGCTCAACTGAGGAAAGGACGGCATCAGGGATGCTGGAGGGGGCAGCCTGAGCCACTGCTTAGAGCACCAGCAAGGGGGTGCCTGGGTGGCTCAGTCGGTTGAGCATCTGACTTCGGCTCAGGTCATGATATCATGGTCCGTGGGTTCGAGCCCGCGTCGGGCTCCATGCTGACAGCTTGGAGCCTGGAGCCTGCTTCGGATTCTGTGGCTCCCTCTCGCTCTGCCCCTCCCCTGCTCATGCTCTGTCTCTCTCTGTCTCGAAAATAAATAAAAACGTTAAAAAAAATTTTTTTTTGTTAGCTTATTTTATTGTAAGAATACACAGCATATAATACATATACAAAACGTGTTAATCAACTTCTTACGTTATTGATGAGGCTTCTGGCTAACGGCAGGCTATCGCCAGTTAAGTTCTAGGGGAGTCAAAAGTTACACATGGATTTTCAATTACGTGGGGGGAGTCGGCGCCCCCACCCCCCGCATTGTTCAAGGATCCACTGTATTTGAATCGTATATGGAAAGTGGGGCACCACCGTGTGTTTTCAAGGTTTGGAGTCTTTAAAGTCTTCATCTTGTCATGGTTAGGAGAAAGGTCTCTAAGGACTTGCCTTTGGGGTTTGTCTTTGGCCCTGTTTTATTCAACCTTTTAATCCACCTCTTGGGGACAGGTGCCAATCTCACAAGACAAAATTTAATAAGGATAAACAGGGGGGCCTGCTGTTAAGACCAAGGTAACAAGGGCATACCTTGGAAGGAGCATGGTTTGGGCAGCACAAAGTATGTAAAGACAGGGGTTCTAGAGGGCAGTGGCTTCACAATGTGTAACCACCAAAAACACAGGCCCAGAGGAGGTGGGGTGGAAGGGGCCCCAAATTAAGTGACGTGAGAAGATATAGAAGAAACTGAGGGTACTTAGCCCAAAGAAGCCTCGCTTGTCTTCAACGAACTGAAGGCCTGCTGGGGTTAGTGGATTATACTTGTTTAGGGGAAGGACAGGGCGTGGGTGGCAAAATCAGAACAAGACCCTAGAGGAGTGAGCCTGGGAATGAGATGGCCTTGCTTGAGCACATTTTTCATTCACATTTCCTCTCTTCTCCACACTGCCATTTCCTCGAAGGTGCTCTCGTAGAGGCAACGTGAACATCCACACGGGCATAACCTTAAAGCCCTCATTGTTTCTTGCCTGAATTCTTCCCAGCAGCCCCCTAACTTCTCACTGTTCCAATCTGTATTCCTCATCACTGGCAGAATCACCGTCCTAAAACCTCACGTGGATCCTTTTGGGTGGCCCGGCCTTCCTTCCTGGTCTCGTCTCTCCCGTGGCGTACTGCCCTGTGCTGCAGGCCACAGAGTCCTCCTTCAGGTGTAGAGACCTGGTTTCCTCTACCTGGAACAATGTGTCCACCTCTTTGTACCTTGTAGCTCTAATCACTTCCTTGATGAAGCCTTTCCTGATCCCTCGCCCACGTAATGCGGTCTCCTCCTCCTCTGAGCCTCCTCAGTGAACTCTGGTAGGCTTCCAACCCTCCACTTACTTTGGTCTTGTCTCTGTACTCCAAGTCTCTTCAGGGCAGAGAGTTTCACTCATCTCTGGGTTTTACTCATCATTTACTGTATCTTTACCACCTGCCACGGCGCCCGGACTATAGAAGGAACTCAGTAAACGGCGGCTGGAATTAACGAAAAGCTTGTTCTTTCCTAAATTCTTCCTGCAACAGGCACATGCTGTTTTTGCGGTAAGAGTTAAGTTCGGTCCTCTCAAAAAGGTGCAGAAATCTTTTGTGGGCAGCTTTCTGCCCACGAATACCCCTGAGAGTATTCCCTTGACCTCAAGAGTGGCATCGACCCCAAGAATGGACACAGGGTGCCCAGAAGTGGCTAGACAGGCCAAGCGAAATGGTTCTTCTTTTTGGAGGGTTTCAACCTTTGAGAATCTAGTGAAAACAAGACCCTTTCCCCAGGAAACTGTACATTCAGACACAATTTTCTAACCTGGTCTTTAAACCTACAGTACCTGCCATTCCCTAGGGCCTCCAAATCCACCACCCGTCCCAGCTTCCTCCTCAGCCCCACAGGTAGAGACCCTGCCCCAGAGACACTGGATTCTAACCAGGACTCAGACGGGATGGCCGTGGCCAGGTGCCCTACCTTCCTGTCTCCCAGCCGATCGTGCATTCTAGAGGGAGTGTTCCTACTGCCCGCTCACAGCCTACGCCTGAGACCTCCATGGAGACAGCAGATGCTCTGAGAAGAAATGGAGAAGTTTCACCAAGGGGGGAGGGGGAGGAGCAAGAGTAAAGATACAAACAAAAACAAACCCCAGTCACTAAAAGGAGAACAAGCCTAATGAGTCAACTCCTCTTCTGGGCAGCTGCATCTCCTATCTGGTTGAGAGCCACCAAGCATAAGGAAGACATGAGTAAGAGCCCGTGTTTCTTTTATTACCAAAACAACCGTTACACACACACTCAGTGCCTCCAATCCCATCCCTGAGGGTAACCATGAAAGTCCTTGCGATCGCAGGAGCCCTTTAGAGGGAGATGGCTGCCTGGTTCATGCTGCCTTGGCTGGTTGTAAGGAAAAGGCCCTCGCAGGAACCGGTTATGTGTCACCCCTGGACCTAAGGACGGGAATGGGTGCGAGTTGACGGGGGCTTTTACTCACTGTTTCAGAGTGACTAGGGGGTTATGGGTAAGCCTGATACCAGCCCCTCTACAAGGACACACACAACCAGCGCATCCCCCTCAAGGAACCCAAACTTCTCAGGTCCCCACAAAGCGCCGTCTGGCAGAAAAGGAAGTCCTTTGGATCCGCTGAATGACGCAAGCCGGGTCCAGAGTGCACCACACAGCTCTTGGCACCACCCTTAAAGGCATCCGTTGGCAGGGGCTGCCCACTAGGGGCACTGCCACCAGCCTGGCTCACACGCCAGGGTCTGGGGTAGGAATGGTCAGGCTCTGCAGCCCTCACACCATCTGGACTTGTGGCTCCTCAGCTATTCCCTGAAGCTTTTCCATGACGTTCCCTGAGGGGGGCTCGGGGGCTGGGGGGGGCTCTCCCGGGGCCTCGGACAGCACATAGTAGACAACCTCTTGCTCGCCCTGGGCGTTGGTCTGGTTCACCACATGGATGACGGGGCTGGGAGTGTCCTGAGAGGCTGAGAGGGCCGTGCCGTCACCGCTCCCACCCTCCTCTTCCTCTTCGGCCTCTTCCTGGGGTCCCGGCTCCCCTGGCACTGCTTCGAGAATGATGCCCTGCAGGCTGCTCTCACTCAGCGATGCTCCCGGGTCCAATCCGTCCTGCGGCTGCCGCAGCAGCTGCTGTGTCAGCTCCACACTCTCATAGCGAACCAGCTGCAGCCGCATGTAGCCATCTTCATGCTCCTTGTACCTGGGGAAGCGGGAGCATGGGGGGCAGCAAACATGCGCAGGGGGACGCAGAAATGTCCAGAGACCGGCAAGCTACGGGACAAACACGAGGGATGGGAGAAGCCCTGGGATGTTAAGTGATAGGAGTTGGAGACCAAGAGGGGTCTTTACTGGAATATGCAGAAGAAATGACAAGAGGGAGGGAGCATTACTCGAAATGGAAAATTTGATGTAGAAACTTGAGAGGGAGGGAGGGAGGGAGGGGGTGCAGAGGGGGAAAAAGAAATGATCTGTGTTGGAGGGTGGGAGTGTCACAGGATTCAGGAGATGGCCTTGGGGCTACGGATGAGGGCCCTTAGGCTCCGGTTCTGGCTGTAGGGCTTTGGCACTGTGCCTTCCATTCAAAGGTCACAAAACTCATCTTTGCTCCACCACTGATTCTCAGGGTTCCCCGAACCTCAACGGAGACAGTGGACATCCAATTATCCTCAAATTCAAGGTTAACTTGTTGAAATGGTTATCGGGGGGGGGGGGGAAGGTCTGCGAAAATACGGGGCAGGGTTCAGAGACATACCGAAAACGGGGGTGCCCTGAGGGCCACTTGAACTGGTGCTTCTCTCGAAGGTGCACGGTGAGGTTGTTGCCCCTCGTGAAGCATTTGTCACACACGTGACATTTGTATCTCGGCTCTGAGTCTCCCTGATGGGGAGGGGAGGGAGAGTGAGGCCAGCTCTGCACCCTGGGCTCCCCCACACCTGCACTTGCCCTCTCCCACTGACCGCCCAACTCACCTCATGCACTTTTCGGTAGTGGGACTTGATAGAGCAGAGGGATCGCGCGCTGAAGCCGCAGCTCTCGAAGTCACACCTGTAGGCTGGCTCCTTGCTATGGGTGTCCAGGTGCTTCCGCAGGTCAATCAGATTCTTGCAGCTGCCAGGAGAGGTCAGGAGCGGTGGGAGGGCACGGGGGACCCTGGACCTCGGGTTCTCCGATTTCTGGCCCCTGGTTCCCCTTACCTGTATTCACAACAGTCACACTTAAAAGGCCGGTCCTCGCTGTGGCGAAAGCGCATGTGGTTTCGGAGGGACGATGGCAGCGGGCAGGTCATATCACACAGAGGACACTTATAGTGATTCACTGAGAGGAGCAGAGAGGAGGCTGTGATCGGGGGCCTAGCGGATACCTGGAGGGTGGGCAAGGAGGTTGGGGGCGCCGGCCGCTCACCATGGTTACGCATATGGTCCCGCAACAGCCGCTCCGTGGCAAATCTCTTGGAACAGTGAGAGCACTGGAAGCGTTGCTCTACAGTGGGGCAGGCAGAAGAGAGCCTGGGCTGCGGAGGATGGCGGAGAGGCACAGACAGGAGAGCAAGCCCGGGAGAGGAGAACCACCCAAGAAAGGGGGAGCTCAGGAACCAGGGATGGACACAGACCATGGAAAGAGCATGGCGCTTGCAGTCGAGGACCTGAATGAGAATCCCTGCTTGACCCCTAACTAGCTGTGCCACCTCAGGTAAGTGAGTTAACCTGGCCCTCGGTTTCTTCACCTGCAGAAAGGGGGAGGAGCAGCATACCTCATGGGGTTGCGAGGATTCACTGGGAAGAGATGCGGCACACAGTAAGCACTGAACAGTAAGAGCACCTAATGACTCTCCTGTCACACTGTGGCAGGTGACTGAGTCCTAGAGGTAGATGTAGCCAGGCTGCAGATGCCTTCGGTGGCCCCCTCTCCCGGGAACATGCCCCTTACCCCCACCGCAAGGACGGCCTGCACCCACTCCCCTTCTTCTCTGATTGCTTACGATCCAACGCGGTCTGGCGACGGATGTGATCTAAGAACTTGGTGTTGTTGGCAAACATGCCCCCGCAGGTGGGGCAGGCCACCACCTTCTCCTGGGTGTGGCTGCGGAGGTGCTCTCGAAGCTTACGGCAGTCCTTGAAGGTGCAGGTACAGCCTGGGAAGGAAAGCCCAGTCAGGCTCAAACGCCCAGAGGCAGTTCTGACATCAAGTCTCCGGCCAGCAGCCGACCTTACCCTGGGGGACTGGTCCCATACCCCGCCGCCCCAACCCCTTACCACCCCCAGGGATTCTTTAAGGACAAGACGTTAAGGAGTGGCCCTACCTTTCCAGCCACACAGCACCACCTGGTTGTCTTTGCCGACCGCTTGGTATTCACAGCACAGGCTGTGTGCTTCCACGTGCCGATAGAACCACTCGGGGTTGTCGAAGGAACTCTGTGCCAGGGGCAACTTGGGGTTAGGACCGAGGGTGGCTAGAGGGACTTTTACACCGACATGCCCAAAGGGGGTTTCTTGGCGCTCTCTCAAACTAACTTGGTGGGCCTGAGAAAGTTTGAGCATGGGGGCCACCCGGAAATGAAATGACATAGTAGCAGGAACCTTGGCAGACGCAGGGCATCCCTGAGAGGGTCAAGGCATCTTGAGCTAAGATCCCCAACTTCCTTCCACCCCTACGCCCAGCACTGCCCGCTGACCTCACAGTGCTCCCACAGACACAGGAAGTGGTCAGGGATGTCAGGGATGATGTTGCGGCTCTGGAAGTCCAGGATGCAGGGGCTGAGGTCGGCCTGGCTCTGCAGAGCCTGCAGCCCCCACTGCTTCAGCTTGGTGTGGTAGCAGTGGAAGTAGACGTGGCGGATGAGGTCAGCAGAACTGTCCATAGAGCAAAAGCCACACTCCTGCCACAAGCAGGAGAATTCTTCTTCTGCAGAAAGGGGTTTAGGGGGAAAAGTCTGATACCTTCCAAAGCTCAGCTCTCCTTCTACCTGTGACACTTAGCGGCGAGCGAGCAGGCTGCACTCTGACCGAATTACCACAGTTCATTCGGCAAATACCGGCATTTAACAACTACCAATCGTGCACCAGGCACTGGGGGGGGGGGGGGGGGGTTGACGAGTAAAGAGTCCCGGTCCTTGCCCTCACGATAGCTTTCAGTCAGGGAGAGGAAAGGTTAGTTAAGTAATCCCACGTATAAATCTAAAACTGCAGCCAGCTCCGAGTTCTATGAAGGGGGCAGGGGGTGCGGGTTACTGAAACATAATTAAACAGAGCCCATGTGATGTAGGCATGGAGGACTCGGAAGTGTCGCTGCGTTGAGATCCGAAGGGCGAGCATCTGTGAGCTACATGGAGAAGTGTGGTCGAGGCAGAGGGAAGGGTGTGTGCAAGGTCCAGAGCCACAAACTCACAGTGTGGCTGGCGTGCGCTGCCGGCTCCCAAGCTGGGACATCCCTCACTCCTTCCTGTCGGACCACAGGTCCTTCTTTCCTCCAAATTCTGCCCGAGATCCACCCTCTCCGGGAAAGCCATCAGCTGCGGCAGTCCAATGCCTGGCTCTCGTGCATCTCTCTCGAAGCACATTTTCAATGCTTTACAGGGGCTTACTTGTTTTTAAAAGGAACTACTTTGAAATATATAATAACCCCCTAATTTCTCTTTTGTGTACGTACTGTTTGACTTCTGAAACTATCACTTATGCTTCATAGCCACTAGACTTAAAACAGAATCTGAGGTTGGGGAAGGAGAGCTGCCTCTGTACTTTGTGTAGAACAGAATTTTTAAAATTGTTTTGTGACCTGTTAGTGACTGAATACATCAACTTAGGGAGGCTCAAACCAATTTTTATTTTTTTAAGTAGGCTCCAGGCCCAACGTGGGGCTTGAACTCACAACCCTGAGATCAAGAGTCACACGCTCTACCCACTGGGCCGGCCAGGCACTCCCCCCCATTTTTTTTTTTTTTTTTTAATGAAAAAGAATAAGAATACTTGAGAGAACATTTAATAAAAGCAAGTATTGTTTCAAGTATTTTTTTAACTTTTTATCTGGGGTTGGGAAGTAAAATGCATGCCTATCTGGTAGTTGCAGTGGAAAAAAAAAAAAAAATTGAGAAGCATTACCAGAGAAGCACAAAAGCAGGTTGTCGACAGCTTGTATAATAATAATATGATCCTTTTTAAAAAAGAAAATCATCTTTATCTAATTTATTATTGCATGCAGAGAGACGTCAAAAGAACATTCACTAAAGTAATGTCACTAATTGCCTTTTGATGGCAGGCTGGCGGATTCAGATTCGTCCCACATTTCCTTGTTGAATGAATTTTCTATGATGAGTCTACAATGCTTTTTTTTTAATATGAAATTTATTGTCAGATTGGTTTCCATGAAACACCCAGTGCTCATCCCAACAGGTGCCCTCCTCAATGTCCATACCCACTTTCCCCTCCCTCCCACCCCCCATCAACCCTCAGTTTATTCTCAGTTTTTAAGAGTCTCTTATGGTTTGCCTCCCTCCCTTTTTTTTCCCCTTCCCCTCCCCCATGGTCTTCTGTTAAGTTTCTCAGGATCCAATTAAGAGTGAAAACATATGGTATCTCTCTTTCTCTGTATGACTATTTCACTTAGCATAACACTCTCCAGTTCCATCCACGTTGCTGCAAATGGCCATATTTCATTCTTTCTCATTGCCAAGTAGTACTCCATTGTGTATATAAACCACAATTTCTTTATCCATTCACCACTTGATGGACATTTAGGCTCTTTCCATAATTTGGCTATTGTTGAGAGTGCTGCTATAAACATTGGGGTACAAGTGCCCCTATGCATCAGTACTCCTGTATCCCTTGGGTAAATTCCTAGCAGTGCTATTGCTGGGTCACAGGGTAGATCTATTTTAATTTTTTGAGGAACCTCCACACCGTTTTCCAGAGCGGCTGCGCCAGTTTGCATTCCCATCTACAACGCTTTTATAAGCAAAACAAGCACAATTAGGAAAGGAAAGTCAGACGTTCTACCTTCCTTGAGCTCCTTCCCCCTCCTGTCCTGCCCCCTTACCAAGTGGGTCCTCCTCCTCATCCTCCTCCTCCCCGGAGCCGTGCAGGTGCTGCCGGAGGTGCTGAGTGACATGCTCGCAGAACTCCTCCATGGCTGAGCACACAAAGGAGCAGGACCCCCACTCACACCGTAGCCCCAGATTCTCCTTTCGGGGAACTTTCCCAGGGGGCGGCATGGCCTTCACCCTAGAGTGGAAAGAAACCCACAGCTGCAAGGATTCCACCCAAACGCCACCAGGGGGTGAACGGCTGGGCTGACAGGCTGCCTAGAGGCGGCAGCAGGCACCTTCTCCCGTGACCTGTGAGAAACCCTGTGCTTTTTCAATAAGGATGGAGTAGCAGTTCCTCAAACCCCTGGAAGCTGTCTGGCGTTCTTGGGAAGGGAAAAACACACTAACATTATTGAGCGTGTGCCAGGCACTGAGCTAAGAACTTTAAAGGCCCATTTCTCTTGAAGCTTCAGAGCAACTGGCCAAGAAGGAATTAATTATTCCAATGGGATGCAGAACAACGCACAGGTTCAAAGAGATGGCTCTGGACAAGGAAGAGACTTCAAATCTAGACTCCTGTGTCCGCCACCTACTAGCTGTGTGACCTTGGCCAAGTAACTTAACCCTTCTGTTCCTGAACATCCTCATCTTCAAAACGGGGATAGCAAAACCTTTTGTTGTTAATTTCACACTGAACTATATGTCAAGCATCATACTAAGCATATTATATTATGTCACTGAATTACCAACACCACCCTATGAGGTAAGTACTATTTTGACTTCATTTACAAATAGGAACCTCTGGCTCAGAGAGGTTAACTGGTTTGTTCAAGGTCACACACTACTCGTGTGGTAGGGTCAGGTCAGGCTGACTCCAAAGTCCATATTCTTTCCACACGGCTTACAGATGAGCCCAGAAGCTCTTTATTTTTCACTGCATCATGTCCTAAATTCCCACCAGACTTTCAAACTGCCATACTATCAGCCTTTGCCTAATCTATCCAGTGGTTACTCACCACTCCCCTGACATTCCCTGAACTAAAATGTCTATTTAATCCTTGAACAGAGATTTGAACTGTGCGGGTCCATTTATATGCAGACTTTTAAAATACTTTTCAAATACATTGGAAAATTTTGGGATATTTGCAACAATTTGAAAAACTTTGCAAATGAACTGTGTAGCCTAGAAATATTTAAAAAAATTAGGGGTGTCTGGGTGGCTCAGTCAGTAAAGGGTCTGACTTTGGCTCAGGTCATGATCTC
Source organism: Herpailurus yagouaroundi (assembly GCF_014898765.1). Taxonomy (NCBI): domain Eukaryota; kingdom Metazoa; phylum Chordata; class Mammalia; order Carnivora; family Felidae; genus Herpailurus; species Herpailurus yagouaroundi. Next base: position 11,106,961 of record NW_024412402.1, on the reverse strand, counting down.
GCGGTTCTTGAGTTTAAGCCCCACATCAGGCTCTGTGCTGACAGCTCAGAGCCTGGAGCCTGCTTCATATTCTCTATCTCCCTCTCTCTCTGCCCCTCCCCTGCTCACACTGTCTCTAAAAAAAATAAGAAAAAGGTAGGTCACAAACACATAAAATATATGTAGACACCAGTCTTTCATTATTTAATACCATAAAATATATACAAATCTATTAAAAAAATTAAAATTTATCAGGGCACCAGGCTGGCTCAGTCAGTGGAGCATATAATTCTTGATCTTGGGGTCATGAGTTTGAGCCCCACACTGGGTGTAGAGATTACTTAAAAAAATTTTTTATTAAGTTAAAATTTATCAAAACTTACACACACACCTACAGACTGTCATCTTTTCATTTTTGACATCTAGTGTTAGTAACACATGTAACATCTGCAGTGTTGTTGTTTTTACATAAGACAATATTTTTTTAAGTTTATTTATTAAGAGAGAGAGAATTTATTAAGAGAGAGAATAATTTAATTCTTAAGAGAGACAGGCTCTGCACTGTCAGCACAGAGCTCGATGCGGGGCTCAAACTCACGACCCGTGAGATCATGACCTGAGCCAAAACCAAGAGCCAGATGCTTAACAGACAGTAGAGCTATTAGTAGTTAAGCTTTGGGGGAGTCAAAAGTTATACATGGATTTTTGATTGCGTAAGGGTTGGCACCCCAACCTCCACGTTGTTCAAGGGTCAAGTACAGATTCCATTTGAACAAAAGAGGCCTTATCTGTCTAGCTGATATCGTACCTTGGGTATTTACAGTGCTAGTCATGCTTAGGCCTATAATAAATGCCTGTTGAAGACAGCTGAATAAGAACCTGCAGGTTCTCCACCTTTAATATGAATTCAATTGCAGGGTTCTCTAGCCACCCTACCAGAGATTCGGATTCAGGTAGGCTGGGGTTAAGCTTAGAAATCTGCCCTTTTACCTCGGCACCCCAGTTCTGATGCAGGCAGTTCCAGAAGCACAGTTTGTGGAACAATTAAAGAATAGTTTCCCGGGGCGCCTGGGTGGCGCAGTCGGTTAGGCGTCCGACTTCAGCCAGGTCACGATCTCGCGGTCCGTGAGTTCGAGCCCCGCGTCGGGCTCTGGGCTGATGGCTCAGAGCCTGGAGCCTGTTTCCAGTTCTGTGTCTCCCTCTCTCTCTGCCCCTCGCCCGTTCATGCTCTGTCTCTCTCTGTCCCAAAAATAAAAATAAACGTTGAAAAAAAATTAAAAAAAAAAAAAATTTAAAAAGAATAGTTTCCCTCATTAAAAGGAAACAGAATGACAGAGGACAACAGTGAAAGCAAAAGTCCAGGGACAAGAGAGGACACTAAGAGGCCTTGACTCTGCCTGGTGTGTCACCTCTGGGCGGATGTTAACTGATTGTCGCTGCCCTAGAAGGGAGCAAGGCACTGGTCTACCTGATAGAGCTGGGAACTCTGGGAAAGGCCTTTACTTACTACACATGGAGAAGAAAAAAAAAAAAACACACGGAAAAAACAAAACACGTGAAATCCTTCATGACTACAAGTTCAAGAACCTCTTATACCTAACTGCTTATCAGAGAAACCCCTTTTTAATCCAAGGCTTTTGCCCCTCCTCCGAGAAGCCAGTCACCTCGGACACTCTGGGATGTCCACGGGGCTGCTGGGCTGCTCGAGACTAACAGTGAACCTTATCAGGATAAAACGTTCACTGTTTTTATAACATTGGGGTAGGAAAAGTAGGGAACACCTTCCTAAGGCAGACACAACATCCCAAACCTCCTCTAACTCTCTGCCTACGGGATTCAAGTCCACCTAGTACCGCATGCAAAGCTCTTCAACTGGCCTCAACTTACTTCTCCAGGAACTGGGTAAAGAAACTAACCCTTCTTGAGGGCCTACCATGAGTCAGCCCTGTGGAAACTTCTCTTCCAAAGTTCATTTCAAAGTGAGAGCGCCCAGACTCGAACCCAAAGATCACACCCTCCTCCTCTACACCATGCTGCTGCTCTGGCTTCCTCTCCCGTTCATTCGTTCCTCTTCCTCTCTGATTCAATGAACTTTATCTTAAACACATCACGTTCTCCTCAAGCTCTCTGCCTGAGAAACTTCTCCCTACCCTTCAAGCCCAATGTCCCCTCCTTGATGAGTTCTTTCCCAATTCATCCAGGTACAGCTGGAATATCTACCTGCTGTCCCCACAGCACTGTGCACACCTTCATTATGGTGTTGCTACAGTGGAATGGAAGGTTTGTCTCCCCCAGACTAGGAGCTTCTCAGGGCAGGGACCATCACCCCTTCATTGCCTATTCCCAACATTAGCACAGAGCTCTGTACTCCCCAGACACTCAATAAATGTCAGCATCTGATCACATTCCAGGAAGCTTTCCCAAACTACCCACCCCTCAGGTTATGCTTGCCTCTTGGTTCTATGTCTGGCATAGATAATGCCAGAAAATCTCGATCCTATTTGTATGCCGCCCATGGTCACTCATGGTCATTTGATGTGTTCTATTCTCATTTACCCAATGGGACAATCTTAGCTGCTTCTGGGCAGAAACCGCATCACACCCACCTGTTGTTGACTGGTGGGCAAGACCCAGGAGATGGGTTATCTAGATATCGAGAATGACCTGAACCTTAGGCAAAGCTCCCCGAATCCCTCTTTTTTTTTTTTAAATTTATTTTTGAGAGAGAGAGCGAGTGGGAAAGGGGCAGAGAGAGAGGGAGACACAGAATCTGAGCTGTCAGCACAGAGCCCGACGTGGGGCTCAAACTCACAAACCCGTGAGATCACGACCTGAGCCAAAGTCAAACACTTAACTGACTGAGCCACCGAGGCGCCCCCCTGAATTCCTCTTTTGTCGTCCCCCAGCTTCCTTTACTTTCTTTGCCTGTGTCCTACTTGTTTCTAGCCTGGGGAACAGTGGGACAGTGACAATCTGGTCACCACTCCTCTTTCTGTGAGCAAAGCGAGGCAACTTGTATACTGGCAAGGGCAATGGACAAGTTGTCAGAAAACCTGGGCTCAAGTTCCCCGTCTCAATGATTTTACTCTGCCTAGAATAATGTAACATTAAGTACCTACTGTAGACAAAGCACTGTTCTAAGAATCTTATGTATATAAAAACTCACTAATACAACCACCTACCTATTGAGGGAAGTACCACTATTATCCCACTTCACAAATGAGGAAATGGGCCCTGATAGGTTAAATAATTTACCCAAAGCCACAAGCTAGGAAGTGATGGAGACAGAATTCAAAGCCAGGGAATTTGGTTCCATTTTCTTTCTACATCTGCCATCTTATCACTCCTTGTCTGATTCCTTCCTCTCCACAGACCTCATATCTGTATATACAATACCCCAAACATGTTTCATTAAGTAGCTATTTTGGGGGCGCCTGGGTGGCGCAGTCGGTTAAGCATCCGACTTCAGCCAGGTCACGATCTCGCGGTCCGTGAGTTCGAGCCCCGCGTCAGGCTCTGGGCTGATGGCTCAGAGCCTGGAGCCTGTTTCCGATTCTGTGTCTCCCTCTCTCTCTGCCCCTCCCCCGTTCATGCTCTGTCTCTCTCTGTCCCAAAAATAAATAAACGTTGAAAAAAAAAATTTTTTTTTAAAAAGTAGCTATTTTGTCAGTTTCCTCCAATAAACTGTGAGCTCCTAGAAAGCCTGGCCTGTGCCCTGTTCAGTTCTAACTTCAGGGCCAGTACATCCTAATACAAGCTCTTTTAATGTTTACGTGAATCTATGACTTATTATTTGATTTTGGATAAATCACCTAGCTTCTCTGAACCTGTTTCTCTAAATGTAAAACAGGATACTACTATCACAGCTGATGTTAGAGTCAACAAAACTGGTTAGAAAGCTCCAACATTTACTAGCTGTGGGGCCCTAGGCAAGTTACTTAAGCCTCAGTTTCCCATATAGCAGAGGAATCATTAAACTTGTCTCACTGGATTGATTTATGGACTAAACTAGATAATGTAGATTAAAATGCTTAGCATAACACACCCCTAGAACTCAACAAGCGTCAGCTATTTGTATCCTTGCTTCTGACGGTGAGATGATCTAAGCAGAATTCTACAAAAAGGTCAACAAAAGGACAACCCGACGGATTCCCAACACTTCTTTTCATCAGGGGGTCACAGTAAGAAACAACCAGCAAATACTTGAGTATATATTTTAACGCAAGGCATCAAATTAACCCTGAACGATAGTCAAGAAAAGAAAGGACTGATGTCCTGAACCTCCTAAGGACTCACAATCTGGCCGAAGAGATGACTCTGACGTGTGAAGACAACTGCCAAAACAAAGCACCCGATGAGGGAGGTCAGGACAGAAAGAAATCCCAGTGCACAGGCGAAGCGGGGAAGACTTGTCCTGAGCGGCCGGGATCGGGCCCCTGAAACACCGGGAGAGTTTGAAGAGAAGAAAGGAGACCCTCCTGGCAGCCCCGCAGGTTTCTCGTAGTGCTTCCCGCATTAAGGCATGGCGGTGACCACGTCTCAGCAGCAGCCAAGCCCCACACGAGAAAGCAGGGAGGTTCGAGTTGGGGTTAGGGACTAAGGGCCAGGGGCGCTGCAGGCGCCAGGCCGACTGGCGTGGCCGAGCTACAAGATGAAGCCTCGCCAAGGTGACTAGGGAAGAGCCTGGCTTGAGCAGCCTACTCAGAGCGTCCCCAAAGTCGCCCAAGCAAGCCGGAAGCCAATTTACCGTCCCTCCGCTCCCGGGTCTCTCCAGCTCTTCCCACCTCCGACCATCTCCGGAAGGGCGCTTGAGCGACGGCCACCCAGAGCCAATCATCGCTCTCGGATACCTCTAGCAGCCAATGGCCGCTACGACTGACGGAACCCGTGCGCGACCAAAATACGGAAGGGGCGGGAGCGAGGAGCGGCGGGCTTCGGGGATGGCAGCTTTGCTGCAGCCGCTGGGTTCCAGGCGAGGTGCGGGCCAGGATCCCGAGGCCCCGACTTCCCCCAACTGCGCAGGCTCCGCGCTCGGCACCCACTGGGCCTGCGCGGAGCTCCAGCTGCGCCCCGAGTGGCATCTCCTTCGTCGCGTGGGTTACTGTGTTAAGCTGCCCGCGAGCACAGGGAGGGGGAGTAGGAGGAGGCGGCGGTGGCGGCGCGTGAGGCTGGGTGCGCGCGGCTGTAAGCCCCGCCCGGCCCAAATTAGGGTCCTACCTCTATCCTTCGTTCTCTTACTCCGATTTCTTAAATATCGGCATTCCTGAGCCGTCTTCTCTCCCCCCGCCCCCCACCTCTCCTGTTCCCTGGCTCAGTAAGCAACCATGTTATCCACCCACTCCAAGTCAGAAACCCGGTAGTCATCCCTGATTTCTCTCTCGTGCATCACGTGCGACCCTCCTCCAAGTTGAATTCTACGTCCTTAAACACACGCCGGAGCTCTCGAATTCAGCCCCCTCTGCCCCTCCTCCCGGTCCTTCTCCGCTCCCTGTCTAGTCTATTAACGACGTCGAGCCCGGATGTCTACACTAACTGGTTCCATTGCGTGCACTCTTGTTTTCCTCTAAGTCATTCCCCACGGGGACCTAATCAAACCACCACCCTGCTTTAAACGCTAAAAGGCATTCTGTGGCCTCGGGGCACCCCCCCCCCCCCCCCCCCGCCCAAACTATATTGAGGCTTTCTAGAACCTTCAGCATCTGAGTCCTGTGTACTTCGATGGTGTCTTGAGTCCTAGTCCTCTATTTCTGTTCTCCCGCCCCGAGTTACTTTCGGTTTCTCTACCACACCTAGCTGCCTTTTACTTTTTCTGCTTTGTACTTGTTTCCTCTGCCTGGTACCGTCTTTCCCTTCTCCCCAGTCTGGCATGTATTTGACTAACGCCTACTCATTCTTCTGGTCTCAGTGAATATGCTTCTTTTTCCAAGAAGTCTTCCAGTAAGGGAGGGCAGGGATTGTATGTGTTCTTCACCTTCATACTCCATCACTTAGTCTAGTGGCTGAAACATTAAGGGCTCAAGACATATTTGTTAAATAATAATGTACCTTAGTAAATAAAGTTCATTGGGGTTGATATTTATTTTGTTACATTTTTCTGTATTTCCTAACCTAAATAAGCCTATATAATTCACATCATCAGGAAACACATTAAATGTTCAATAGAAGATACTATTAAAAATAAGCATCATAGTAAAATCTGAAATTTGTGCATGAAGTTTGTTACAACAGCGAATTACATTATTGTCCCTATTTTAAAATAGGACTTTTAAAATACAATCCAGAAGTAACAAAAATATATTTTATCAACTTCATTCCTTCAAAAGCGCATAGAGTAATACTTCACAAAATGCCAACCTTACTTTAATTCAAATTTACACCACTGAAGATGGTTCTTAGCTTTAATTTAGCAATTGCATGAAGAAAAAGTTCATTCACAGAACTACGTAGACTCAAAACGATTTTTACAGAGCAAAAATTTCAGGATAGCTCTGGAATCCACACATATGTCTTCGAAATTTGAGACTGAGTCTTGCTGTCTAGCATAGTTTACTTCCATCTCAATCTGCTTCTCTTGAAAACAAGCTACAATTTTGGCCGGATAATTCAGACACATCCTCAGATTTGGTCTTTAAGAGCTGCCACAAAAACTTAAAAGCATAATTCATACTCCTCCAGAGCTGTGGCTCTCTTCCGAAAGTGTAAAATGAATAAAGTTATCAAGTGGTGTTTTGTATTTCTTTTATGTTCCTGTAAAAACACCTGTATCTTTGAAATGTGATCAGGTTCTTTACCATAAAATAGATGATTCCTTTGAGCTCCGGGCAGCTCAACACTAGAAGCTGAGTACAGCTTCCAGTTAGCATCCACTCAATCCGCAGGTGCAGTGGGAATCTGAACGCTCGCCCCCCCCCACCCCCCCCCCCGTGACAAAAATTTCTTGTAAAAATTCGAGATCAGTGTGTCTGGCTACCTTGGCATCCCGGTAAGCAAGGCGCTTCTGTGTGGAACACTAAGAGTTGCACTTTTTAGATCAGGCGAAATAGCTAGATAAATCTCTTTGAGTTCTCTTGACCTAGAGTTGAGCGTATCACTGTATACAAATTAGCTAAATATCCACACTCTACCACTCTTTCTAAATATCCCATATTCTGTGACTAGTATGGACAGGAACGTGGGGAATATTGCCAGTCCCGTGCTGCCTACCCAAAGGCATGTGCCCTAACCCCCCCAGTGATGTAGGTCAGAATGGTGAGGCTGGAGGTGACCTGAATGGTTATCTAGGCCACTCCTCATTTTAGAGATGAGGAAGTGGAGTTCCAGAAAGGAGAAGTGGTCTGTCCCAAGGTCACTTGGTGTGTCTGTGGCACACTCAGGCTTTCTGTCCCTGGTCCAGGGCTCTGTCTGACACCCTGTAGCAGCTTACCCAGTTCAAGTCCTGTGGAAGGTCCCAGAGAACAGGGACCAGGGGTGTAGATTTTGCTAGTATCCCTAGCTCCCTGAACCTTGCCCACACTTAGGAATGAAAGACTTTTCATTGTGATGGAACCCTTATAAGACTTCCCCCTCCCAATCTGTCTCTTCTGAGGCAACGGTTACACTTATTCAGCACTGACCATATGCCAGCAAAACTGTGAGCGCTCGACGCATTTGCTTCTCGGCCACAACCAAGCCATAGCTACTATCACGGTTCCCATTTCACAGATGAAAAAAACGGAGGCATTCTGAGGTAACGTAACTTGCCCAGGGTCACGCAGGTAATTACAGGAGCTGAGATTCAAATCTAGGCAGTCTAGAGCCAGAGTCCCTGCCTAGGATTCTGTTCTATCAGGGAAGCAACAGCCTATTCAAGAAAGGGGAGTAAAGATGCCTGTCCTAATTGATTTTTTCTTCTCTGATGGCCTTCTTTTGCTACAACATCATCCCTCAAAGGCCCGTTCCCTCATCCTCTCTAGGTCCTCTCAGCCCACCCGCCACATCCTCATCCTCTCTAGGTCCCTCATCCTTCCCTCGTCCTCTCTAGGTCCCTTCTTCCCCACGGGAACTTCTTAGCAGCCCCAACACGTGGGTCGCCTACTGCACCTCACCATCTGGGCCCCTGTCGCTGACCCTCTCACCCCACCCATCCCACAGCCTCGCTCCCCACTCACCTTTCAAAGGATAACCAGTGGTCCAGTTTATAAACTCCAATTTGACTTTAATTTAATAAATTAAATTCCAAGCCATCACACAGCAATGGACATCATCATCTCCCAACACGCGGAGGGTGCAGCCCTGCTCTCGCTCCATCATCATCAGTCTTTAGTAAAGCCCCTGGAGCCATCGCTCTGGGGAAGGCTCCCACCCAGCTCTGGGCTCCCTCCTTCCAACAGAGCCACTGCTCACAGAGAAGGCATCAAGTACAAAAACGGTAATAAAGGGAGGGAGGGACGAGGAGCAGGAGGGGAGGCAGGGAGGTGGGGAGTACCTGCCCCCCAGCCCGGGCACCGGCCCGGCTTTCTGTGAGCTGCCAATGTCCTCAGAGGCAGACACTGGTGCTGGTCAGAGTGGGGACCTGAGGGAGACAAGGGAGTCCTGTCCCAAAGGGAATTGCCTACCTTCCTGGGACAGGAAAGAAGGGTCACCTGGGAGAGATGCCCTCTCTCGTCTGTGCACTGAGGGTCCTGGACCACACATATAAATAGAAAAGAGAATAAATAGGGGAGGAAGGACCAGCTGAGGAGCTGAGCACCCTGGGACTCCTCTGGGGGGCCAATGTCGACAGCACAACCGGTTCCGAGGAATGCCCACAAGTGCAGGGGCAGAGCCCTCCTCTTGCTCCCAGCCACCCACTCCCTTTTCTGTGTTCTCAGCAACAGGTGCCCACCTCTCTCATGCTTCCCGTTGTAAGCACCCTTCCAACTGGCCCCACAGCCCAGGGTGGACAGGGCTTCCTGGAACCCAGAGGGCTTCCCTGGCCCAGACTGTTGGGAATCCAGGAAGGGGAATGGAAGAGGATGTGGAGGGTGGGCTGAGAGGACTCCTGCCCTCTCCTCGCTCAAAAGGTGAGGAGGGCCCTCAGAGCTGGGGGCTGGGGTTGCCATTGGCCTTGGGTTTGGATTTGAAGGAAAAGCGCTTGATAAGGCGGCGAGAAAAGCTGCCAGCCTTCTTTCGGACACTGGGGGTGGCCGTCGTGTTGGAGAGGTCGTCGTGTGATTGGCTCAGACCAGCTTCCTTCTGTCGAGGCCTCCGGCGGAAGATAAGCTTCGTGCCACTGCGCAGGAAGCTCACTGTGGGGGAAGAGGGGAGGCTGAGGCAGACAGAGGGGTATGACAGGCGTGGGGTGAGGTGGGGAGCAGAGAAAGGACCAAGCACGGAGGGGTCAAAGATACAGAACAGAACCTTTCCTTCGCCTAGAAGCCAGGCTTCCTTAGGAAAGAAAATAGAGACAAAACAATGCCTCTTATCTTTCCTGAGGAAAAAATGGTGGCGCTCATGGGATTCTGTGGGCAAGTCTAACTATTGCCGCTGAGGAGGAATGTCACAGGGCTGCTTCCCTGTAAGGACAGACTGACAAATGGACCTCTTTACTCTGGAAAGAAAAGACGGAGCAGAGGGCATTTCTAAAAGCCCATAAAAATCATGAAAGGATAAGGTGGGTGGCCAAATTCCAGGATGCGAGCAAGAAGCTGCATCTGGAAAACTTCAAGGAGGTAAATTTGGAACCAGTATAATGAGACAAGTGTTTACACAGCAGGCTTTGGACTTAGGAATCTCATTATCCCAAGAAGTGATGCAGGCTTACATCATAGTTAAAATACATGTGTGGTTGACGGACTCGTTGGCAGAGGGATAAAGATGTTTGGGGGCAAAAGCCTCTCATCCTTAGAAGTTAGAAAAGCACCACGACTATCCACGGGCTGTGTCACTGCTGGAAGGACACTTCTAGGTTTGACTGGGCGTAGGATTCCTTACACTCAGAGGAAAGCGAGTACAGAATGGAAGTCGGCGGGGGTGGGGGGGAGAGAAAAAAAAAGAAGGAAAGAAGGGGTGTGCTTAGACCCAGGAAGAAAGAAGAACAGAGGTAAAGGGAAATCCTTTGGCATCCCTCCCAGTCACCTGTGCCTGTCAGATCCAGGCCAGGACCCAAGGCAGTAAGTGCCCCTTCTCTACGCTGGCTTGGTTGAAACAGGCTGGGAAATGTAGCGATCCCTTAGGGGAGGAAGGAGAAGGCAAACTGGGTTGAGAATCCCATTCCCGTAAGTGTCCAGTAGGACCCAGGTCACGATACTGGGCATAAGAGGGGAGGGGGATAAGTAAACATTAAAAAAAATTTAAAGGGGTGGCTGAGTGGCTCAGCCGGTTAAGCGTCCAACTTTGGCTCAGGTCATGATCTCGAGGTTCGTGGGTTCAAGCCCCACGTTGGGCTCTCTGCTGTCAGGGCAGAGCCTGTTTTGGATCCTCTGTCTCCCTCTCTCTCTGCCCCTCCCCTGCTCCCTCTCTCTGTTTCTCTCTCTCTCCCTCTCAAAAATAAACAATTTTTTTTTAAATAAAAAAAAGAAGAAGTGGAGAGGACATGCCAATATTTCCCCACCTTTGTGATCCTTGAGGCTGCGGGTCTCCAGGGCACCAGTAGACCCTGTTTCTGACTCAACATCATCCACAGATGGCCTCTCAGAAATGTCCGAACGTGTTGTCTCATCTGCTTCCTGGACGCTCGTGGGGCTGGAGAGGGGATCTAGGGGTCCTGGAGACATGGCCGGTGGGTCTGGGGGAGGTGAGGAGGGACCTCCACTGGTTCCCGCATCATCCTGCATTGAGGCCTCCAGGGATGCCGCATAGCCCAGAGACAGTGCCAACTCGTCCTGAGCGATGGGCACCTGGCAGGAGGGACACATTTTAATGGGCAGGACTGACCCGTTAGGGCTTTCTCCCTATCCCAGCTCCTCTCCTCAGAGCCCTGTTACCTTGGAAACGCCAGAGATGATGAGAGTGCTACGCTTGGTGGGTGTCTTTTTGGCTGCCCGCCCGCTGGGCTCCGTCAGCTGGCGAATCGCTGTCTCTGCTACAGGGTCCAAGCCGTTGGAAAGGTGGCTCTCCCCTGCTGGGGGTACAGAGGATTGGTAACATGACTCCTCCGTGGCTCCTTCTTGGACTTGGACTCCTGTGCCCCACCCAAAATGGTTTCTGACTCTGGGGCTCCAGTGCCAACCGCCACTCATACTTCCCGATCCCCCACTCACGGCTGCTGCTGTGGGAGGCACTGCTGGGGCCGCTGCTCTCACTCAGCACAGTCGTAGTCTTCTCGGTCACCTCCACCTTGGACGGGGAGCGGGAGGGGGAGTCTGGTGGGTGGGGGAGGGTCAGTGAGCCGGGAGGTGCCTTAAAGTGGCCCCCACCCCCTACTGTCTTTATTGAGATGCACACTTTGGCTGACTCAGAGGGCAGGGGTGACTAAGGGACAATTAATCACATGGGTGATTAATAAGATGCCATGGGGGCAAAAAGACAGCACGGGAAGCAAGGGGAGTGTGGGGCAATGGCAGGGGACCCACTGAGGGTATGGGGAGACACCTTGAAAATGCAGAGTGCACAGAGATGGCACAGGGGTCCCCTGGGGGTGGGGGGAACCCCAAGAGACCTCTGGAGCTGGGAGAAATGTCCTGGAGGGCCCCTGGGAGTGGGAGAAGTACTACAGAGGCCACTGGGTTTGTTGGAGGATCCCAAGGATGCTAGGAGGTCGAGGGTAGAAGGAGGCACAAGTAGGCAACTGGGGCCGGGGGGAAGGAACGGCAAGAGAGCGAAGTACAAGAGTCTTGTAGAGGAGGCCCTGGCCGACCCAGCGCTAAAGCAGGATAGGAACAGCGGGGAAAAGGAGGGATGGAAGAGAAGGCTTGAGAGAGAAAGACGATGAGGAAGATGTGGCTGGATACAGGAGGAGCTGGAATTAGGTCTTCCCTTGCCCTTCCCTGTCCTGCATGGGTCTGCAGCCAGGGACCCCTGGCTCAAGCTGGGCTCCCTTCTCTTTACCTAGTTTCCCTTCTACACGAGGCCGGGACTGGACGGTGGTGACTGTGGTCACGATGGTGCCATCAGGCATGATGGTCCGGTCCAGCTCGATCTTCTTGGTGGGAGTGATGCTGGGGCGTGGAGTGGAGGGAGCAGGTGTACCTAGGTTCCGGGGGGAGCCCTCCTCATACTGAAGCTGCCGAGGGGTAGAAGAGCAAAGAGGCGGCGCCTCAAAAACTGTGCTTCCCCAGTGTCCTCCCGTCTTCTCCCCAGGCTCAGCTTCTCACCTCCACTGCGATGGTGGCCGCTGGTCCCAGGGCTTTCCCCGGCCCTAGGGTGAGCGGGCATACCTGTCTTCGGGACAGCGGTCTGGAAGGGGAGCCCACAGGCAGCGTGACCTGGCCCAAGAGTTCAGCTGGGGAAAGGGGGAGCACTGTGAGCTGGGCCCATGACCGGGCCCCACTGAGCACCCATCCAGAGGGGCTCCTTCCTGCCCCATACTCACTGTCTCCAGAGCTGCTGTTCCTCAGCACTTTGAGGGTCAGCTCCCGACTCTGGGGGCCCAGATCCCTGTGGCCAAGAGGAGGTGGGGCAGGGAAGGGGAAGATTAGTAAACTGAATCCACCCTTGAACTGATCACAGGCCACAGGCCCGTGGAATAAGGGCTCCAATGGAGCCTGCCCTCCAAATTACTGTCTCTTCCCAGGGTGCCTGGCTGGCTCAGGCAGAAGAGCACGTGACTCCTGATCTCGGAGTCATGAGTTCGAACCCACTTTGGGTGTAGAGAGTAGTTAAATAAATAAAATTTTAAAAAAGTAAATCTTAAAAAAAGTATATATGCTAACTAATTTGGATATAAATTTAAAAAACTAAAATTAATGTTTAAAAATCTTAAAACAATTAAAAACAAAAACAAATACTCTTCCCAAGAGAACGGGACAGAACTCTGCTCAGTGAATAGTATGCTAGGCATTCAGATCCTCCCTGATCCTGCCCGTTTGCCCTCCCTGTCTCTCCATGTCAAACCACCCCCTTCCCTTTGCTCAAGCTGTTTCCTCTGCCAAAAACACTTCTCTCTCACACTCTGTTGAAACCCTCTTCTTGCTCTAAGGTGCGGTTTAAATGCCACCTTCTCCACGAAGCCTACTCTGATCTTTATTCCCCATGGGAATTAATCTCCCCACACCTAAGCACGCCCACGGCATTCTGTGTAGATCTTGACTGGAGCCCTTATACCGTCGTCTTTACATACATCTGTGTCTGCCTGGAGCCTGCAATCGACTCAGGGGTGGGGGTGTATCTTGGTCACGTCTGTCTCCGCAGGACCTAGGCCAGGGCCTGGCATACAATGGGGGCTCACACCAAAGTTCAGTGAAAGCAGAGCTGATTCGTGCTAAGGCTATGCTGGAAGGGTCTGATCTTCAGTCTGCCCATAGGAGCAGGGGTGGGGTTGGAGGAGTCACTCCTTACAGTGCCAGGTCGTCAGTCCACTCCACGTCGGGACCGGCACTTGCGGGCTTGGTCCACTTCTGTTGTGCAGGGTTGTCGAGCTCAGCTACACAGCATAGCTCCCCAGTGCCTGGGAGGAACGAGAAATGAGAAGATGCTCAAAGATGGGAAGCCACTGAGGAATGATGAAACTATACCCGTGGAAGAAGGGCAGGGGGCACCTGCACCCATAGCCCTGGCAGGCCCCCAGCTGCTTCTAGCTCTCACCTTCCAATTCACCTCCCAGGTGAGATGCTCGAAGCTGCCGTAGGAATAACCGGATAGGTCTGGAGATGGCTGGCTGCGCCTGGGGCACCGTGGGTGGCTTCTCACTGGATACCTAAGAGCAGAAAGAGGGAAAACGAACGAGGATCCCGACGTAGCACCCTGGGGACGATATGCATACAGACTATTTGCTTTGAGTGCCTACTTACCAGGCCTCCAGGGGCAGAGCAAGCCCTGAGGTTGACCATCATGGCTGGCTGAGTGCTGACAATGGCATCCTCAATCAATTCCTCAATGGTGGAGAGATCTACTTGCTCCTCGCCTCTCTGTAGGGAGAAAAGGAGAATAAAGAGGTGGGGCCCCCAGCTCTGCACCCCCTCCTTGCTCTGCCTCTTCCGCCGAGCCCTGCCCCCTTACCTCCCTGGCCTGCAGCTTGGGAAGCACCGTCAGGCTGAGATCTGGACGATCAGTGAAGGCCCAGGACACAAGCAGCCCCTCATCAGGGATTTCCTCCAGGCTGACTTCCAACTGCGGAGGAGGGACAAAGGGGCTGGGTTGACTTGCCTCACACCTCCAACTACTCCTACTCCCCAGGACCCTCCCTTCCCAAATTCTGTCCCAGAGGGAACCAAACTGAAAGGCTGAGGCCTTGAACCGCCCCCTGCCCAACTCAGTTTCCCACATCCCCTTCCACCTGTGTTGGTGGCAGTGTCAGAGTGACGTGGTAGGTCTCCATGGAGACGGCAGCGGGGGACTGCTGGGTCACGGAGACTGGGAACATCACCTCCTCAGCAGAGAGCTGGCAATGCAGCACCTGAGACAAGCGAAGCACGGAGGCCAGGAGGGTCAGGCATGGAGGAAGGTGCCCAACCTTGCTTTGCGCTGCCCTTTAGAGAGCCCTCCCCACTGGGTTTTCCTTGGGACTTCACCCTTCTGGGGTCACAAGCCCATAGAAGAATTAAAGTCAAAGACTCCTCTCTCCAGAAAAATGCAGATATACACACACATGTGCTACATTTCGCATGCAACTTTAATGGGATTCTCAGACCTCCTGAAGCCAATCCTTGCATTCCTAAGGCATTCACAGACTTCAGGCCAAGAACCCTCAGACTAAAGGGAACTCTTGGGACCAGCCCCCCTCGGGGTCTATAGAAGGCAGTGCCCGGCAGCCCCTTACCATGGTGCGCTCTGATTGGTCTACGCAGGTCACATGACTAATGCTGGCTCTGGGTGGGAGTTGGGGCACCTCTTCAAAGGCGATTTGGATGGAACTCTGAGGGAGTAAGTAGTGTGGACACAGGGTCAGGTCTCCGGAGCTGCCCCCCACAGGGCTGGCCTGCTGGGTTGCTGGCTGGGTCCTGGCACTGCGGAGTCCTCAGCTGCAGGCTGGCTTCTGGCCCCTTCTTGGCTCAGGGTTTTAGGACAGGGAGTGTTCCCCTTGAACCACACCTCTCTGGGGCCTGCAGTTGCTAGGAAGGATGGAGGAGCTAGACCACCTCAAAGACCAGATCACCTTGAGCTGAAGACCCTCGATTCCTCCTGGAATACTAGGAGCCTCCCTCTTCTCCTCCCACCTTTCTCTTCATTCCTCAACCTACCCCCAGAGAAAGGTGCGCACCGGGAAAAAAAAATAATAAAGGTGTTGGTTGCTACCTACGTATAGTGAGGGAGAGAGTGACTCGGCTGAGCTAAAGGCAAAAGCAATAGGGCCACTTATTCAAGATAAGAGCTGGAGAAATGAGGCTAAGCCTACGTCTACATACACAGGATGCAGAAGCTCAAGAGTATGACCCTATCTATATTCTTGGGGTTGAGGACTAGCTCCACATGGGCGTGGGGAACTTTACCAGAGGCACTGGCAAGAAAAGCAAGCTCAGAGAGCTCAAGCTTCCAGAGGCCTGGCTAATTCCCCAAGGCAGACAGCAGGGTGGTATTAGGCAGCAGAAAGCTGCTTAGCTTGGGTCTTGAAAGAGCTTCCTGATTCTTACACAGCAGTGGAAACAGCCTACTGCAGTCCCATCCAGAAAGCAGGATGGGAAGGAGAACTGAAGAAGGGGCACCCACTGAGCTGGCAGCCGTTCCTCGGGTCTTGGGATGGGAGGAAACAGATTCACAGGGCCCGTGTGCCTGGCACACCAGAGAACACCAACTTCTCTGCGCCTGTAGCTGGCTTGTTTGAAGGCCAGGCCCAGGGAGATGGGGAGATGGATGCTAGGAACCCCAATCTCCCCACCCCCTGCAAGGGAGGCCAATGTCCAGCTGAGTCAGCTGTCCTGGGGAGTCTCTCCTGACCAAGGGACAAGGTACAGGGAGAAGTGGGTGGAGGCATGAGTTCAAGATGTAGACTAACAGATGCCATCTGGCTTTCTGCTGGCTAGCTGGACAGAGGAGACTGAGCAACTTCTTACGTGGCCACTTTTGTTTCCAGGCATCTGGGGAGCTAGTGGAGCAAAGCCCTAGTGGGAGCTGGAAATGGAGAACCTTCTGGGTAGGGGGCTGATGGGCTGTGAGAGTGAAGACAGAATACTGGGCCGGGATGGGAGAGGGCCCCATGACACGGAGGGCTCTACCTCCCACCCCACCTCAGTCTTATGACCACGCTTCCTGCCCTACTTCCTGGGAGACCAGATGCCCATGGTGCAATGGGAGGAAGTAGGCTGGGCTGGTTTGTGACTGACCCTCAAGAGGCAGTTCCAGACTCATCTACTGAGAGGGGCATGGACTGTCAATCTGCTCTCCACCTTAACACCTTTTCCTCAATATATACACTGCAGGTCAGCAAAAAGAAGGGTGTGTTAGACTGTATCAGTGAAATTACTAAGGGTGGGGGGGGGGGGGGGGGCGTATATTTCAGGCTCCTTGGGGATCTATCTGCCTGATCAAACCAGGGATTTGGGGCATGAAATGTTAACTGGGTGTGGTGGCATGAGGACCAGGCAAATTTCTTCTGCAGGTGCACCTGTTTCCCTTCTATCCTTGCTCCCCGACACAACCAGCACCCAGGCTACACGGAAGTGCCCTCGGGCCCAGGGATTAGCGTTGCTATGAAAACAGCAACTTGTGCTTGGGTTTGCAGCCAGAGAGTACCTTGACCACAGAATAGAGGATCTGGGACATAGCTAGATTTCTACAACCTCCAGCCTCACCTGCACCCTTTTCTGTGATCCCAGAGGGGAAGAGAAGCCGTAGGGTTCTCCAGTTGATCCCCACCCCCATCTGGCCCTCCAGGCAAGAGCAGTCCCTCCCTCCCCGCCCTGGAAGGAAAGGCTGAGGGAACCACCTAGGTGCTCCTGTCCAACTCACCCCGTCCCTGCAGGCCTGCTCGTTCAGCGCTCGCACCCAAGCCCGTTGCCAGTTCTCTCGGAAAGACTTGAAGGCGAAGAGCGACGCCAGGAGGCCCCGGACGCCTGGCTCCTCGGGGGCACCAGCCCGAGTCGGCCGCAGCCGCAGCAGCGAGCGCCACACGCCCAGCTCTCGAAGGGAGCCCGCGGGCTCGGCAGCTAAGGCGGGTCCCGGCCCCCGGCCCCCGCGGGCCCGTGCCAGCCACAAGCCCCGGGCATACTGTAGCAGCCAGCCAAACACCGTGAGCAGCGAGGCGGCGAAGAGGATCAGCAGGGCCGCCCAGCCCACGTCCTGCTGCCCCCAGCCCGGATCCATGCTCCGCACGGGCTCCGGTCCGGGCCCCGGCACGGGCTCAGCCGCTGCCCCGGGGGAGCATGGCCCGGGCGGGCCGCGGGGCGGGGGCGGGCTCCCCCGGGGCTGAGCGCGCGGGCTTGGGGGCTCTGCGGGGATGGGTGTCCGGAACTAGTGGATGCCACAGATCGATGAGAGGAGTCCTGGGGGCTCGCAGCGCCGGGGTCCCTCTCTGCGTGATCCGGGTCCCTCCTCAGTTGGTCCGGCAGTCCGACCTGGGTTAGTCGCCTGCCAGCGCCCGACTCCTCCCACGGCGTGGGCCCTTCTGGACCCGGGCGGGGACTCTTCTGCAGAGACGTGGGGGCTCGCGGACCGGCACCGGCTCCGGAAGGGCTGCGTGCGCAAAGCCGACATTGACAACACGGCCGGCGCCCCGCCCCCACCCGCCCTTAAAGGAGCCGCACCCGCGCTGGGCGGGGCTTGGCGAGCCCGGCGCCCAAGCGCTTAGAGGAGGGCGGGAGGACTACGCCGAGGGGAGGAGGTTCCGGGGTTGAAAATAGGCGGGATCTTTGACCACCCCGCCCCATACTGAAAAAGGGGTACTCCCTTTCCCCCCGAGCTCACAGCAAGAGTAACTTCGCTCACTTGAGGTATCTCCTCTGATTTCCCTTACGCACTTAGATTTCTATAGTTTGGACGCATGTGGGGTTAAGGACATGACCTCCGTGGATGGCGTCGGCTCCTTCTCCCAACACCCCTAGGCGCAGCAGCTTCTTTGGTTCCCATTTCTTGGCCTAAGCTAGGCCCTGGGTGAGTAAATAGGTGCAGAGCATCCCTCCTACATAGAAGTGCCTCGCGGAGGTCCAGGAGACACCGACCAGAAAGAACTTGAACCTAGTAGAGTCTGAGAATAGAACATGGAATGTTAATCTCCCTCCACCACCACCACCTCCCTTCTCCTAGCACCTAGGACCCAGGAACACCCTATTAACCTCCTTGCTCGCGTGGGTTTGTTCTGGAGATATTTCCCAAGCCTGGGGCTGCTTCTGTTTTTAAAAATAATATATTTCCATAGTAACAGCTCTTGCCCATGGAGCACGTGTAGAAAAGGTGGTAATGAGAAGGGAGCTGGCAGCGTAGCACTGGACTATCAATAGATTCAGCCAAAACATGTGATGCCATCCAAATATGTGATACCCCAACAAGTGCACACACATACAAAATGATGCTATGGGTACACTCTGGCCTCAGGATCGATCCCTTTTCCTGGATTTAAGGGAGGAGATTCCATCCCTACGGGACAGGAGCTTGTCATTTCCTTCTGGAGGGAGAGGAAGGAAACTCTTGCAACAGAATTAAAAGGAAGCTCCATTCCCCAAGACGCCCTTCTCCATGTACATATGGCAAAGTGTTCAGCACACAGGGTAACAGGGTAGGTATTAATCTCCCTCCCAAATCCAGTCAGTAGTCCAAAGAAGGAGTATCTGGGAATAAACAATGCCTTCTAAAGTGCAGGGCTGCAGAGTTAGGCAGAATCTGGTAGGTCAGCAACAGGGTTCCTGAGCCAGAGGAGGTGGTGGGGTAGCCTGGGATGCTGGGAATTCACTGTAAGAAATGATGGGGGGATGGTTGGTAATGGACTAACCTTGCTGTCGTCCTGCCCATGCGTGCGTCATCACTGGACACCAAAAATGATGAAAGATTCCTAGAATGTGTTTTTTTTTTAAGTTTATTAAATTTTTAATTTTTATCTTTTTTAGTAATCACTCAACGTGAGGCTCAAACTCATGCCCTCAAGATAAGAGTCGCATGCTCTTCGGCTTGAGCCAGCCAGGTGCCCCTAGAATGTTTCTAATCATTAGGTGAGGAAAAGACATGAAATGAAGGGAAGAAAGAATCCTAGGCAGGCTCCGCACGGCCAGTGCAGAGCCCAAAGTGGGGTTCGAACTCACGAACTGTAAGACCATGACCCAAGCCAAAATCAAGAGTTGGCCGCTTAACCGACTGAGCCACCAGGCGCCCCTGTCATTTAAAAAAGTCTAACAGAAAATATTCCATTATGCATGTCAACACTAAGAATTTCTATACTGTTTCCATCTTTTGAAAACTCATTTCGGGGCGCCTGCGTGGCTTAGTTGGTTAAGCGTCCGACTTCGGCTCAGGTCATGATCTCCCAGTCTGTGGGTTCAAGCCCCGCGTCGGGGTCTGTGCTGACAGCTCGGAGCCCGGAGCCTGTTTCAGATTCTGTGTCTCCCCCTCTCTCTCTGACTCTCCCCTATTCAAGCTCTGTCTCTCTCTGTCTCAAAAATAAATAAACATTAAAAAAAATTTTTTTAAAGAAAACTCATTTCAGCTCAATGGAATGGGAGATCTTGGGGCTTGCTTTCAGCTAACAACTTTTGATATACTGATAGGGGAAAGATGGGAAGAAAAGAAAAGAAAAACGTAGCTCAGCTGCCTGGAAAGAGCCTGGATCCCGCAAGAGTCATTGCCCAGACTATCCAAAGCTGTCTCATGGACTTTGTAGGCACTATAAAACATTTTTGGGACAGGCTTTGACAGGGAATCAGACTTAACAATAGATTGGCCTTGCTCACTGGGAGGTGCTCAGGGCTCCCTAGTAGGAGACATGCATGTGAAATGTTGTCTCCTTAGCCCAAGAAACCGGCAGAAGCTACTGACGACTCACCTCATCTGTAAGTTCTAGGACCAGCTTCGGCGTTCAGGCAAATGCTTTGAACTTTAACCAGGAAAGCCACAAAATTTCAAGTGTGGCCAAGTCCTGTGTTTGTTTCTTCTAACTAGTCTGATAATCAACTGGGCATTTACCATCATGGGTACAAAAATGTTGAGATTATAATGTAAGTACCCAAGTAACCATTTTCTGATGGCAAACATGTATATTGGATGAAAAATCCCTAGTGTCTTGACGTTGAAACCCCCCCCCCCCCCACCAACCAACCCTGTTCCAGTGGGGGTTGCAGGGGGGGTGGGGGGTTGGCTAATGATCTCTGGAGAAGAAAGAGTCAAATGTTCCCAATGCCAGGTTGGGAAGGAAGATTTATTAGGACTGAACTCCTAATAAAAAAGGAAATAGATACACTCTCCCTCAAACCTCCAGGGAGTCTCAACCTGCTCCTGATCAACAAGATAACTAAATGCTGCCTCCTCTGAGGCTCCCACAAGCTCCTCCTTTCCACCTGCTCCTGGAGTCTCACTTTCCCTATTTGGGAGGCCCTTCCACCCTTGCCACCGACTGAAATCTTTGGAGATGCTACTCTTCAACATCCTCTCACCTCCCCCTAATTGCTCTGTGTGCTCCTATTGTGATTTGACCCTCTTTCAAGACCCAGACTCATTGTGTGTGATGATGCCTTGTATACAGATATCTGTGTGTCCTTAGCCCCATGGGGATCTCCTTAGAACAGAAAACACTCACCTCTGGGGAGTTTCCAGTCTAAGAGGCACCGATACACACACACACACACACAGAGAGAGAGAGAGGGAGAGAGAGAGAGAGAAACACTACCAGTGGAATAACAAGTACTTACAATCTGGTGGAATACTATCAAGTACATTACTGGGATTACTTTATATATATAAAGTATATTTTATACAGAGATGAGTTTTTTCTTGCTAATTACAGCTGCCTTCAAGTCGAAGGGACATTTCACACCTGGTTTTGAGAGACAGGAGAGACCATCTTTGGCCCCAAAAGTCAACCTGCCTCATACTCCTGGTGAGCACCATTTTTGAGAGTGGACAAAGTGAGGGGATACTTGAGTTGTCTTTGTACTCTCTGGTGGCGATTTCCTCTCTGTGGAATGTAAATCATTTTCCACTGAAAGCCTGCTGGTGAATGAAAGGGAAGAAACGGGGGAACCGTTATCTGCAAGGAAGCAGGTGCCAAGGAAAAGGCATGGTAACCTAGAGGAAGAAACCTGACTGGCAGTTCCTCAGGCCCACAGGAAACCACGTGTGGGGCTCAGCCTCCTGCTTCCTTAGCTCTTTCCAATGCCACCTTCCAGCTCCACCTCTTAGGTTTGGGAGCTTGGCACAATGCAGTGTTCCAGGACTAAGGAAAGTCAAGTACCAGGTTGAATTCAAGACCTGAGGGCACTCTCAGTCCCTTCAGTGGTTAAATGCCCCGCTGGGTTGCCGGGCAGCTAACAGCTTCGGCGGGGGTAGAAGGCGGGTGGGACTTTGAAAGAAGAGTACCTGAATCAAGGACAAGAAAAACATGGAGTGGGAGGGAGTTTTCAAGTGTCTGGGCTTTAGAATTTACATCATCTTCCAAACTGTAGTTGCGTTTCCAGGAGCCAAGCTGTTTTTACCTTGGCTTCCGACTACGTTGGCAACAAGTTTTCTACCAGGAGCAGGGGTGCTCCTCATCCTCGTCCCTCCTGCCCTTCCCCTTGCCTCCAGGAGCCATCTTCCCGGCTCCAGAGGTACCCCAGAGGAAACGCAGGGTACTGGCCCTTTAAATGTGACCTGAGGCGGCCGGCCGACCTAAAACTGACGTGGAACCAACAGAAAGCGGCGTCAGACACGTGGGACAAGGAGGTGTTCATTTTGGAACCGGGCAAGCAATTTTTCCGCTTTGGGCTGTACACCTTTAACATGGTCTTAGGAAAGTATCCACTCTTGTTTGTCTTTTTAATTACTTTCCCAATACCCTCGTGGTGACTCAACTCTCGAATAAAAGGGTGAAGTTTAAAATAACACTCCGGTTCCCGCTCTCGTGCCCGCATTAAAAATGGCCGCCGCCGCCTCCCACAACGCTGGTTGCTCTGCGAGCAAGATCCGGGAGGAAACCGTGGGAAGGCAAATGCAGTGGGGCCACAGGCGAGGTTGCTGTATAGAGGCCCGCCGGAGTCCCGAGGGCGGCTCAAGTCGGAGTTGTTGGGTTTCGCTCAGGCGGCTGTGGGAAGACGCAGCCACTTCCCCCTGCTGAGGGCCGAGGGCTCCCGCCCAGCTTGCCCTTTAGCTGCGGAGGCGGCGGAGCGGGCCCCCTGGCTGGTCATCATGTGGGCCTTCCCCGAGTTGCCGATGCCGCTGCTGGTGAATTTGTTCGGCTCGCTGCTGGGATTTGTGGCCACAGTCACCCTCATCCCCGCCTTCCGTGGCCACTTCATCGCCGCGCGCCTCTGTGGCCAGGACCTCAACAAAATCGGCCAGCAGCAAATGTGAGCGGCGGCACCCTGGTCCCGGGCGGGAGGCAAGGGCAGAGGAAAAGGGTGGGCCGGGCAACGGCGGGAACTGGGGTGCCTGAGCGCGGAGACGGAACGCTAACTCCGCAGAGAGCTCCGGGCTCTGGGAGGTGAAGGGCAGAGCTAGTTAACATCGGGAAGGGAGGTAGTGGTTTGGGAGACCCTCGTGTGTATCAGGCACTCCCGCACTGGTGCCCTTCCGCCCTTCCCCATTAGATTGCTGTGATGCCTGCACTAGTGAGTGACCACGCCCCCTTTCCTCCTTCCCGCCCCCCCCCCCCCGCCCACCCCTTTTGCTGCTGGGCCACAGCCCAGAGTCCCAGGGAGTGATCAGCGGTGCTGTTTTCCTTATCATCCTCTTCTGCTTCATCCCTTTCCCTTTCCTCAACTGCTTTGTGGAGGAGCAGTGTAAAGCCTTCCCGCACCATGAAGTAAGTGGGTGAGTGGGGGCGGTTGCTTGTTGGCTGGGGGCTGGCAGCTACTTGAGGGAGTCGGGGTTATTTGGGTTTGGGTTGAGGGGCTGAGGAACGAGCGCAAAGACAGGAATTTTTTGAAAGGCGAAGTAGGAGTAGGCTTGAGCTGTGACCTGCCCGAGCCTCCCCCAGTTTGTGGCCCTGATAGGTGCGCTCCTTGCCATCTGCTGCATGATTTTCCTGGGCTTCGCGGACGATGTACTGAATCTGCGCTGGCGCCATAAGCTGCTGCTGCCTACAGCTGCCTCACTACCTCTTCTCATGGTCTATTTCACCAACTTTGGCAACACGACCGTTGTGGTACCCAAGCCCTTCCGTCCGATTCTTGGCCTGCATCTGGACTTGGGTGAGTAACCCTGCCGCTGCTGACCCTGTGGCCTCTACTTTAGGGCACCTTACGCTGGGAGATACCTAGCAGAGCATCCTTCCTGATGCTCCAGATTCTCCCCTAAGTATCCCTGTCTTGTCCCTGTGTCGTCTCAGATCTTTTCTGTTGCTTCTGTACTTTTTCCTCGCCACTCGTCTCTGAAGAATCCCTTTAAACCCTCATTTCTATGAGTGGCACACTCCTGTCTTCTTCCCCCAGGGATCCTGTACTACGTCTACATGGGGCTGCTGGCCGTGTTCTGTACCAATGCCATCAATATCCTAGCAGGAATTAATGGCCTAGAGGCTGGCCAGTCGCTAGTCATTTCTGCTTCTATCATTGTCTTCAATCTGGTGGAGCTGGAAGGTAGGTGGGATTGGGGAGTAGGGAGAGAAGTCTGAGTGTTGAGGAACTTGCCTGATATCTGGCTTTGGGGAGGTTAGGGGAAAAAGCAATATATTCAGATTTATTAAATGTGAGAAAAATAGCTGCCCTGTCCTTTATAGCTGGGTTGGCACTATTAGGTAGGTTATGGTCTTCCCCTATTGAACGTAAGCAATTTCACAGAAGCTCGGAATCAGACAAGGGTCACTCTGTGACCATGACACAGTAAAACAAAAACCAGATTCCTCCATAACCATGTCTGAATATAGACAAACTGCAAGAACACTGTGCATTAATAAAACCGACTAAGACCTCCCTCTTCTGGCCAACATGGGCAGTTGCTGCTGCTTTCTGATAACTCAGTTCCTGCTAATTCTTAGATAAAATTAAGATACTCAATCACAGAATCACTTCTACTGACAGCACCCAGTCTAGGGCAAAGTTCTGCCTCCTTGCTTTGCCCAGAATTACTTAAATCCTATAATAGGCGCCTCTTACTGAGGCATCCCCTGGTTGCCTGTGATGTGTGGTCTCCAATGTCTCCCTTATTACAAGTCAGTAAACCCAGCTTTGACTACAGGTGTGTTTCTGGTGGTCTTTGGCTGATGGAGATCAGTAAGTGCCTTTTAAAACTAACTAATTTTAGGGGCATCTAGGTAGCTCAGTAGGTTAAACGTCCAACTCCATTTTGGCTCAGGTCATGATCTCACAGTTCACAGGATGGAGCCTGGCATCAGGCTCTGTGCTGATGGTGCAGAGCCTACTTGGGATTCTCTCTCTCCCTTTCTGTCTGCTGTTTCCCTGTTGGTTCTCTCAAAATAAATAAACTTCAAAAAAAAAAAAAACAAAAAACTAACCACTTAAAAAAAAATTTTTTTTAATGTTTTTATTTATTTTTGAGAGACAGAGAGTGCAAGCTGGGGAGGGGCAGAGAGAGGGAGACACAGAATCTGAAGCAGGCTCCAGGCTGTGAGCTGTCAGCACAGAGCCCAATGTGGGGCTCAAACTTGTGAACCATGAAATCATGACCTGGGCCGAAGTCGTACACTCAACTGACTGAGCCACCCAGGCGCCCCAAAACCAACCACTTTTAAAACATGATCTCATTTAAGCTTTGTAACATGTGGCACGTATTCTCATCAACCGTATTTTACATTTGAGGAAACTGAGGGTTAGAAAATTTAAATGGTCATGATCAAAGTCACACAGTTAGGAAGTAAAGCTGATATATCAAACCTCGGTGTGAATGATCTAAACCCAGTTGAAGACAGTAACTCATTTAGGAGGGGTTCATGAACAAGGTGGAATGTTAGGAATTGCCTGGGTGACATAAAAGGGGTAGTGTGTTCTTGAATGTGACTGGGAAGAGGTGGAGAATACAGCTTGGAACAGAACTTAAGAGACAGACAAAAATAGGACCAAGGTATGCAGGGGAAATACCTATCAACTTGTGCTTTCTTTTTCCCCTGCTTCCAAAGGTGATTATCGGGATGATCATGTCTTTTCCCTCTACTTCATGATACCCTTTTTTTTCACCACTTTGGGATTGCTCTACCATAACTGGTAAGTAGGCCTGCGGCTAGGGGTAATAACTATTTGAATATGTAGCAAGTATGGTCCTGATCTTGACCCACCTCCTACTGGAGAGGCTACACCTGTACACACCTGCAGTGAGTGTTTTCCGGGTCTTTAGTCGGTAATATTCTTCAATTACTCTCTATCCAATCATAGTTACGGACAAGTGCTATAGAGCCCCCAGAAAGAAATGAACTCAGGGCTTTGGGTTCTGGACAGTTGCTGAAAGCGCTGGAGTCTCCTCTGGGCCAGAACTAGAGTCAGGGCTAGCCCAGGGCCCAGGGTACGTGATGTGCGAGAAAAGATTGGTAGTGCCTCCTGCCCCTGGCTCAGATCCTCTCCCCCACACAGGTACCCATCACGGGTGTTTGTGGGAGATACCTTCTGTTACTTTGCTGGCATGACCTTTGCCGTGGTGGGCATCTTGGGACACTTCAGCAAGACCATGCTACTCTTCTTCATGCCCCAGGTGTTCAACTTCCTCTACTCACTGCCTCAGCTCCTGCATATCATACCCTGCCCTCGCCACCGTATGCCCAGGTAGCCACTTTGGGGCTTGAAAGGGACATCATAGCTTTTTCACTCGGGATGCAGAAAAGCCAGCCTTACACATATGCTGTGCAAAGGGAGTGGGCCCAAAGAAGGGCTAACTCTGTCCATGTGGTTAGCTCTTATAAATTACAGAGCACGTTTACCTACATAATCTGATCAGCTCTGATCACACAGTAGTAAGCAGAGCCAGAAGATCTTAGGTTGGTTTCCACATTCAGTGCTCTTCCTATTGGCCCCAGTGAGGAGAGTTCTTGTAGTGGCCCAGTCACATAAAGCTCTCTTCCCCCTGCAGACTCAATACCAAGACAGGCAAACTGGAGATGAGCTATTCCAAGTTCAAGACCAAGAGCCTCTCTTTCTTGGGCACCTTTATTCTAAAGGTAACAGGGTAACAAGGAGGTAAGGCTCTAGGCCGCCATCTGGAATTCAGGGACTGGGGAACCTAGGCCTGCATCAGATCCAAGGGGAGTTTGGAAGCATGAAGCAGATCCCCATTGCTGAAGCATGGTTGATATTCTCTCCACCTCTGATCCTTCCAGGTAGCAGAGAGTCTCCAGCTAGTGACCGTGCACCAGAATGAGAATGACGACGGTGCCTTCACAGAGTGTAACAACATGACCCTCATCAACTTGGTACTTAAGGTCTTCGGGCCCATGCATGAGAGGAACCTGACCCTGCTGCTGCTGCTGCTCCAGGTGTGGTTGGGGAAGCGCTTAACACTGCCATGTGTCCCTTTTTCCAGGGTTCTGACTCTAGTGTGTTTCCCCTCACAGATCCTCGGCAGTGCTGTCACCTTCTCCATTCGGTACCAGCTTGTCCGGCTCTTCTACGATGTCTGAGTCCCCTGAACATTGCCCTGTACTGCACGGTCTGCAGGGTTCCTGACTCAGGCCCACCACCTCTTTCTGGACGCGAAATGCCTCCTGGCCAGGCCTCTCCCACCTTTCATTCTCCTCCAGATTTTGTACTTAGCATTTCCTTTCTGCTGTGATTATTGACATCTAACGACTGTGGATTGGATTTTGGCTATGGCTTCCTTCAACCTGCCACTCTCCCTCTCCATCCCGTCTTTGCAGCCTCCGAAGGTGGGATACTGCAGCTTTTATGCAGTTATCCACAACTCTGACTCTGAAGGAATATGTTGGGCCTGAGAATAGAACCCTGGCTGGGGATAGGGACACGGGCTTGAAGATCACTTGATATCTGACTATAAATTAAGTATTCTGATCAGTAAGAGCAGACTGGGGGGCCAGGTGCTTCCAGTGGTGACAATAAAGTGTTGTCTTTTTCTTGTTGTTCCGGTAGGTGTATTTCCTATATGGGCATTTTAGGGTAGATTGGGAGGGTGGGGGGAGGCACCTCCTTCAAGAGGATGCCTCTCTCTCGGCCCCGTCCTTTTTCTTTCAGTGTATCGGGAAGCGAACAAAGAACGGAGACTGGATAGAATATGTTGAATAAATATTGAAGTCCCGCTACTTCAGGTAGCAGGAAAGGCCATAAGATTGGACTTACCTGCTCTCTGGTGTGGGATAGAATTGGGGTGGCGGGCGCGTCTTATTTATTCCCTCTTCAGCTTTACCTTTGCAGGATGGGAGGAGGGAGAAAAAAGAGGGTGACCAAACCTGGAAGGGGAGGCAGTGGTGTTGATCCTTTGCCGTGAAAACTCCTAGGCCCGCAAAGATTTCCCAGAGGCTCTTGAGGTGGCTCAGACTCCACCCTCTTTGTCTTCCGGTTCTGGGCTCCAGCTGGAGCGTTTAAATCTGGCGCCTTTCACATAGATTGGCTACATCAGGGAGTGGCTGGCTGGCTGCGTGCTACCACTCCTCCTCGCCTTTTTCCCCGGGCAAAAGGTTTTCAAATTCGACCAATCGGCGGGCGCGCTCCCTCAGTCGTGGCACGTCACTGAAGGGTTAACTGCAACCAACCGGAGGCGGGTATTAGAGAAAAGGGCCAATCAGGAGGGCGCGGGGGTGTGCCCTGGGGGCTTATAAGGGCGGCCTCTGGGCGCGCGCGGCAGCAGTTGGACTGCGGCGGGCGGCTGTTCGTTGGCCTTTTGGTAGGCGTCCTTCTTCACCGCTTCTCTACCTCGCGCAGCATGTCGGGCCGTGGCAAGACGGGCGGCAAGGCCCGAGCCAAGGCCAAATCGCGCTCGTCGCGCGCCGGCCTCCAGTTTCCAGTGGGCCGCGTGCACCGGCTGCTGCGGAAGGGCCACTACGCCGAACGGGTTGGCGCCGGCGCGCCTGTGTACCTGGCGGCCGTGCTGGAGTACCTCACCGCGGAGATCCTGGAGCTGGCGGGCAACGCGGCCCGCGACAACAAGAAGACGCGGATCATCCCCCGCCACCTGCAGCTGGCCATCCGCAACGACGAGGAGCTCAACAAGCTGCTGGGCGGCGTGACGATCGCCCAGGGAGGCGTCCTGCCCAACATCCAGGCCGTGCTGCTGCCCAAGAAAACCAGCGCCACCGTGGGGCCGAAGGCGCCGGCGGGCGGCAAGAAGGCCACCCAGGCCTCTCAGGAGTACTGAGGGGAGCCCGCGTCGCAGCCGGCCCCCCATGCCACCACAAAGGCCCTTTTAAGGGCCACCACAGCCCTCACGGAAAGAGCTGAGCCACGTCGGGCTCGGGGCGGGAGGCCGCGGCGCTCGGCTCCCCCTCCCGCGTTGTCGTCGCCGCCGCCGCCCGGCCCACCCCTCCCCCGCGCGGGCTCGCGGGTCCTCGCTCTCGGTGTCTTGGGCCGAGGGGCGGCCCCGCTCGCCTGGCGCAGAGACCAGAGAGCTGCGGCTGGGAGGGGGCTGGGGGCGCGCACCTGCCCTCCACGGCGCCCGTGACTCAGCCGCGCCGGCCCCGGAACAGCCGGTGGGCTGCGGTGAGGCCGCGGTGCCTTCTGGAAGAGCCGCTCGCAGCTCTGACGCAGGGCTGAGGCGCGCGCCGGGGCCGGGACTTTATCGCACGCGGTGCGGGAAAGACCGATCGCCGTTCGTCCTGACAGCACCCCCGACTCCCGCCTCCTTCGCCCGGGGGGCCGGCCCGCGGCGGGGAATGGGCGGGGAGCCCGGGTTTGCGGGCCGTGGGGACCGCAGGAGGTGTGCGCGCGCCCGCGGTGTGACCGCCGCCGGGCCCTCTGGCTCCGCCGCTCGCCCCACTTCGCTTCCGGCGACTACTCTACCGGGCCACGCGCCTCGTACCAGCACCGGCCCGTGAGTCCCCGTCTGCACTGAGCCTCCGATAGCTTCGGAACTGGAATTTTGCAGCTATAACCCATCCAAGACTAGTACCTTACATATTGGGGAGTTTCAGATGGACTAATTTTGTTTATTAAAGGATTGTTTTTTAAAAACGCAATGTCTGTGGTCGTTCTGTACGAGTTGTAGGGTTGACTTTGTAGACTCCTATCTTCCTGAGGTCGTGGGGGCTGGTGGGGGAGGGGGGCTATCTGATACGTGGCTCACCTGATAGACACACGGGTTAGCCCGAGAGGGGCAAGTCCTAGGTTTGTCTGATCACGGCTTTCTTGGTGTTCCCTGGGAGACCATTTGTTGTTTGAAATAACTACGGTGGCAGAAACCAAAAATGTCCCAGAAGAACTTTGGACAGACGTCCCAGCCTCTAGCATAAAAGGTTTTCTGTTGGTCCTTGAACTGCAACCCCACCAAAAGCAAAGTCACCTTCAGAGCTGGTTTATTAGTTGAGTTGGTTACATTCAAAGGCTGTGGCTTGAACTTTTTCTCTAAAGAGATGAAACCCCCACCTACTGAGGAGGCAAGGCACTCACACAGCCCCAAGGTGAGGCAAGTCCCTGGGAGTCTCTGACCTTGCAGTTCAATCCCCTGGGGTAATCACTCCCCAGTTAGCAGTGAGACCGGGGCACTAGGGCTGGGATGCAGGCGCTGCATTATAGCAACCCAGGCACTTGTGCCCCACAGACCAGTTAGTGGGCATCGTTAAGCTGTCGTGCAACATCCAGGATGTTCTTGGCTCCTTTGTTCAGCAACAAGCTGGCCAGGCTGATGCCCAGGTTCTCAGCAGCCAGCTGGGCTTGTCGTGGAATGTTCCGGGCAGTGATCCCCACCAGCTGTGGATCATCCTCTGGGCCATCTTCATGCTAAGTGAGGGAAGGAGGGGGAATTTGGTGAGCACAAAAGAGGAGGTAACATGCAGGTTTGTTTCTCACCCTCTCCCTCACCCTCCAGCTTTGGCACCTGGGCAGTGACACAAATGGTGGCCTGCATGGTCTCTTGCATGCTATCTGAGCCGTCTAGACTCCAGACTCCTCCTGTCAGGTACAGCTGGGAAAGAAAACGGTTATCTCAGCATATTCTGAGAGAAATGGTTAGAAACCTGGGCTCTTGTGGACAACTTGACGTGCATGGGGACAAATGTCACAGTGCTTACTTGCCCATCCTTCATAGCTGTATGCACGGCCACTGGCACACTGCAGCCTCCTTCCTGCAATGAGAAGTTGCCCGGTGAACTCCAAGGACTCTTGTGTCTCCAAGGACTCTGTCACCAGAACCCTCAGAGATAGACTTCTGAAGACATAACTGAAACAGGCAGGAGCCCAGTCCTGCCTATACATTCAAGAATGAATTACCATGAAATAAAGAGCATCAATTTGAGAAATCTCCTCCATGACTATTCCCAACTCCTCAAGTCCCCACCCCTCCAATCCCCGGAACACAGGTCCTACCAGGTGCCTCAGGAAGGCTCGCTCGGCAATGCAGCGCAGCAGGGTCTCAGGATCATGCAATACACCCACCAGATCCAGGATGTCCTGGTCCTTGGCTCGGACTTCCACGCCCAGGGCCCCCTGAGGGAAAAACAGCCTAAGACATCAGGCCTAATCTTTCCCCAACCAATGGAGCTGAGCATGGGAACCAGCCCATCTCCACCTGCTCCCTGGGGTCTCTTTTAGCCCAGAAATCTCGCAAGCCCTCCCCCTCCCTAGAAATGTTTATGCACAAGGTTGCAAGACCAGCTTTTTGGTTGAGAACAAAAGAGCACATCAACACATGGCTTCCTAGGTCAAACATACCTGACCCACAGCATACATGCACTCCTCCGGGTGGAGTATCTGCAGGGGCAGAATAGGCACTCAAAAGGGTGGAACTGGGGGTACTAAAAGCAGACAGTAGTGAGATGGGGCTTCCCTACCACACAGAAAGCCTAGGTAGGCAAAAGTGGGGGTCTATCCTCTGATCCCCAATCTTCCCAGCCTGGGACTCACTTCCAGTGCATACCGTTAGAGGCAGGGTGTTCAGAAAGAGAATACAGGCAGGAACAGGGGGAAGATTAACTGGGGATGGAGAAGGGACAGCCCCTTACCTGTCCCACCCGGTGCTGCCAGCCCATGCGCTGCAGGCCAGCTGCAGCCAGGATGATGGCACTGAACTCCTGAAATTCATCCAGCTTCCGAAGGCGTGTGTTGAGATTTCCCCGCTGTGCAGAGACGCTAAGGACCACAAGCGCCGGGCAGTTTGGAGCCTCATGCTGCTGCTCCCCCTGCCTGAGTCCTTCTGGATCCAACTAACATCTCACCTTTAGTTTTCAGCTTACTGATAACAGCTAACGTTTACTTAATTACTAACACTTAATTGCTACATACCACTGATCTAAAGTGCTTTGCATACATCTATTTAATTTTCACAAATCCTATGAGGTAGGTATTATAATTACTTCCATTTTACAGATGAGGAAAATGATACAGACAAGTTGAATAACTTGCCTGAGAGGTTGAATAACTTGCCTGAGATTACAAGATCTCTGGGAAGCATTCCCCGACCCCCAAGTCTGTGTTTATCGATGTTCCAGCTAGAAGCTTCTAGAGAATTCCCTACTTCGTGCACTGGAGCACTCAACATGTACTATTTTGAAAATCAGCTTTATGAAACATTTGATATATTTAGAACATCAAAATATAGTAGAATATGAAACAAAAATGGAAGCACCCTCCACCTCCCCTGTTCCCCAGTAATCACTGTTCAGTATCACTCTGTATTATCAATGCCTGTTTGTCTCCAGGCAAAAATATAACTCTATAAGCAAGGACATCGTTGGTCTCACCACTATCCCCAGTGCCAGGCACTGGCCTGGGGCTAAGAAAACATAAAAGGATTAGGGATGGATGGATGGATGGATGGATGGATGGATGGGTAGATGGACAAATAGGGCAGACAGTGGAGGACAGACCTGCTGGTCCATGGTCCACTTCCTCTGGAAGTGGCCCCATGGACCTCATCTTCCTCCCTGGCTACTGCCCCCTCCCTCCTCTGAAAGGATACAATGCTCTTGAACTCCAGGTGTGGGAACTTTCTCTGCAGCTGGGCCGCCCTCCGCAGGGAGCTGGTTCCCACCACACTGTTCAGAGAGAGGGTGTAAAATGAGATTTAACCCAAGAAAGGCATGGTTCCTTTCCTCCTCCTCTTAGCCCTCTGTCTTCTGTGCATGTCCCACCGGGATGTCTATCTGGGCCCCACTCACCTCTTCTCTGGCAAGGTTTCTAGGGTCTTCCCAACAAATTTTGGGTGAAAGACAACGGCATCATAGGGGTTCTCCCGCCTGGAGATGGAGGAAAAGTCACAGAATGAGAAAGAGATCTCAGTTAAGGTCACTTCCAGGGTCTCTTGATAGCCAACTAACTGGCATTTTCTGTTTTTGGCCATGCCTGACACCCCTCAGCCGTAGAGGCAGAGGGTAGCGTCCCAAAGGGAAAAGCAAAGGTCAACATGATGCCTACCCGCCTGCCCATCCCCCGACCGCAGCGTTCTTACTTGCAGATGGCTCCAATGGTGAAGCCAGGAGGAAGCACAGTGGGCAGGTCCTTCAGGGAGTGAACGACTAAGTCCACTCTAAAGAGACGGGAGAGGGAGGCTAGGAGAAGGGATCCCAGCAGCAGGCCCCCACCCCTCCTCTACCTACACCTGCCTCTACTTCAGTGGTGTGCTTAGAGCACATTAGGAAGCAGGCACGTCTAAAACCTCAGGACCCTGAGACCCGTTCCTCCCCACCCTCCCTCCTGTCCCCAATGCCCCAGCCAATCCTGCCCTCCAGGCAGCCAGATGGCTAGGAACCAGGACACTCCCCTTTTGTGAGGTCTGAAAAACCCACATATGAGCCTCCTTCTAGCCAAGGGTTGAAGCCCCCCAGCCTAGCTGATATCCAGCTCTGATGTGCACTGGGGTCCCAGTGAGAGACTGGGACGGAACCATGCTCTCCCGACTTTCACATACTCATTCTTTTCCAGCGCGTGTTCCAGCTCCTTGGTAAACAGGCTCTTCTCGCCAATCTGCAGGTCAGGAAAAAGCCTCAGAGTGAATCTTTTGGGGGAAGGAAAGAGAAAGGAGGGAAAGGGATTGGGGGGAATACGTTACCTTAGAGAGCGCAGTATCAAGAATCTTGTCCCCTGTGGTGGACATAGCAACTGAGGAGAGAATCAGTCACGTGCTCATCGATCGGCGTTTAATGAGCCCCTACTGAGCCCAGCACTGTACTAAGACTCCTAATGGATACAGGCACCCCTCCCCCACCCCCGCCCAATTCCTTGCCCTCTAGGAATGTACGATCTAGGAAGACCAGACACACTCATAAAAAGACCCAAAGCAGAAGATGCAAAATGCCAGGTTAGCCCAGGGAGTCAAAGCTAGAGGTATTCAGAGGAGGAAATGGCCCTCCAAAATGGGGACAGCTAAGAATTCTCTTTTTTTGGGGGGGGGGAGGGGGGAACAGCTAAGAATTCTTTTGCGAGGGGCGGGGGAAACAGCTAACGATTCTTAAAGGCACTGGGACCAAGCTTTGGGTCCAGGGAAAGCCAACAGTGTTGTGTTTTCCCCTCTGGGGTGAAAGGGCTTCCCTTTAGCTTCCATTCCTGTCCAGAAGACTCACCGATTTCAAACTGCAGGCCTGGGTATAAGGCTTTCAGCACTGCCACCACACTGTCTGTTTGTATGCGAGCCAGCTGGAGGCAAACACTCAGATTAGTCCTATCCTTCCCTGGCACTGCCCCGAGCTCACACCCTCGCAGGGTTTGGGAGACTCGGAAGGAATTGGAGTCAGAGAGGTAGCTGAATGCCCACGTAGGAAGGAGAGGGGCCTGGCCTGGTCTGCTCAGCCCGGGGACTATCTCTCCACAGAACGCAATACACCATTCTGCGTGGGATTTAACACCCAGCCCCCCACCCCCACCCAGTTTCCTCCATTCCTAACCCTCTCGGCCCCCCAGCTTGCAATACTGTGGAGCACAGAACTCTTGTGACAAACTTGCTCTGCCCAGTAACCGTACTCACCTGGCTTTTTCGGGTACCCACGCGAATCACTCTCATCTTTGGGCTGTTTTTTTCCTGCAGAAAAAGTCCCCAAGTCACAGTCCCCTCTGTTCCTCGTGTGCCTCAACACCTTGTCCAAGAACCAGAATCCCTGGCTTGGAAGAAAAGAACCTCAGCCAGCCCCTGGCCTGTGGCCAGCTGAGCCTTGGAGTGGGAAAGTACTCCAAGACTGGTCCCTTTACCTGCCTCAGCACCTTTTGCCCTCTTCACGGATCCAGAGAAACAGAGACCTGAGGGAAGCAATAGCAGGACCCGCTGTTGCTGTTGCTGTAATAACCGGACACTGGGTCCAGAAGCCCATCCCGGCTAAGGTGGTGGGAGTGCTGCACACAGCCAGGTGGGTTGAGAGATAAGGCCCATCAGCCTGGCCACAGGGAGGGTGGGCCCTGCAGTAGGCAGGGGCAGGGCAGCTGGGGCCTCGAGGGAACTTGCGCTGAGTCACTGAGGACAAGTTCAGTATCCACAATACAGCAGGCACGGGAGAAAGTTTCAGTGCCACCTAGATACCGAGCGCTACCCCACAGGTGCCACACCATGGATTCCCTAATCTGGCTGGAATGTACACATACAGGACTGGGATCAAACAGATCTTCTGTAGAGTCCAGGTGACCTTGAGCATACCATCCCATTAGTATCAGTTTGTTCATCTATAAAACGAAGAGGTTTGGACTCCAGGATTTTCTGCCGCTGATGTTTAATTTTTTTTTTTTTTAATGTTTATTTATTTTTGAGAGAGGGAGAGAGACGGAGCATGAGTGGGGGAGGGACAGAGAGAGAGGGAGACACAGAATCGGAAGCAGGCTCCAGGCTCCAAGCTGTCAGCGCAGAGCCCGATGCGGGGCTCAAACTCACAGACTGTGAGATCGTGACCTGAGCCGAAGTCGGACGCTTAACCAATGGAGCCACCCAGGCGCCCCGGTGCTGCTGATGTTTATAAGACTGAAAGGCTGAGCTGCCTACTGTCCATTCACCTAGAGTGCTGCCTCTGGTCTCACCAACCAGAAATATCAGGAGGTCAGTGACCAAGCTAGGAACTCAAAGGGACATGCCTCTTCCTCCTGCCAGGGCACCCTGGACAAAGGTGTTCAGTGCCTAGCAGGTAGAATTGCATTCCTCAGTCTCAGGTCCTATTTCTTTCTAGACCAAAGAGTAGCCACTGCAGATAATGTCAACTTTCCCTATTCTGAGATCTTTAACCCGTAGAGTTGTTTTGCAGGCAGGATTCTGAGGCCTCTGTTGTTGGGGATGTGACAGCTGGCTGCTCCTGGACCGCAGTCTATTGCATTGCTGTCACTTCTCCCATAAATAAACCCTAGGGACCCTAAGCAAATTAGGCTAGGCCTGAAATGCTAAATATGGCCCCTAAAATTCTGGGCCACTAGGAGCCTAGAGAAAGAAATCTAAGGTCTCAGAAACTGCTGGGTTCAAACAATCCCTGCATCGATTCTGCACAGTATATTTTATTCCATTAAAAAGTTACTTATTGGGGGCGCCTGGGTAGCTCAGTTGGTTAAGCCTCTGACAGGCTCAGGTCATGATCTCACGGTTTGGGAGCTCAAGCCCCCATCAGGCTCCGTGCTGACAGCTCAGAGCCTGGAGCCTGCTTCAGATCCTGTCTCCCTCTCTCTCTATCCTCCCCTGCCCATGCTCTGTCTCTCCCTCTCTCAAAAATAAATAAATGTTTTTCAAAAATTGGAAAAAAAAGTTATTTATTGAACATGTATCCTATTGCTCTTAATTTTCATGACAACCTATCAGCTAGACAAGGCAGGATCTCTAGCACCATGTTATGGAAGCAACTGAGGAGTGAAATGACTTGCCCAGAGTCACACAGCTAATAATGGGCAAAAAGTTGGAGCTAGAATTTTCCTACTCCTAGTCGAAAATTTTCCTACTCCTAGTGCTCAAGAATGTGTGCAATGGTAGGGGTGCCTGGGTGGCTCAGTCGGTTAAGCCTCCGACTTCGGTTCAGGTCATGACCCCTCGGTTGGTGGGTTCCAGCCCCACATCTGGCTCTGTGCTGACAGCCTGGAGCCTGCTTCAGATTCAGTCTCCTTCTCTCTCTGTCCACCGCCCCCCCTCTCAAAAATAAACATTAAAAAAAGAATTTAAAAGAGAAGAATGTGTGCAATGGCAAAAAATCCCTCTCCTCACCAGCAGGCTGGACAACGGGAGATAAGCATTTTTTAAAATGTTTGAGAGAGAGACAGAGCACTGGGGGGAAGGGCAGAGAGAATGACAGGGGCAAAGGATCAGAAGCAGGCTCTGTGATGACAGCAGAGAGCCCGATGTGGAGCTCGAACTCACAAACCGGCTGAAGTCGGACGCTTAACCGATTGAACCACCCAGGGGCCCCTGCCCATCTCTTTATCTCAGGCTAGCAGTGGCCTCCACTGGCTGTAGTCTGCATCTACACAAGCCCACAGCTCCGGCGCCGAGCTTGGGAGAGGAAGGCGCAAGGGTGGCGCCCCACCCACCATCGTAACCCTAAGGTGTGTCTCAGCTGGGGACTCCTGAGTAGGCCAGGGCTGAGTGACCGATAAAACGGAAAAAGGGGAGAAGGCGCACTTCCAAGATGTGTGTGTGCAAGTGGAAGACTTGGGGTACACTCTCCTCTCAGGATCCGAAGTGGAACATATTCCTAAAGTGGCCGAATGCTGCCTCGGCCCTGTCTCGTATAAAAGGGTCCCGATCTTGTGTAGACGAACTTATCTGGGCTGTTCACTAAGTCTAGAGTGGATACCAGGCCCGGCGGAACCCCACCCAGATCCTCGCAGGTATGGGGGTTTCGTTCCAGACTATCCCTCCATTCTTAATCCCGCCCCCACAGCTCCCTGATCTCCCGTCCTTCCTAAGGGCAACTCAGCTACTGGTCCTTTAAAAAACTACTTCGAAAAAAAAAAAAATGACGGATAGTCGCTCGGACCAATAGATGACGGAGGGTGGCAACCTGGGGCCAATCGTTGCCCGGCTAGTCCGGAATGCCGAAGTTGCGAGGATCACCGGCTCAAATACTCACCGCCGTCGCGGCCGCGTTGCCATTGTCAGACATGGCTGTGCTCAGGAGGTAGGTCCGGGAGGTGCCGCCAGGGTCCCCGGGAGTACAGGGAAGCCGGAGGTCCCGGCCAACAGGCACCAGGTGCACGCGGGGTGCGAACTCCTCCTGCAGCCTCAGACTCCGGGCTCTCCGTCACTTCCGGCGCCCGCCCCCGGAGGGGAGGACCACCCTCGGGGCGGGAATTAGAAGGATTGCGACAGACCTGACTTTATCCTTCTGTTACCGCCCCTACTCCACCCGGCCGGTGGGGACCCTGGGGACCCTGTGCGCCCGTCTTCCTTGCTGGAGACCCGGGCCTATTAACCATTCATTATTACTTTTACATATACCTCGTTCTGAGCCGGGAGTACTGATGGTCAATGACTAAGAGATGCTCTCCAGATTTACCCGCAGAGCAGCCCTCCGACGCCACCCAAAGGGCCAAGCCAAAGTTAGCAGGGCCCGAGAGGAAAAGTATTAACTCTAAAATGCTGCGTTTGAAGTAAAGCGTCCTTGGGTAACTTCCATGCCCCTTCCACTGGATTCAACACCTCCAGATAAGAGGATGCTGCAGAAAGTTGGTCACCCAGAATTCTACAGCTTTATCTCCTTGGCTGTGGCACAATTAGTGAAACTGATGCGGTGCTTCCTTTGTTCTATTAAAACTTCGCTCTGCCACAGCCCTGAAATAGGCAACACTCGTATTTCTTAACTGAGGAGACTGGCTCAGAGATCAAAGGTCATGCCCCAAGAAGGGGGGCGCCTGGGTGGCTCAGTCGGGTAAGTGTCTCACTTTAGCTCTTGGCTCAGGTCATGATCTCCCAGTTCGTGGGTTGGAGTCTCATGTTGGACTCTGCTGACAGCACAGAGCCTGGAGCCTGTTATGGATTCTGTGTCTCCCTCTCTCTGCCCCTCCCCCTGCTCACACTGTGTCTCTCTCAAAAAATAAACAAACGTGAAAAAAAAGGCAACCCAAGTGGGAGTGCCGTTATAAATGGCACATAATTATTAGTGGGAAAAGTGCTGGAGAAAGTGCTTGTATTAATAACCATGCACTGAGTGCCCACGTGCTAACTACCACCAAGGAACTGGACACCCATTCGCGCCTCAGGCCTTCACAACAGCTATACGCGATGTTGTCATTCCTAACGTACAGACGAAGAAACAGGTTCAGAGGAGGTAAGAGACAACCTAAATCAAACTAGGATTCAAACTTAGGTCAGCGGCCCCGAAGTCTGTATTCGTAGCCACTGCAAATACAGCGTACTCTCCCTTTTCCACATACTACCTAAACTCTAAAGCACAATGTCCGAGTTACTCCTCAGCTGAGTAACACGTAAGAGCAGTCTTCCGACACATTTGTAGGCAGACACGTAGCCACACAAACTTCAATGGGCAGCTTCCAAGAGGTAGGAAAAAAAGCGTTTCAACCAAGGCCCTTCTATCTTGTTTATCACTTGGTACTAAATCCGGCAAGACACCAACCTATGCATAATGAAGGCAGGCTCAAACCCCAGGATTCCCACCAGAATCTGCCTCCTGCTTGAGTATTTTGTGCAAACAAGAGCCACTGAGACCAGCCAGACTACAGAGCAGGCGCTAGTCTGGGGGCCTTGGTCCAGGTTGCTCCTGGAGCTCAGGTACCAGGCCTTTCCTCACTGAGGCTCTTCAGTAAACTGGTCTACTGGAGGCCACCAGCCCCACCTATTACTGGAATGAGGTCTTGTCAACATAATCTTCAAAGAACCCTGCAAGAAGGGAATTGGAGTTCTACAAGAGCAGAGGGAAAGTACATCTTGCACAATTAAGAATCACCAAGAAGTCCCCAGAACAAAACCTTCAACCCCCAAACCATTATATTCTTTTATTTATAGACTCTGGGAGCAAGGACCCAAGCACAGCCTGGTGCCCTTGGATAGAGAACAAAGCAGCTATTGTCCACACTCAGAGGTTGCTGAGGTACCCTCCCCCGCTGGTCTGGAATGATCCACACTGCTCAAAAAGTCAACAGGAGGAATGGCGGGCTGGCCGAAGGAGGGAGAAAAAGTCCTCTTTAGTCCTGAGGGCTATGGCATCAGATCAGGGTGGAGTCCTGGGCATGTCTGCCTGACTCCTGTGCAACAGCCCTGCCTCTGTCCCCCATGTCCCTACTACTGTGCCTCCACTATCACACCCCTTCCCCTGAGCTGTTTAAGTGCCCCTCCTGGAGTGCATGAGCAAGTCCCGCTGCAGCCCAGCCTCCAGGCTTGCAGTCAGCCTGGCCGTGGGAGGGTCGGTCAGCAGAGTCAATTTGTTGAAAACCCCTCGGCCGAAGTAGTCAGCAATCACAGAGAAGCTATCGTTGGAGCACTTGAGCTGCAGGGAAAGAGGAGAGAAGAATCATAACTGCAGGTGTCCTGTCCTGAGGAGGAGGAAAGAAAAGAAGCGAATGCTCCCGTGACTCTCCGTGAGTGGGGCAGTCATCTACCCACTCATGCCCACCTGGTGCTGGAACTGATCATGGAGATCGCGTTTCTGTTCCTGGGCCCGGATCATATCCATGACCTTCCGGTTTTCAGGGAGGCAGGTGGGGCAGTCGGCATCACTTTCCGAGTAACTCTCAAAGCAGTGCTGGTGGAAGGAGTGGCCGCAGAGAAAGTGGACCGAGGGCAGCTCCAAGGCACTGTTACAGATGCTGCACTTGGTCTTCTGGAAAATCTTCGGACTGCAGGCAAGGGAGACCAGAAAGGAGTGGCAAAGAGTGGGGGCAGAGCCAAGAGCCGGGTGCAGAGAGAAGGTGGCTGGAGTCGATGAGG
Source organism: Herpailurus yagouaroundi (assembly GCF_014898765.1). NCBI lineage: Eukaryota > Metazoa > Chordata > Mammalia > Carnivora > Felidae > Herpailurus > Herpailurus yagouaroundi. Next base: position 11,066,938 of record NW_024412402.1, on the reverse strand, counting down.
GGTCCCTGTCGAGGGACTACAAGGTCTTGCTCTTAACCACCAAAAGGGAGTGAAATGAGGATGCCGCCCGGGCCTGCAGAGTCTCAGCGTGCTTCCAGCAAGTCCGACTAACCGGTTCAGTTTTCACAACCACCACTAAATTGTCTTTCACGGTTTTTAAAAATTTTTCATGTTTGTTTATTTTTGAGACAGAGGGAGCACACACACCCGAGTGGGGGAGGGGCGGTGAGAGAAGGGGACAGAGGATCCGAAGCAGGCTCCAAGCTGACAGCAGCGAGCCTGACATGGGACTCAAACCCGCGAACCTTGAGATCATGACCTGAGCTGAAGTCGGACACTTAACCCGAGTGAGCTACCCAGGCGCCGTTTTTTTGTTGTTGTTTTTAATTGAAGTATAATTGACATACGTTACATTATTTTTGGGTGTACAACACGGTGATTGACAAGTCTGTGTGTTGCACTATACGCTCACCACAAGTGTACCTACCATCTGTCACCACACAGCACCATTACCACACCGACTACGTTCCCTGTGCTGTACCTTTCATCCCTGTGACATTCGTTCCACAGCTGGGCAACTTGTACCTTTCAGATCTTTACTTAGACGTGATCCTTCCAGTGAGGACTTTCCTGGCCACCTTATAAATGAGCGCGCACACACACACACAGCACCCCACTCCCCTTCCTAAACTAGTTTTCTCCTTAGACCTTATCACCATCTGACATACTGTAATATTTTCTTGAATGCATTCAGCGCATGCCTACCTCTATGTTGTAAGCTCCACATGGCAGGGCTTTTTTCTGTCTGTGTTAAGATCAGTGCTTGCCATCTGACTCCTGATTTTAGCTCAGGTCATGATCTCACAGCCCTCCCCTGCTCTCGCCCTCTCTCCCTTTCCCTCTTTTTAAAAAAAAAAAAAAAAAAAAAAGTGTCTTTAGAAAAAAATACAGACTCATAAAAAGAAAAACACCTGCTGCAAGTTAACATCGTCCAAAAACCTAATGAATAACGATCTATGGAATAAACCATTCTTTGGAATTCTTCCATTAAAACAGATCTTCAAAAATGCAAAGTTTGAACATATTTTCATACAATCCTCTATGAAAAGTATTTAATGACACCCAGTGAAGAACAAGATTATCCCCCCTCCACATATCTAGTCGCCAAGTACCTCGCCTTGAGCTCCTGGATCTCCTGGCGGATGCGGGTGGTCTCCTCTCGGTACCGTCGCACCCGGAGCTCGTCCTGTGCAATCTGCTGGCTCTGTTTCTGTAGTTTTTGGACCAGGTAGTCCCGGATGACAGACAGGGTGGCTGTGGAGTTGTGGGCCAGAGTCTGCACCACTGAGATTGGGCCCGGAAGGAAACAAGACAGTGAACCGAGCAGCACCCTCTCGATAGAATGGAAGCACCCCTGCCCCAGAGCTGTGGCAGCCTGCACCCCTCCCTACCGCCCTCTGAAGTACCTAGAAGCGGTGGCATGAGGTTCTTGCTCTCGATGTGCTTGAGCACGGCCGCCACATACTCCTTGCAGTCCTCCTCCTTGCGGGCAAAGTAGCTGAGTGCCTGTTCCCACAGGGACGGCTCCTGCTCCCCGTGGCGCTCGCACACAGCAATCACCTGCCGGTACTGCTCATGCTGCATGTGATAGTGCATGATCTGCTGGAACCTGGGGCCGGGGCAAGGCGCACCTCAGTGGCTGTCCCTGGAAAACCGGATCCTCCCCCTTCCCTGAAGTTGCCCCAAATCTTACAGCTTCCCCTGCTCATAGAGGTAAAGGATCCCATCCTGGAAGTCGTGCATCTGGCAGAGGACCAGGGCCTTGTCAAAGACGTCGCAGAAGCGGCCGCTCTTCAGCAGGGAGATGGCCTCTGCATGAAGCTTCTCTTTGACCTAGGGAAGGAGGGTAGAGTTGCTGGGCATAAGGGGGAAAAAAATCACAAAGCTCTCTTGTGACAAGGCAAGTCAACTGCCTCTTCGATCGCCTCTTCACGGAGGAACCAGTTAGCCCCCAAGGGTGAGGGGTCACTGGTCTAAAGAATGCAGCAAAAGGCAACCACAAAAGATGGAAGGGCTGTCTTTTCTCTAGCATCTGCTGCAGCTTTCGCCAGGCCTCACCTGTGGATCTTTCTCATGGGCCCAGTTCTGTAGCCGCAGCTCAAGGAGTGTGTCATAGATGCCCTGCGGGGAGTCAGGCTGTACTTCACTCATGTGTTCTAGGAAAGCTTTCAACTCTCGAGGGTTGTTGGCAAAGATGGGGATGAACTCCTCTGAGTTGGCCTAGGATGGCAAGGGAGGAGAGAGGAGGCCGAGTGAGTGGGTGTGGTATCCATGAGGCCCCAGAAGTGATCCCCGTTGTCCAAAAGCCATTCTCCTTGACGTCTCACCCTGCAGCCTGGAGCCTCCCTGTCACCTCGGCCTTCGAGGCTAGGCTGATAGTCGGTACACAGTCCCTTCAGCAACTGGGTCGTCTGCTCTGGTATGTGGTGCATGAGGATCTTGCCATAGCGTTTCATGTTGCTCTCTGCCTGCTCAAAAGGCAGCTTGCCGATGTACCGAAGGGCTTCCTGATAATTCTGTGGAGAGGTAAGGGCAGAGTAAGCGCATGCTCCTGCCTTCCCACCAGGAAGTACTTTCATCATTCTGGGGATGTCCTGGAAAAAGAACAGGTCTCTGTCTGGGTCAAGAGTCTCACTTACTTTAATGTCCTCTAGCTGAATCTTTAAGTACCACTCATGATGTGCATGGTTCTCAGCCAAGTAGAGGGCATGGGAATAGTAGCCAGCCTGCCGGAGGACCTTGATGGCTGTCTCCACATCAAAGTGGACTTCGCTCTCACTCTTGGTCTGCCAGGGAGACGTCAGACAAAATCATTCACAGAAAGGTTGTGGTTGGGGAAGGGAGAGGAAACCTGCATCTGAGACCAGATTCTTTTTTTTTTTTTTTTTAACACAAACTCTAGGCCCAATGTGGAGCTTGAACTCAGGACCTGGAGATCTAGATTTGCATGTTCTACCAACTGAGCCAGCCAGGTGCCCCCTGACAGATTCTTAAGATAACAATAAAGTTGAGGCCGGGAGGGTTGGAGACAAAAAAAAAAAAAAAAATTAAAGAAAGTCCATGGTTTTAAAACACTAGGTCCTCCTACTTCTCAGTAAGTTTTTAAGAGCTAAAGTCTTCCTCTTCCCCTACTATTACAGGGACACCTCTGGGGACCCAGGGGCCCACCACTGTTAATTCCCTGAGCTTACATACCCTCAAAGTTCAAGCATCATAAAACAAGAGGGAGACAGGAGAGAACTAGCAGGAAAGGCTATTCCTCTTCCCAGTTTATAGACCAGAGGGTCCTGGTCCCCAAATAAGGTGAGCCCTTTCTTCTCCCTGTATCTGCTGAAAAAGGGGCAAACCCTGGTAAAGCCACCTCCCGCTCAGTGGGGCCCTCGGGGAATCTACCACCACCACCACCACCCTGCACCTTGATGAACTCCTCTAGCTTCGAACTGTCCTTGAGCTTGGTATAGCAGTTGAGCAGCAGGGTAGTGTGGTCAGCATTGGCCAGGGACTGCCGGTGCAGGGTCTGTAGGTAGGCGGTCAGGTTGTGGATGCGCTGGGCATCCAGAAACTTGCGGATCACATAGGATGGCTCCAACTTTCCAATGGTTCTAGAGAGACACGTGCATCAAACACCATCTGGATCAGCGTACTTCTCTTTCACGTGCCTAGGAATCGCTTGCAGATCCTCAGCACGTCTGGGGGGAGGCCTGCGAATCTGTATTTCTAACAAGACCTGGATATCAATGCTACTAGACTGTAGACCACATGAGATGCAAGGCTAACACAGCACTGGTTCTTAAACTTGGCTGAAGATAGGAATTCTAGAAAGGTAGAGGGGCCAGACAGGTTCACACCACCTCTTAGTAGGGCAGAAAATTTCAAGAATTAGGGTTTCTTCAAGGGAAGAAACTGTAGAAGCCAAGAGATGAATACCCTTTCCCTTTAAAGAATCAAATCAAGGGGCGTCTGGGTAGCTCAGTCGGTTAAGTGTCTGCCTTTGGCTCAGGTCATGATCTCATGGTTCATGAGTTTGAGCCCCCCCTCGGGCTCTCTGCTGCCAGTGCAGAGCCCGCTTCAGATCCTCTGTCCTCATCTCTCTGCCCCTCCCCCACTTGTGCTGTGTCTCTCAAAAGAAACAAACAAACAATCAGGTCAAAATGAATTTTTTTTTTTTAAACTAAGCTTTGTGCCCAATGTGGGACTTGAACTCATGATGCTGAAATCAAGAGTCGTGTGCTCTACCAACTGTGCCAGCCAGGTGCCCCAAAAGTGAATATTAACAAAGGCCCGCCTAAACAAGAACGGGTGCCTGGCTGGCTCTGTCAGTAGAGCATGTAACTCTTGATCTCGGGGTTGTGAGTTCAAGCCTCACATTGGGTGTGAAGCCTACTTAAAAAATATAGATACACAGGTAAAAACAAAATAAAGTTTAAAACAAGAGATACTCATCAGCTCCACTGCACCCTGGTCATGTAATATTTGACCCTAAATGTTCCCTTTACGGTGAACTGTACCAACTTCTCACCCAGGCCATCACAGTTTCTGCAGGGAAAAAGGGTGGCTCCTTTTGGTGGAGTCCATTCCCCTAACCCAAGCCCAGGTGTTAGTCTATCTGGCTGCATTTAGAGCTATATCCTAAAGCACCCAAGACTAACCGGATATACTGCTGAACAGCCCCATCATGGTTGCCCTTGCTGTAGAGATGGTCCCCATACTGCATGAAGATCTGGGCCAACCCATCACTATCTAGGTGCTGGCTCTTGGCCAGGTTAATGGCCATCTCAAATAGGTTCTTCTTAAACAGCATCTGCAAGGGGAGAGAGATTAGAGAATTACTAGAAGCAGTCCTGAGGAGACACCCTACCAGAAAGCAGCTACAACACACAAGCCAGACGGTCCTGGATTTCTGATCTGCCTAGATCCTAGACAGGGCAACACCTCTCAGATACCCCGAAGTCCGACATGGCCTTACTTTCCAAGGCTCTCTGCAGATGAACGGACCCTGAGAGTGGACTCAGGCTCTCAGCCATTACTTTACTCTTAAAACCTCATCCCAGGCCATTTACCTTGTAATTCAGCTCGAAAGGAGCTAGGTAAGGCTGTGCCCCAAAGGGGAGGAAACACCCTGGCCAAGGTGACTTGGCCTCCAAGAGGAGCCTGTTCCTACACCTGCGTCTGGGTGCCCGTGGCCAGCTCTGGAAATCTGGTGGCCTTGCCTCCAGTTTGGTCTGTGTGTCCTTCTCCTGCAGCGCGTGGACCCGCCCATCCCGCGTCAGCACGTACAGGGAGCCCCACTCAGCAAGAACGTCCACTACGTCCTCAAAGACGGCACTATAGGCTATGAACTTGTTGCACAGGTCGTAGATGTTGAGGATCTGCTTGTCGGAGCTCTGGGAGTCCCTACTGGTAAACTCTGACCTGTGTGGGAAAGAAAAAGCACCGGCTATTTGCACCAGCTCCTCTTCCCATGACAACTTTGGTGCTGCCTACTCTGCCCAGAACAAATCACCCTCTGGCCCCTCTAGCAGCATATCCCATAAATGCAGCATTGCATGGGCAGTTGTAGGAAAAGAACACATAGACCTGATCGTACCTTTCAGGATCCTACCATTAACATAAGGGGTAGCTTAAAAAATTAAGAACATCCAAACACCCATTCATATAATTAGCCCCTGGTATATGTGAGATACTGCACTTAGTGCTGACTGAAGATAAACACTGACACGGATCATTTCCATCATGAGGAAGAGCCTGCCACCCCTTTTCAGGTGGCTCAGAATAAAAATACTGTGTCCTGCATTCCCCAGCCCTTTATAGCTTCTCCACTGTTCATTTCCTTGTTCCGCCACCCAGTGTGTTTTGACTGAAGAGTAAAAAAAACAAAAACAGGTCAAAAATTCCCTGGGGCGTTCTAGGGCACTTAGCAAATACCTGTAGCAAAAATACATTTTTTCAGTAAAAATGTTACAACTGAATCTAAGTGTGAGGACAATGTACAGAAAACCAAAGTAGCAGACTGACAGGATTGGGGTATTAGGATTTTAAAATCATGCTAATTCTGGCGAACAAGTGCAGCCTTCTCCCTTTCCCTTCCCCCTGGAGTCCTTACTTGGGAGAAACCTTCCGGTCACGGGAGACAATGACAAGGTAGCCTCTAAACCAGTGAGCAATGAGTTTATGGCCCTCGAAGGCAAAGCAGGGCCCACGTTCATCAGGCTGGTACAAGTAGACACATTCGTCTCCAGCCACTATGAACTGCAGGTCCTGAGAAGGGTCGCTTAGAGCTGAGCAGCGCAGGCCACAACCATGGGTGTCCAACTCCACACGAGGGTAGTCCTTTCCAGAAACTATATAGGACTGCAAGAAGAAAGGCGTTAACAGGCTCCCTTTCAGGAGGGGGCACCTAAGCCTTCCCAAAGGTATTCCCATCTCCATACTGGCTCTCTTTCTTTTTGATTCTTAGCACCCTAACACTTTCCCTGGCTCCTTGCTTTGTCCATTACCATCACCCACATTTTCTCCCTCTGTGTGTATGGTCACTAACTACAGGAAAACTGCCACTACAAGAAATGCAATAATTTTGAACTTTTACCAAGACCGTACTTGAGAGCAGACTGTTGGAAATTAAGAGCATCAGTGTCCGATGTTACTTAACAAGTTAGGGGGAAAAAAGCAGGTCTTTCACTACAAGCCCATTGTTCTTTTCCTAACTCTGACTCCTCCTTGCCTCTTAAGTGAAAAAATAAAATATTAAGCTGGGCAAATGACTCAAGGCTACATGATAAAGAGTTTGAGAACCCTACCTCTCGTCATTTCCTTATCGTAGGCCCCTTTCTTGCCTGCCCCTAACAGTGCAGGTCCCCATCATACCTGAACGTTCTCAGTTGTCACAACAAACAAATGAGTGGTCTTTCCCGCTTGGCGAAACGCCAGTCCAGTAACAGGATAGTTGCCCTTGTGCAGAATCTGGGTCTTGCTATGCCGGTCCCGTGTGATGTCTCCTTTGTTCAATGTAACACTGCCATCTGTGAAACCTGTAGGGGACCAGGAAACAGCACTTCATTGAGGCTGAAAAGATCAGGGAGCACAGAAGGGGGAAAAGACCATTTAAGGCACTTGTTAGAAGTGACAAGCTTTCAGGGTGCTTGGGTGGTTCAGTCAGTTAAGCATTTGACTCCTGATTTCAGCTCAAGTCATAACCTCATGGTTTGTGGGATTGAGCCCTGCGTCGGGCTCTGTGTTGACAGCATGGAACCTGCTTGAGATTCTCTCTCTTTCCCTCTCTCTCTCTCTCTCTGCCCCTCTACCTGACTCGTTCTCACTCTCAAAATAAATAAACTTAAAAAAAGAAGTCACAAGCTTTCTCCTTATATCTAACTCTTCCAATGGTTAACATAAAAATCGGTGCACACAGGCTCTTTTTCAAAGAACGAAACTAAATGCTTTCCCGCTCCAAACTTTACTATCTCAAAGGCCTTAGTTCAGTATAAAGTGGCCTCATTAAAACAACGAAGACGAGCTGCAAAAGCAACTCTGAAGAAAATCTATAAAAACCACGGAGTGTTAGCTTTGCCTTCTTCCGCTTACCAATGGCCATAAAGTTGAGATTTTCATGGACAGTCAAACAAGACACAACAGTTGGCTCTGTTCCTGGGATGGCAGGGAAGATGCGAGTGCAGAGTGGATTGCCACCATCTCTCTTTTCCAGGTTCCAGATTTTTACCTGTGAACAGACCTCAGATATGTGAATACTACTCACCCTCCAACAGCCATTCCCAGGGCCTGGGTCTTTCCCACTTCCTTTCTGGGACTCACCAGGGGGTTGATGCCTTCTTCATCTTCACCAACAGATGCCAAAATATTGTGCTGCTTCAGCTGATATAGATGTGTCACCCGTAGTTTGTAGGCTTGGAAGCCTGTAAGCTGTAGAGAGCGGGGCAAGAACCAGATTTGGCCTTCCATATGTGTAGAATAGTCAAGGAACCTCCTTTCCAAGGAGAGAGACTTCTATTTAGACCAGATCCCAGACAACTACTAACATATATTATTTAATCTCTCTCAAATTTTCAAGAATTTCTCCACATATTATCTCCCAAAAGTTCTCCATCTTAAAACCAGTGAAAACGGAGACCAGAGTTTAGTAGCAACAATATGAAGAACAAAGCAGCAAACTTCTAGTCTCATGTTATCTCCTTGCCCACAATTTGGGCAGGAGAGATCATGCCACCTTACACATTCATCTTGTAAAGCCAACCTGCATACGCTGTTTAGATAGATCTTAAAAATAGCCTTGCCAAACTGGTATCTTACACCTCTTTCACAGAGAAGTAAATGGAAGCCCGAAGAGGTTGCCTTGCCCACGACTGCTCAGTTGGCAACAAGTTACAGAATGGACTTCCTCCTTTCTTCCCTCAGGCCACAGAAGGAGCCACTGGGCGCCCACCTAAAGGAAAGTGTCACGTAACACGAACCCCTCTGACCGACAGATTCCATCCCAGCTGGATCTCTTCAGGGATCCGGGGAGGGAACAGACAGCTCCAGAGGAAGGATATCTCCAAAGACGAGGCTCCCTCGGCCTGAGTCGCAGACAGTGATGCCAGGAGGAAGGCAAAGGAACTTAGAAGCAGCGGGTCCTGAGGCAGGTGCAGCCGCGGGAGCAGCACCATCGTTGCCCAGCGGCTCCTTCACCAGCTCCTTGTCGAAGAAAACGAAACGCCGCCACTGCAGGTAGGCCGCCATCTTGGCCGAAGGTCCCCGCCTCTGGGAGAGAGGTCATGTGAGAGGGGCGGAAGGATCACGTGAGCCGACAGCTTCCTGGGGCCTGAGTGCACATGCGTCCTGGCGGCCAGGTGACAGCTTCCCGCGGCGGGGAGAGTGGGCGGGGCCGCGTGAGGTAGGACTCCCCGCCGGTCCGTCGCCCCGCAGTTGGCCTGTTTACCGGCTCTGTACCTGCGCTGGCTAAAGTGCTTCTGAAGTGCTGGACCCTTCACCTCTTTGAGCATCAGTTTCCTCCTTTATTAAATTCGTGGGCACTGAAGGATCAAGATGAGGACTATCACACGCCTTAATTGTAACCCACTGTGCTCAAGCGGATTATGACCTCCTACGACGGTTTTGAGGCATGAATAAGCCAATGTATATGAAACTGGCTTTTCAGCTGTAGGAGCGGAGACATAAAGTTAGAAGTTTGTGTCTGCAACGAGATACGGATTGCGCACCGCAATCAGTGTCTTACGTTCATTTTTGTGTCCCTCTGTCAGTGTGGCATGAATTAGACATGTAGAATCTGTTTCTTAACGAAGCTAGGAAATACTTGTGGGGCAGGAACTCTCAAGAGCGTGGGCTTTTTTTCCCTTTCCGTAGTGGGAGGGTATGGGACATAAGCCGAACGTGGGAAAAGGCCTGGAAGTGGCAGCTCTGGGAGCTGAGCGATTTAACAAGTGGCAAGTGTCTAAGATATTACATGGCCACCCACCATTTACATCTCTGGCTAAAGCAAGTGTTCCTGGGGAAAACTGTAGGTGAACAGTTTGGCGTCACAAGGAGCTCTGTACAGGAGTGGCAGTCATTTTGAGATCATACGGACATATGAAAAAGTGACCATGTGGTATCTGTGAAGTTTGTTTTTGCATCTCTCTCCCCCACAGCTTTTTATTTCCAGAAAATGTTGTCTTTATTCCCACCAGCTGGAGATCCCAGAACGCGGGGGCTGTGTTTTGTTTACCATGACCAGTCCTAACAGAGCCCGGTAGAGGCTTCGTGTGTGGTTGAAGGAATAAATGTGGATGATTTTCCTCTTACCCCCGCCTCTCCTCAATCTGGTTGACGGGAAAGGTAGTGTCCATTTACTAAAGAGATAAGTGAGGGGAAGAAACTGTATAGCACATAGATTTCCTGACTTCTAGCTCAGATTTCTTTCCTCTTTCACAGTTTCAACATCTAAACCCATGTGCAGAAGTATAAATGGGGAGTAGCCTACACCCACTTTCACCTGCTGAGTATATTTTGTACTACTTATTGGAATTTTTGCAAGTGTGTTACGTCAATCGTTAAGACTATGAATAACATGTTAAAACAAGTGACGTGGGGGGCACCTAGCTGGCTCAGTTGGTGGAGCATGTGACTCTTGATCTCAGGGTCATGAGTTCAAGCCTCATGTTGGATGCAGAGTTTACATTTAAAAAAAAAAAACAGTGATGTGAGGACAAGGGGTGAAGGATGGGTGAAATAGATAAAGGGGATTAAGAGGTATTTACAAAAAAAAAAAAAGACAGGGATGTAATGTACAACATAGGGAATACAGCCGATAATATTGCACAAACTTTGTATGGCCACAGATGGTTTACTGGATCTATGTGGTAACCATTTTGTAATGTGTATAAACACCACGTACACTTGAAATGAACACAAGGTTGTACATAAGTCACTTTTCAAGAAAAGAAAACAAGCAATGTGAAATATAGAGACGTGAACAGCAGAGTGGCATCTTTGTTGTTGATTTGGGTGCTCCCCCTACTGTCTAACGGCAGAGGTCCAGAGTTTTCCTACTTCCTATTTGAACCTGGGAAGGCCTATGCCCATTTGGTCTTATTGATGAGGGTACAAAGGCAGGGATTGGTGACCCACTGCACTTCTTCAGATTCACTGCCTTCCTTCCCTTCCTCCTTTAGACAAACATGTATCAAGTACTCACTATCCCTGCAATTGTACTAAATGCCCAGAATATAAATATGAACAAGAGGTGGTTCTTGCCCTTTAGGGAGCTCAACCACCACCATGGGAGACAGACATAGGAATGACTGCCAGTAACCAGCCCTGAATTTCATACAATTAATTATACCTAACAGAGTGCTTTCACTTTTTATGGACTTTCCTAGCAACCATCTGCAGAAGTATCATTATCTCCGGTGAGAAACGGGAGTCTCTATGAGGTTCAAGTGACTCTCTGGGCAAGCACATCAAAGTTCTTCAGTTCCCTAACCTTTAATTATTTTTTTTTTTATTTTTTTTCAATGTTTATTTATTTTTGGGACAGAGAGAGACAGAGCATGAACGGGGGAGGGGCAGAGAGAGAGGGAGACACAGAATCGGAAACAGGCTCCAGGCTACGAGCCATCAGCCCAGAGCCCGACGCGGGGCTCAAACTCACAGACCGCGAGATCGTGACCTGGCTGAAGTCGGACGCTCAACCGACTGCGCCACCCAGGCGCCCCCCTAACCTTTAATTAGATGCTCTTCTGGAGTGTGAAGCTAGGCTGTACTTGTCAGAACATACACCAGGATTTGTCTTTTTGTTATACTTGTCTGAATCCAGGAACTTCAGTATAGTGAGGAAGATAAGCAGAGGAACTACACAGAAAATGATGTACTAATTGTTACAGTTCTGTATTTGGAGAACTTTGAGTTCTGAAGGGACTAAAGAAGCAATTCAAGTCTTTAGCTTGAAATTAAAGGGATCGCAACTCAGAATCAAGGATTGCCTAGCAACGGCCTCTCTTTTCTGCATTAGCAAAATGCTGCCCATGATGTATAAAACAGTCATATTCACTGGAGCAGAACAGGAACTTTTCTTGTTTTGGCTTCAAACTTTTATTTTCTATCAGGTTTTGTTGTTTTTTTCCTGCCTCATGTGGCTCTCTGGGTAGAAAACCATTTTTTAGACTACTGAAAAGTCTGGGTTTTTTTCTCTTAACCCCTAAAAGGCTATCAAAAGTTTCCACCTTAGCAACAGGACAGCTAAAGTTTCCGCTTCAGCAACAAACTCAGAGGTCTCCCCATACAGGTTCCAAAGTCACAGGGAAACAGGAGGAAGCAATTAGCTCATTATTGATTGTGAAAATCTGGCCAAAAAAAAAAAAAAAAAGGGAAGGGAAATTCCCCATGAACTTGGCAAAGCACTTAACCAAGCTTTTAACAACTGCAGTAGTGCCCATTTTTAAGTTGTATTTCTCTAGAGTAATAATAAAAACAAGTGGTTAACTAACATGTACTTGGTGCTTAGGATGTTCCAAGCACTCTACTAAGCACTTTACCCCCTTGTACATCAACCTTGTGAGGCATGTACCAGCATGTCGCTTTTAAATTTTTTTTTTTTTTAACGTTTATTTATTTTTGAGACAGAGAGAGGCAGAGCATGAACGGGGGAGGGTCAGAGAGAGAGGGAGGGCGACACAGAATCGGAAGCAGGCTCCAGGTTCTGGGCCATCTTCAGCCCAGAGCCCGACGCGGGGCTCGAACTCACGGACCGTGAGATCGTGACCTGAGCTGAAGTCGGACGCTCAACCGACTGAGCCACCCAGGCGCCCCATCATGTCGCTTTTAATGATGTGGAAATTGAGGCTCAGGAAAGCTAAACAACTTGCCTAGAGTCACACAGGTAGGAAGTAGTGCTTACAGGCAAATCCAGGTCTGTCCAACTCTGAAGCCCCATATTCTGGGTGCTTGATTTATTTTTTAAACAATATTTATTTATTTTTGAGAGAGAGAAAGAGACACAGAGCATGAACACTGGATGGGCACGTAAACACAGAATCCGAAGCAGGCTCCAGGCTCTGAGCTGTCAGCTCGAACCCACAAGCCGTGGCATCATGACCTGAGCCAAAGTCGGACACTCAACTGACTGAGCCACCCAGGCACCTCTGGGTGCTTGATTTAAATTTTTGTTTTTAGAAGTCAATTCCATAAATTTGTTCATAAATCTGAGTGATTTTCTAGGTGTTCGTGAAATCACAGAATTCAAGAACACAAAAAGCCTTGCTTTCTCTGGACACATAATCATTCCCATCTCAATGCAAACTGGGAAATGTCCCCAGTACTTTGTCTCCTCATCCACTCCTCACTCCATCCAATTCAAATTCATAATACCAGGACTGGAGAATTGCATCAGTATTTTTTTCCAATGTTTTTTAGATTTACTTTGAAAGAGAGAGAGAATCCCAAGCAGGCTCTGCATTCCTCAGTGTGGGGCTTAAATTCATGAACAGTGAGATCATGATCAGAGTCGAAATCAAGAGTCAGATGCTTAATCAACTGAGCCACCCAGGCACCCCTGTAACCTTAACAGTATTATTAAAGATACAGGGGCTGTCATTCACTGCTGTTGGTAGTGCATATGGTAAACTTTTCTGGAGGGCAACTCGGCAATATGTATCAAATGCCTAAAGAGGAATTTAAGCCTGCATAGGCACTTCTAGGAATTTATCCTAAGTAGATTATAGGGGACAGATTTGCATAAATATCTGTCAATAAAAGTGTCTACTGCAATTTTATAATAGAAGGGAAAAAGGAAGCAACATAATTGTCAAATACTAATGTTGGTAAATAAAATTATTGTAGTTCTTTATACAAATCTATAAAAATAGCCACTGAAAATTCTGTAGAGGAAAAATGACATAGGAAAAGTAACGGAATTACAGTCACAAAATATTATCTCCATTAAAGTGTAAAGTGTGTACATATACATCAGAATGCTAAGTGTTTAATTTAAAAAATGGAATTGTGGGTGATTTTTATTTTACTATTTGTTTTTCCTATGTTCTTCAGTTTTCTTCAATCACATTTCTTTCATAATTCTAAAACCATTGGTGAAGAAATAGAAAATAAAAACAAAAACAAAACTTATCTAGGTACAGCCTCTCCTGCTAAAAGTGAGTTTTCCCCTGTCTCAGGGTTCCAGCAAAATCAAACCTTCTAGTCTTTTGAGTGACACAAAATAACTTCTAAAAATTTTCTAAAATAACTTCTAAAAATTTTAGAAGTTAAGTCGCCTGGGTGGTTCAGTCAGTTGGACGTCCAACTTCAGCTCAGGGCATGATCTCGAGGTTCATGAGTTCGAGCCCCACATCGGACTCTCTGCTGTTGACTCAGAGCCCGCTTCAGATCCTCCCCCCCCTCTCTGCCCCTTCCCCTCTCACTCTCAAAAAATAAACTAAAAAATAAATAAATAAGTGCACTGAAACCATAAACATGTTTCCCAACAGACTGACTTTTCCAAAGGCAAGGACATGGTCATCCCCATCTCTGGAATCCCACACCTAGTGCAATGCTTATAACTGACAGAGGCCCAATAAATATTAGAAATGAATAATCTGTTTGAAATGGATGGAATCTATCCTACCAGACTGCTACCCAAAAGTTGGGTCAGTCATACAGTAACAAAATCTTTCTCTGTGGAACTGAAATGACAACTTGGCATGTCTCATAGAGCTGAAATGACAACTTAGATATCCATCACTGTGGCTGGCCAACCCCCGTGCTATGGAATGTTCTACAGCAGTAAACAATGAGGTGAATCTTTACACACTGATCCGGAAAACGCTCCGTGATATGTTATTACTTTCAAAAAAAAAAAAAGAGGGAGAAAATGCAAGCTGCAAACAAACTTCATTATACAACATTTTATCATTTAAAAAGAAAGCAAAAGCTACAGATTTCAACAAATGTCCATAAATGCCCAGGAGGAGGCCTGGAAGGTTACACACCACACTGTTAACAGTAGATAATTCCAGAAAGAGTGAGGCTGAGCATGGTATCAGAGGGATTTATTTCTCCTTATTTCTACCAAGGTCTCCATACGAAGACTGAACAGTCCACAAAAGGAAGAAACATAGACCTCTCCCTGATACTACCAGTAGATGTGTTTATCTTCCAAGTACAGACACCTGACTACCCTGCCTCCCTAAGCATCATGAAAAATGTAGGGAAAGGAACAGGTAAGAGTTCCTTAAACAAGTCCTGGCCGTTACAGCCAGGACCTTCTAGGGAACCTTCTGCGAAGGGAGGCTAGGAGTCGATTTCGGAAGAGGGAGGATACAGGAGACCGATTTTCCACATTTAAGAAAAGTGCGCTCAGGTCAACAAAACGGGGGTGGGGGTGGGGCAGGTTGAAAAAAGAAAAGTGAGCTCTCCAAGCGCTGTGCACACTTCCATTAGGCTACGAAGTACACAGAAGGGAGGGAGGAGCGCCAAACCTGCCCAAGATACTTTAATTCTGACAGAAGCGGGAAAAAAGAAGATATACAAGATTTAAAGGAACGGAAACATGAGGTGATGCATTTATGCTCAGTTGATCACAGCCTCATAGATAAAAGTGTCTTTTGCGTGCAGCGCTTTCCATTTTGGAATATTCTGTCTCAGAAAAATGGGTCTTAGAGTAAGGGGTCCAGGCCAAGTTCTGTTATCTCTGTCCCACCAGCGAAGATCTGTCTTGGTGTCTTTAAGGTGAAACGAAGGTGGGGGTGGACCAAGCCTGAAGCGTAGCCATTCTGGATTTCTATCCGAAGCCTAAGCAGTTCAATACCAACCAGCAAGCGAGAGCCTCTTCCGCGTGGCTGCGGAGGGGATGCCGGTCATTCCTGCTCCTCGGCCGGGGCTCCCCTGGTGACCGGAGTAAGGGGACCGACTGCGGGACTGTCCGGGTGCTCACTTGCACCGGGCACGAGTCACTCCCGACACCGGCAGTCCGGCATCCAGCGCTGAGGCCGGAAAGGTCCCGGAACGCACCGGGGCGCGCGCCGGGCCCCATGACGTGGCCCAATCCCGGGCCGGCGTCGGCCGTTTCCCACCCCCAACTGGCGGACTGGCCCCTCGGCAGCCTCCGGCCTGAAGCCGGCGACGGAGGAGGGGGCGGGCCTAGGACGTGGCCCAATGGGAGCGCGCGCCGCGGCGATGGGGGCGGGGCCCGGCGCGCGGCGCAGGGCCGGGCGGCCGAGGCTCCAATGAGCGCGCGCCGCGTCCGGGGCCGGCTGGTGCGCGAGACGCCGCGGAGAGATTGGTGGCTAATGTAACAGTTTGCAAACCGAGGGGAGTTGTGAAGGGCGCGGGCTTGGGGGCGCCCTGCCGGCCTCGTGGGTACGTCCGCCGCCGCGTTTGTCCCAGAGCTGGGGCCGCAGGAGCGCAGGCAAGCGGTAACGGGGTTGGGGATGGCGATGGGAGCCGGCCACCCCTCCTAGGAGAGGCAACGTGCTAGCTCCGGGGGCGGGTCGGTAGCGGGAGCAAGGGCCGCACGGACGCCGGTGCGCTTGACCCCGCAGCTCGGTCCCGGGGCGCCCCCACGCTTTAGGGGAGGGCCGGGCCGCGTTTCCGGGGGTGGGAGCCGCCGCCTTCGCCAGGTGACGCTTAGGTGAACTCGGGGGACTCGGTACCTGCCCGGCGAGGAATCTTACCGTTGCAGGCACGGCGTCTGTGTAGGCAGCGGGGCGGGGGGTTGGGATGGAGAACGGGCGGCGGGCGGGACAACCCGAAAGGATACCGAGGAGGAGACAGGCCCTTCTAACATCCCAGCCTCCAACGTCACCACTTCTCAGTTCCCGTCCAGGCCCGGCCTGGCTTTCCCCGCCAGCGGGGGAGCTGCAGGTGTAGGGAGGCAGTTGAGCCCTGGGCGGGGATCCCTGGCCGCACCCCAGGTGTCTAACAGCAGGGGCAGTGCTAGGGTGAGCCAGTTACAGCCTATGCCGTGGACGGAAGGCTCTGGTCTCCTTTCTCCTGTCCCGGTACCTTCCCTGTTTAGGGATGTGGTGGATGGAGCCCAGGACCCTTTGTGTGATTAGAGTGCTGGGTCCTTATCAGGAGGGCGGGGAGGGGGATGTAGGCCCCTTTGCCCTACCTAGGGACGGTGGAGTATGAATCTTAAAGCTTCTCTGTTCTGGGATGAGTTTCTGTCTTCTTCACTCAGGGCATCCGGTTACAAGTGTTGTTTTTCTCCTCCCTCAGAGGCACAATGGCAGCCACCGTCAGGAGGCAGAGGCCGAGGAGGCTAGCCTGTTGGCTCTTGATGGCTGTGCTCTTGGCAGATCTGTTGGCACTGAGTGGTATGTACCCCAGTAGTGGGCTCAAAAGAAGAATTGATGAATGAACTATGGTGGGAGAGGAGGCTTTTAGTTGGAAGTTGGACTCTTGAGTTGCTGAACCTAGGGTTTTATCTTTGCTATCTGTCCTTCTCTTTGGAGGGTGAAGTGCTTTGGTTAGAGGGGACTCAGGAGTGTTGGGGAACAGGGGGTAATCAACAAATCTCTTTCTTTTTCAGACACGCTGGCAGTGATGTCTGTGGACCTGGGCAGCGAGTCCATGAAGGTGGCCATTGTCAAACCCGGAGTGCCCATGGAAATTGTCTTGAACAAGTGAGGGCGGCCCCAGTGTCAGGGGTGGGGGAAGAGGGAAGTCTGTGCTCCAAGCCCGTGTGTGTTCTTGCGAGGGCCCACAACAGGCTGGTGTCTAAGTGATTGTATTTGGGGTGTTGAGGCTCCTGAATCCACATCCTGCTGTAGGCACCTGGGCCCTGTGTCTCTTTTTTTCAGGGAATCCCGGAGGAAAACCCCAGTGACTGTGACCCTGAAAGAAAACGAAAGATTCTTTGGAGACAGTGCAGCAAGCATGGTGAGCTAACAGCCCACCCCTTTCCTATAAACGATGGGCAGAAAAGAGATGTCAGACCCCAGAGCCTGTTCTCTTACCAGCCTCTGATGTGAGAGGTAGGTGATGGCGGACTTGGGAACCTCACGCCATATTCCTTATTTACCTGTTCTCAGGCCATCAAGAATCCAAAGGCGACACTGCGTTACTTCCAGCACCTCTTGGGGAAGCAGGAGGGAAACCCCCATGTGGCCCTTTACAGAGCCCGTTTTCCAGAGCATGAGCTAGGCTTCGACCCACAGAGGCAGACTGTGCACTTCCAGATCAGTCCGTGAGTGTTGTGCTGGGGACAGTGGGCTCAGTGGGTCTGATGGGCTCCCCTGCTCATGGTTGTCCTTGCCTTTAACTCATCCCCTCCCCACAGGCAGCTACAGTTCTCACCTGAGGAGGTACTCGGCATGGTTCTCAATTACTCACGTTCCCTGGCTGAAGATTTTGCAGGTGAGTGGCTAAGGTGGGGCCAGCGGTGGCCAGGTTCCCTAGGGTCTCAGTGGGACAGTTTTGCCTCCCAGGGAACAGCCAGCCATATTTGAAGACATCTTTGGTTGTCACAACTGGGGAGCTGCTACTGGCATCTAACGAGCAGAAGCCAGGGATGCTGCCCGAGATCCTACAATGCACAGAATAGCCCCACACAGCAAAGAGTTACTTGGCCCAGAAGGTCACTAGTAGCAAGACTCGGAAAGGGTCGTCTGAGTATGGAGCTGGTGGGAACCCTGGTCTGTTGCCCTCTGTAGAACAGCCCATCAAGGATGCAGTGATCACCGTGCCAGCCTTCTTCAATCAGGCCGAGCGCCGAGCTGTGCTGCAGGCGGCTCGCATGGCTGGCCTCAAAGTGCTACAGCTCATCAATGACAACACCGCCACCGCCCTCAGCTACGGCGTCTTCCGCCGGAAAGATATCAACACCACTGCCCAGGTGAGCTGGGGAGGAACTTCTCACCGGACTTGGAGGCTGGCTGGCTGTGACGATGGAGACCACTTGACTCTGTTTTGCATCTCGTTTGCACGACTAGCCCTTGACAAAATGCAACACCAGGCCCCTCTCAGCCAGCGTTGGGGCTTTTTGGCTTTCAGTGGAGAGTCGATACAGCACCTTGGAGTTAGAGAAGGTTTCCGTGACAGTTGTCTCGGTGTCTCCACAGAATGTCATGTTCTATGACATGGGCTCTGGCAGCACCGTGTGCACCATTGTCACCTACCAGACGGTGAAGACTAAGGAGGCGGGGATGCAGCCACAGCTGCAGATCCGGGGAGTGGGGTAAGTGGGTACTTGCTGAGACACCCTCGGGTCGGGGGTTTCTTCTTGGAGGGGCAGCTGCCTCCTTTTCCTGCTCCCTGCATGAATGTTCTCCTGAAGCATCGGTCCCTGTAGGGTACCTCTTGGAAGAACCGGGGGAAGATGGAGAGAGAAGGGGACAGTTTGGGGAGACAGCCTGTGGGTCGAAGCCTAGCTCATGCTCTGGAAAATGGGCTCTGTAAAGGGCCACATGGGGGTTTCCCTCCTGCTTCCCCAAACTGGGAAGGCAGGGAACTTACCGAGAGCTATTACTTAGGAAATCCGTGGGGCTACTGACCATGCGCAGTGTCAGATGCGGTCATTTGCTTGTTCTTGTCACTTTCAGCGTACTTACTGGTGACGTGGTCTGGTTTTCTGAGCCGTTCTTTTCTGTGCAGCTCTTCCTCCACCACTCTAGGCCCAGCTTCCATCATCTCTGACCTGCAGGGTTACGATAGAAGGTCTCCCTGTCTTCGCTGTGGCCCCCCTTCAGTTCTTTCTCCATGTTGTAGCCAGAAGGTTGTTTCCAAAATGCCAATGATTATAGTCTATTTCTTTAAAAGCCTTCAGTGGCAGGGTGCCTGGATGGCTTAGTCGGTTGAACGTCGGACTCTTGATTTTGGCTCTGGAGCCTGCTTGAGATTCTCTCTCTGCCCCTCTCCCCTGCTCTCACACGTGCCCGCATTCTCACCAGCTTTCTCTTTCAAAGGAAAAAAAAAAAAAACCTTAGTGGTCCCAGACCTTTATTGTGGCCTGTGAGAGCTCTGACTCCTCCCTTTTGTCTCTACCCAGAGCCTTTGCTTTTTGAGTTCTACCATGCCTGTCCTTTGGAACTTATTCATTGGGCTGTTTCTCACCTCAGGGTCTTTATGCACACTGGTCCCTCCATCTAGGGTTGTTTTCTCTTCAACCCATTAACTCCACTCAATCCTGCAGGTCTCAGCTCAGGCATCACATCTCCACAGAACTTTCTATGGCGTCTGTAAATAGGGGGCATTTCCCTTCTACGTCTTCTAACGCTGTTGTATGTCTCCCTCATAACTCGGGGTGGTTGGCATTTTTTTTCATGTAATTGTTCGATGCTAGACTGTAAGCTCCTTGACAGCAGGTTCCCTGTCTCTTTGCTGTTAATTGCATCTCCAGAGACAAACAGATAGTCAATGCCCAGTAAGTACGGTGGATTGGATACGCACGTGAACTGCCACTGAGGTGTCAGCCACGTGGGAGGAAGGTGAGGTTCCTAGGTCGATGAAGGGACACTGTGTGTTCCTCACGCTTTTTCTCTTTTCCCTGGATAGATTTGACCGCACCCTGGGGGGCTTGGAGATGGAACTCCGGCTGCGTGAGCACCTGGCAAGGCTTTTCAACAAACAGCGGAAGGGCCAGGGAGCTAAGGATGTGCGGGAGAACCCCCGTGCCATGGCCAAGCTGCTACGGGAGGCGAATCGACTCAAAACCGTCCTGAGTGCCAACGCTGATCACATGGCACAGGTGCCCACTCATGGCTGGTCGAGGGCAAATATTCTCCATCCTGAGCTAGGCCCCTGGTGTGCGGTGTGGCCCATCCCTCTTCCCAGGCCTCCTACCATTCTCCCAAAGTCCAATTCCCTCGATTTCTGACCTGCCCCCCCAAAGAGGAGGACCTGGGTGGGCGCTCTGACTTGCCCCATCCTCCTCCTAGATCGAGGGCCTGATGGATGATGTGGACTTCAAGGCAAAAGTGACCCGTGCGGAGTTTGAAGAGTTGTGTGCAGATTTATTTGAGCGGGTGCCCGGGCCTGTGCAGCAGGCCCTCCAGAGTGCCGAAATGAATTTGGTGAGGGGGTAGTGAGATGTGGGCGTGGGGTGGGGGGCGTGTGGGATAGAAAGTGGTTAGGTGGCAGGGGGAGGGGGCGGGAGTGTCACCGGATGTGTCGGTGCCGAGGAGGGCTGATGATGTGCCGTTCCATTTCCCATTCTCTGTAGGATGAGGTTGAGCAGGTGATCCTGGTTGGTGGGGCCACTCGGGTCCCCAAAGTTCAGGAGGTGCTGTTGAAGGCTGTGGGCAAGTGAGTGTGGGTGCTGAGGCATTGGGGCCAGGGCTGCGGGGAGGGCGACCAGGCTGGGTGCTCCAGAGTAGACGTGCTGAAGTGCAGGACTTTTGCAGGGAGGAACTGGGGAAGAACATCAACGCAGACGAAGCGGCTGCTATGGGGGCTGTGTACCAGGCAGCCGCGCTCAGTAAAGCCTTCAAGGTGAAGCCGTTTGTAGTGCGAGATGCGGTGATCTACCCCATCCTGGTGAGTAGGCCTGTCTGATCACCTCACCGAGGGTGGTTTCTCTCGTCTGCCGTAGCCTGTACCCTTGTTTTCTGCCAGTCGACGGTCTCCACGTACCTTTACCCCAGAATCTGCTCTGGCTCTCCAGTGTGCTTCCTCTCTGCCTGCTGTGTAGGTGGAGTTCACGAGGGAGGTGGAGGAGGAGCCTGGGGTTCGCAGCCTGAAGCACAATAAGCGTGTTCTCTTCTCCCGAATGGGGCCCTACCCTCAACGCAAAGTCATCACCTTTAACCGCTACAACCGTGACTTTAACTTCCACATCAACTATGGTGACCTGGGCTTCCTGGGGCCCGAGGATCTTCGGTGAGAGGGTGGGGCGAGGTGGGGGCTCCAGAAGGGAGGATCTGGGGCCACGGGGCTGACAGGGGGAAGCGGGCTGTGCGGTCAGGATTGGGGTGAGCATTTTCTCTGGAGGGCCCAACATTTCGTGCTGGGAGGCCTTGTAGTCAAAGGCTGGAGGCTGGCTGGTTGAGTTCCCTGGACTTGCTCTCTCCTCCCTAACCAGGGTATTTGGCTCCCAGAATTTGACCACAGTGAAGCTAAAAGGTGTGGGTGAGAGCTTCAAGAAGTATCCCGACTACGAGTCTAAGGGCATCAAGGCTCACTTCAACCTGGATGAGAGTGGCGTGCTCAGCCTCATCAGGGTGAGAGCAGAATGAGACCGTGGGTACAGGGCAAGGGTCCAGGCCCCACCAGCCTTTGCAGAGCGGTTCCACCTGGTACTAGAACATGATAAGCGAGAAAGGTTTATGGAGGTGGATGAGTCCTGGCTCTAAACACAGCTAACCAGGGACCTGGTGGGTCAGGGCCTATAAAAAGTTACAGATGTTGTAAATTTCAGGATCTGTAGAATGGCCAAGTAATCCGTTCTCAAAGAATGGTTCGGGGCTGGGCGGTTGGGGGGAGGGGGGCGGGCGCCAGGGTTGCTCAGTCAGTTAAGAGTCCAACTCTTGGTTTCAGCTCATGTCTTGATCTCGCGGTTGTGGGTTCAGGCCCTGTGCTGGGCTCCACGCTGGACATGAAGCCTACTTAAAAAAAAAAAAAGTAGTTCTGGGGGTTAACATCTTTTAGAAGGTACTGTGGGAAATCACGGCCCATTCTGTTGTCAAGTGGAGAAGTGCAAGGCCATGAGGGAAAGAAGGAGCTATGACCCAGTCCTCAGGAGGGCTCATAATCGAGGGGGGTAGTGATGACTTGATTCAAGATCCCTTAGAAGAAGGCGGGTGAGGGAATAGGCCAGCACCGCCACGGGTCACGTGGATGTGTGTGAGTAGACACCCACCGTGGCAGGACGTTTGTGGGGACGAGGTGGGTTAGCGTGTGCGTCTCGTCACCTCGAATCCCTGTTTCTAGGTGGAGTCTGTGTTTGAGACATTGGTGGAGGACAGCCCAGAGGAGGAATCTACCTTGACCAGTAAGTTGAGTGTGTGTGTGTGTGTGTGTGTGTGTGCGCGCGCGCGCGTGTGCGTGTATGTGTGAGAGAGGATATACTTGTGTGCCTTTGGGGGAGGCGGGCAGGCCTTGCCCTTGGGCAAGGAGGTAGTGTCACTGCTGTGGCCCCTTTGAGTCTTTGGGTTTTCTTCCTCCTAGAACTTGGCAACACCATCTCCAGCCTGTTTGGAGGTGGTACCACACCAGACACTAAAGAGAATGGTACAGACGCTGTCCAGGTAAGGCCAGCACGGAGCCAGGGGAGCTCGGAGGATGGTGAATGGGGCCCGGTAGTAGCAACAGAGGCAGGGAGGGATTGGGGCAGGCATTCCAGCTGCCTAGGACTGACTAGACCCCCACCCTCCCCGCTTTCCCCGGGCCCTTGCCGAGTGAACCATACCCTCCTCTGGACCCTGAGCTGTCCCTGTGCTCGGGCTCCAGGGCACATTCCCTTCATCTCGAAGCACTGCTCCTCCGACCAGACTGCCTGCCGTAGTCTGCACAGCCTGTTACCGTATGGTCATCTGCCTGTCCCCAGGCTGTGCTGGGAGCAGCAGGCCCCTTCGCAGCAGAGCCTGGGGGATTTGGCGTTGCCGGCTGAGCGATTCATCCATAGGCTCTGCTGGGGACCTCTTGTTTCCCAGGAGGAAGAGGAGAGCCCTGCTGAGGGGAGCAAGGATGAGCCTGGAGAGCAAGCGGAGCTCAAGGAGGAGGCGGAGGCCCCAGCGGAGGACACCTCGCCGCCCCCACCCACGGAGCCGAAGGAGGCTGCGGTTCCTGAGGAAGAAAAGGCCACAGAAAAAGAAAACGAGGAAAAGCCTGAGGCCCAGGTGAGCCGGAGGTGAAGGGAATAGATGCCTGCCTGTGGGGAATAGAAGGACCTGAGCTTCCCCTGACCTCCTCATTTCTTTCCCCCACCAGAAGCCAAGTGAGAAAAAGGAGGCAGGGTCTGAGGCTGCTCCTCCAGCCCCAGAGGAAGAAAAGAAGCAGAAGCCTGCCCGGAAGCAAAGAATGGTAGAGGAGATTGGGGTGGAGCTGGTGGTTCTGGACCTGCCTGACTTGCCCGAGGATGAGCTGGCCCACTCAGTGCAAAAGTGAGTAGAGGTTTGTGCACAGCGCGCGCGCGTGTGTGTGTGTGTGTGTGTGTGTGTGTGTCTGTGTGAGCATGCACGCACAGGGTGGTAAGGGCAGTGGCACCCATGGGAGGGAGAGCCGTCTGCCCCAGGGTCTGAGGTCAACATGCTCTCTCCCTCATGCTTGCTTCTGTCATCCCACAGACTTCAAGACTTGACGTCCCGAGACTTAGAGAAGCAGGAACGGGAAAAGGCTGCCAACAGCTTGGAAGCTTTTATCTTTGAGACCCAGGTTGGTGGGCTGGGAGACACAGCTGCCCCGGGACCTGTGTCTGAGGAGGGTCTGCCTCTGTGAGCCCTGCTCTTGGGGTTCGGTGCATGCTTGGGCCCGTGTGCACCTCTCTAGGACAAACTGTACCAACCCGAGTACCAGGAAGTGTCCACAGAGGAGCAGCGTGAAGAGATCTCTGGGAAACTCGGCGCTGCCTCCGCCTGGCTGGAGGACGAGGGCTTTGGGGCCACCACAGTGGTAAGTGGCTTCCCAGGACGTGGTGGGTGGGATGGGAGCCCTCGCTTTGCTCTTTACAGGCAGAAGGTCAGAGAAGGTGAGGAGAGCTGGGGTGTGAGGCCAGGAGAAAGACGCGGGGTCGGCTCCAGGGTCAGGCTCTCATCCCTTCAACCCCCTCTGCCCACTCCCACCCTGCATCCGTCAGATGCTGAAGGAGAAGCTGACTGAGCTGAGGAAGCTATGCCACGGGTTGTTTTTTCGGGTAGAAGAGCGCAAGAAGTGGCCCGAACGGCTGGCTGCCCTTGATAATCTCCTCAACCATTCCAGCATGTTCCTCAAGTGAGCAGCCCCTTCGATTTTCTTCCTTATTCGGTCCTGCCAAGCCTGGAGGTCCATCAGCTTCCCATGCCCCATGCCCACACCCCAGATCCCTCTTTCCCCTGGGCTCACCGTCTCCTTCCTGGCTTACAGGGGCGCCCGGCTCATCCCAGAGATGGAGCAGATCTTCACTGAGGTGGAGATGACAACGCTGGAGAAAGTCATCAACGAAACCTGGGTAATCCCTGCATGAACACTTACTGGGATGCTCACCTGGCAAGGTGTGCTATGCTGGGCAGAGAGGAGATGCCGAGAAACCGGGGTTCAGCAGCTGCTGCCTCCTGGCCCGGCAGCTAATCGGGAAGGTGGAAGGCATTTACATTTGAGGCCACGTCTGATTAGCCCCAAGCAAGGGTCACGGCCATGAGTTTTGTCAGACTGCAGGAGCAGCAGAGCCCATCCCTATGAGGTTAGAGCAGCTGCTCCAAGCAGCTGGGGCTTGAGCTGCGCTCAGAAGGTGAGCCAGGGAAAACTTGTCACAGGAGGCCGAAACTCTTCCTTTTGGGTGTGTGGAGAGTGATATTGAGCCAGAGCTCAGAAGTGGAGAGACCAGGGAATAATCAAGAGCTTCAGCTGTAGTTGGTCCCTAGTATTGTAAGCCACAGACATGGCTATGAGTTTGGGACTCCTTTGTGGGGAGCCTCAGATGCCATTCTGAAGAGTCTGCTTACCATCGTGGGGCTGACAGCCAGGAGTAGTAGAGTGGTTTGCCATCTGAGGGAAGAGCCTGGGGCCGGTCTGGGGTGTATTTCATCCGGGCCAGAGATAACCTACCCTCTCCAGGGCTAGCTCTGAGCCTGTCCTGGGCTCACCCACAGGCCTGGAAGAATGCGACCATGGCCGAGCAGGCCAAGCTTCCCGCCACAGAGAAACCCGTGTTGCTCTCAAAAGACATCGAGGCCAAGATGATGGCCCTGGACCGTGAGGTGCAGTATCTGCTCAACAAGGCCAAGTTTACCAAGCCCCGGCCCCGACCCAAGGACAAGAATGCAACCCGGGCAGAGCCTCCCCTCAATGCCAGTGCCAGTGACCAAGCAGAGAAGGTCATCCTTCCACCAGGTGAGGGCAGGGTGCCTGGCTCCAGGTGCCACTGGGCAGGAAGAAGGCCTCCTTTCCCTCCTGGGACTACATTTTACCCCTGGTTTTCCTCCAGGCCAGACTGAAGATGCAAAGCCCATTTCAGAACCTGAGAAAGAGACTGGTGAGTTGAAGAAAGTGATTGGGAATATGGATATTGCTAAGCCTAGGGGTCGGCAGACTTGCAGGCACAGCCTGTTTCTAGAAGGTCCACAAGCTGTGAACAGTCCTTACGTTTTTAGGTTCTTACATATCCACACAAGCATGTCTGTGCAAAGAAGCCGGGTGTAGCCCACAACCCCTAAAACATTCACCATCTGTCTTTTTATAGAAAAAGTTTGCCAACCCTTTCATTAGTCCCTTCCTCCCTTCTGTAGAGGCTAACCTCTTCCTCCCAAAAGCAGGATCTGAACAGGCAGACACCGAACCTCTGGAGTTAGAAGGTCCTGGAGCAGGTGAGCATGGGGCTGGGGGCACCCTGGAAGCCTAGTAGGGCCCAGCGGGGAGGATCTGCCCAGAACGGGGCCAGTTACCTTCGTCTCACCTGCTGGCATTCCTTCGCTCTTCCCCACTCCCAGCAGAACCGGAACAGAAGGAGCAGCCGACAGGACAGAAGCGGACTTTGAAGAATGATGAATTATAACCAACCCCCCAGCTCCCCCTTTCACCCCTCCCCCTTCTCCTACCTCCTCTATTTATTAAACATCGAGGGTCGGGGGAGGGGTTGCTCCTGCCTTCAGAGGCTTCGGTTCCTTTTCTCTCACCTTGATTGGAGGTGTGGAGAAGGGGGAGGAAGGGACAGCTCACCAGTTCCTTCGGCAGTGGTTCTGTGGTAAAAACTGAAATTGTTTTATTTCCCAGTCCCACCCCTGGTTCCTTACCCATCCAGGCCCTCATTTGGGGAAAATCACTATTATGTCTTAATTCTTTGCCTGTGGGTAGGTGAGAGATTGGCTGTTGATGGGGTCGATGGACCTGGCAGGTGGGAGAGGGATGCCCTGGGCTATTAGAGAGTCTCCAGTCTTCTCTGTCCTCCTCCCTGCTTCCCTCTTCCACTACCAAGTCCGCCCCTACAGGGGCCAGTGTCTACAGAGCCTTGGTTACCAGGTCTGGTTTCTGAGTGCCTATCTATGCTCTTTCCTCCTCCAAGGTCTTGTCTTTCCCTAAAAGGCCCCATCCCCGGTAACGACTCTTCCCCTGGTTTCCTTGGCTTCCGGTTGTGAGTAAGGCAGCTGTCTGCCTCTTGCCCCAGCCTTTCCATCTGGACTGGCTGCAGTAAAGCTAGATCCATCCCCACCCGCGGTGGCCAGAGTAGGCAGCAAGAACGTGAAGAAGGGAAGCCAGCCGCCTCTGTGGGAGAGACGTCTGAAAACCCGGGAGCTCCCACTTATGGCCTCTCAGACACAGGAAAGCGTGTGGAGTGGCCAGCGTGGGATGCCAGCATCCTGCGAGCCCTGTCAGAGTCTGCATCTTCCGTGTCCCTGTGACTCCTGGCCCTCTCTGCTCTCCTGTCTTCTGCCCTCCTAGATATGGCCTTTCCCTGGTCCCTTGGCCCCCTGGGCTGACCAAAATGTGCTTTCTACTGTGAGCCCCTATCCCAAGACCCTGGGAGAAGGAGAGACCATGGCGTGAATGTAAAAATGCCACCTCGCCTTCTTTGAGGCAGGCCATGTGGGTGAAGGAAGAGGGTGTGGGCTGGCCTGCCTTTCTTGCATTGCTCTGCCAAGATGGAGGCTCTTTACCCATCATGCCGATGTTGGGGAGCCTGTCCTCCAGTATTCGTCTGGAGCAGGAGCCACAGCGCCACCCAGCTCCCAGGGCAAGGGGGAACCTGGTTGTGTCTGTCCTTTGTCTTTTTTCCTTTTTTTTTTTTTTTTTTTTTTTTTTTTTTTTTTTTT
>NW_024412402.1:10969181-11039413 GCF_014898765.1 Herpailurus yagouaroundi | reverse complement strand
CTTTTTTTTTTTTTTTTTTTTTTTTTTTTTTTTTTTTTTTGCCACATTGGCAGATATGAGACTTAAGGGTCCCACCCCATCCTGTATGTTTGAGTTCTTTCACTAGCGGTTGAGGCTGGTTGGACAGGTTTGAGTCAAATTGTACTTTGGTCCATTGTTAATTGAGAAACTGTTTCAATAAAATATTCTTTTCTACAGTTTTTGTGCTATGGTTTTTAAAATGTTTGTTCCCTGGGGCAGCGTGGTGGCTCGGTTGGTTAAGCATCCGACTCGATTTTGGCTCAAGTCATGATCCCAGGGTCAGGAGTTCGAGCCCCAGGTTGGGCTCCTTGCTGAGCATGGAGCCTGGTGCACTTGCTTGCTCTCTCTAAAAAAAAAAAGTCTCCTGTGTATGAACAATACATGTTTATTATAGAAAATTTGGACGCTAGAAGTTTGAATCTTAAAATTACGTATCCTACTACCGCCAAAATACATTTTGGACTTAGTTAAGATTCGTATATGTAAGTTGTTTTTTCATGAGAACACAATTGTGGTTTTATTTTTCCCTTGACATTTGGACCCCTATGTCCCAGGCATTTTTAGGTGACTACCATTTTTTAAGATAACAACCCCATTTTGCAAGTAAGAAATTGACAGTTCACGGGAGACGGCCCAGCTGGCTCAGTCAGTGGAGCATGCGACTTAATCTCAGGGTTGTGAGTTCAAGCCCCACATTGGGTGTGGAGTCTACTTAAAAAAGAAAATGAAATTGACAGTTCAGAGGTCTCAGTAATGGATCCAGGGAATCAGAGGTGTTAAGTGCCTCGGCTAGGTTTGAATTTAAGGCTGACCCATTAGCACTCGCTGTTAACTGCTCTGATACAAGAATGTGTTACTAAAGTCACCACTCAGCACCGTTAATTTGGGTTATCAGTGGTGATGGAACCATATTTTGCCAAAGGAAGATCATTCTAGTCCTTAATCGCATGTCTAAGAAGCTGAATAAATAAGGGGAAGATTCTGTTTTTCTCTAAAGTTTGAACAGGTCAGACATGTTTTAAAGCCTGAAGATTTTTTTTTTTTTTTAAATAGACTTTCTTAGAGCAGTTGTGGGTTCACAGCAAAATTGAGCAAGAGGTACAGAGACTTCCCATATACTCTGGCTCCACGCATGCACAGCCTCCCCCACTATCAACAACCCCCCGCCAAAGTAATATAGTCATACTAACGTATGACCCGATGTTGATTATTGTCATCACTGGAAGTATAGTTTACATTAGGGTTCACTAATGTACTAATGTTGACATTGTACATTCTTTGTAATTTGGACAAATCTATAATGACATGTGCCCACCATTACATGTCATACAGAGTAGATTCACTGTCCAAAAAATCTATGCTCTATTGGTCCATCCCTCCTGCCACTTGTAACTCCTGGCAACCACAGATCTTTTTGCTGTCTCCCTAGTTTTGCCTTTCCCAGAATGTCGTGTAGTTGGAGTCCTACAGTATGTAGCCTTTCAGCCTGGCCACTTTTGCTTAGCAACATGCGTTAACATTTCCTCCATGTCTAAGTTTATTTATTTATTTAGAGAGAGAGAGAGAGCAAGAGTGTGCAGGAGGGTCACAGAGAGAGAGGGAGAGAGAGAACCCCAAGCAGGTTCCACACTGTCAGTGCGTGGAGCCTGATGTGGGGCTCAAACTCACAAACCCCTGAGATCACGACCTGAGCTGAAATCAAGAGTCGGACGCTTAACAGACGGAGCCACCCAGGCGCCCCTGTAGCCATTATTTTTAAAGGATCAATTTTTGATTCTCTAGTTTCCATCATCATACGGGCATTGTGAACAACTCTGTAATACACTGGCTAGATATGCCATAGTTTTTTTAAATCTTTCATCCATATTGCACCCCTGGATGTGTCTGCTTCTCAGTATTACAACAGTGACTGCCTTTGGGCATAATATTGTTTTCTTGATCTCTTAGGTTACATTAGAAGGTAGGAATATTTAAGGCAGCGGTTCTCAACCGGGGAAATTTTACCAGGGGTCATTTGGCAATGTGTGGAGTCATTTGGGGCTGTCAAAATTGGCAGGTAAGGGGCTGTGGAGGATAGGTGTTATTGGTATTTAGTGGATAGATGTCAAGGATGCCACTAAACATTCTCCCATGCACAGGACAGCCCTCCCCACTGCAACAAATTACCTTGCCCAAAACGTCCATGGCAGTGATACTGAGAAACCCTAATCTCAATTCTCAAGTGTTACCTTCTTTTAATTCTGTTTAATTCTTAATGTGTATGGGAAGCAGCGCTGTTCATTGATTAAGGACATGAGTTTCGGAGTCCAACAAATTAGGAACTAGTCAGTAACCTACACCTGAGACAAATCATTTGGCTTTGATTTTTCTTATCTTTTTAAAGCAAGACGAGACCCAACCCTACATAGTTGCTGAAGCCAACACAGTATTTTTTTAACCAATACAGTATTAATACTGTAATTTTGCCAGACTGATAAATTAAAAAGTGGCTTCGATTTTATTTTATGATTGAGGTTGAACATCTTATTTAAGAGCCGCTTGTATTTTCTTTTGCCGTAAGCTATTGTTCCCTATCCGTTGCCCCTTTTCCTTATTAGGTGGTTGGTCTTAATGATCTTTAAGAATTCTCTCTGCATTGGGGCGCCTGGGTGGTGCAGTCGGTTAAGCGTCCGACTTCAGCCAGGTCACGATCTCGCGGTCCGTGAGTTCGAGCCCCACGTCAGGCTCTGGACTGATGGCTTGGAGCCTGGAACCTGTTTCTGATTCTGTGTCTCCCTCTCTCTGCCCCTCCCCCGTTCATGCTCTGTCTCTCTCTGTCCCAAAAAAAAAAAAAAAAAAAAAAAAAAAAAAAAAACGTTGAAGAATTCTCTCTGCATTAAGGAAATCAGTCCTTAGTCCGTGACTTAAATCTGTCTTATCCAGTTTAGGCTTTGACTGAGTATGTGGCCTTCAGCATGAATTTATTTTAGGTAGAATTTATTATTTTGTATTATTTTGTATGGCATAAGTTTATTTTAGGTAGAACTCACTATTTTTGTATGGCTTTTAGGGATTTGTTGTACTGAGGCCTTCCCCAATCCAAGATTACGTTGCCATGCTTTTGTCTGGTATTTTTGGTTCTACTTTTTTGTGTTTAGATCTTTTGATCCACCTACAGTTTATTTTATGGTAAGGTATGAAGCAGGATCCAATTAGCCAGTATTCCAATACCATTTATTGAAATCTGCTTTTTCTAGGCTGTTACAGAAAGCCACCTTTATTATATAACAAGTTTTCAGGTGGGTTTGAGCTTCTACTGGGATTTTTAATCCTGTCTCAATGATAGTTTATTTTATTTTAATTTTTTAAAGCTTTTCCCTTCTTGTTTACACGTTTTTTAATGTTTATGTTTGAGAGAGAGACCGACAGAGCGTGAGTGGGGGAGGGGCAGAGAGACAGGAAGACACAGAATCTGAAACAGGCTGTCAGCACAGAGCCCTATGCGGGGCTCAAACTCAGGAACGGCAAGACCACAATCTAGGCTGAAGTTGGACTAAGCGCTTAATCAACTGAGCCACTCAGGAACCCCTCAATGATATATATATATATATATATATTTTTTTTTTTCAACGTTTATTTATTTTTGGGATAGAGAGAGACAGAGCATGAACGGGGGAGGGGCAGAGAGAGAGGGAGACACAGAATCGGAAACAGGCTCCAGGCTCTGAGCCATCAGCCCAGAGCCCGACGCGGGGCTCGAACTCACGGACCACGAGATCGTGACCTGGCTGAAGTTGGACGCTTAACCGACTGCGCCACCCAGGCGCCCCTATATATATTTTTTAATAAGGCAGAGGTTTGGGGCACCTGGCTGGCTCAGTCAATAGAGCATGCAACTTTTGATAAATAAACTTAAAAAAAATAATGCACAAGTTTAATTATTGTAGTTTTAAATTTTTTTCTTGGGTAATCTTGCTTATTTTTTTCCTAACAGCTTTAGAATTGGCTTATCTGAGAGGTTGCAGGGATGAGTGGGTTTAAATCCTGACTGCCACTTAATGGCCCTATGATTTGGGCAAATTTCTTAGCCCCTTGCCTCAGTTTTCCCATAAAAATCGTGCCACCCTCATACGGTTGTTGTGAGAATTAATGGAAATAACATAGGAAAGCTCTCAGGGCAGTGCCACGCACATAATGCATACTGTCTAAATGTTTGCTGTTTTATTAACCAGAATCCTGAAACAGGGCGCCTGGGTGGCTCAGTCGGTTAAGTGTTCAACTTTGGCTGAGGTCGTGATCTCACAGTTTGTGAGTTTGAGTCCTGCGTCAGGCTTTGTGCGGACAGTTCAGAGCCTGGAACCTGCTTCAGATTCTGTGTCTCCCTCTCTCTCTGGCCCTCCCCAGCTCGTGCTCTCTCTCTCTCAAAAATAAATAAACATTAAAAAATAATTTAAAAAAAAGAATCCTGAAACAAAATGATAAATGATGGCAACTGGAGATGGTAAGTAAAGGAATTTTGACTAAGGAATTTATCTTATTAAGGGGATGATATCAATTTTGGAAAGCTTAAGGAAAAGAGAAAAAAATAAAGTCAAGTATGGATCTCAATAATTAAGGATACACTGCCTCCAAAACACTCACTTTATTTTTTTAAATATTTATTTAAGTAATCTCTATACCCAACGTGGGGCTTGAACTCGTGACCCTGAGATCAAGAGTCACGTGCTCCTCCAACGGAGGCAGCCAGGTACCCCCCAGAAGACTCACTTTATTTTTTTATTTTTTTTGCTTTTTATTATTCTTTATTTATTGGTCCTACCACGTGACCCATGTTCCCATGTGCACTGGCTACCAAAAGACTAACTTTAGGTCAAAAACAGTAATATGTTGAAAGTGAAAAAATGGGCAAATTATATTCCATGCAAATAGTAACTAAAAAAGTAGCTGGAGTAGTTCTACTAGTTTCAGACAAAATGGACCAGAAGTCAAAAGAGGCTTAAGAAAGACATTCTAGGGGTGCCTGGGTGGCTCAGTCAGTTAAGCCTCTGACTCTTGCTTTCAGCTCAGGTCATAATCTCACACTTTGGTGAGTCTGAGCCCTGCATCGGGCTCCATGCTGAGAGTGCAGAGCCTGCTTGGGATTCTCTGTCTCCCTCTCTCTCTGCCCCTCCTACACTCACACTGTCTCTGTCTCTCTCAGTATAAATAAATAAATATATATATATATATATATATATATATATATATATATATATATAAAGAAAGACATTCTCTCTATATTTTTGTTACATACACATTTTTTCTTCATTATAAGAGACAAAGACATGATGTATTAATAAAAGAATCAATTAAGAGGCTATAACAATTATAAACATATGTACCAAACCAAAGAGGCCCCAAATATGTAAAGCATGCAATGACACTCAATGAAAAATTGAAGGAAGAAATAGAACTTCCACAGTAATAGTTGAGATTTCACTACCCTACTTTTAATGATGGATAGATCTTCTAGATGAAAGATCAGTAAGGAAACAGCGGGCTTAAAACTCACTATAAATCAACTAAACCTAACAGACTTCATCCAATAATAGGACACTCTGCTGAGCAACAGCAGAATACTCATTCTTCTCTATTGTACATAGAATATTCTTCAGCATGGACTATATTTTAGGTTCCCAAAGAAGTCTCAATAAACTCCATAAGACTGAAATCATACAAAGTATCTTCACTGACACAATGAAATGAAACTAGACATCAGTCACAAAGAGAAAACTGGAAAATTCATAGATACGTGGAAAGTAAGTGATACCATCTTTTTTTATTATTATTAAAAAAATGTTGGGGCGCCTGGGTGGCGCAGTCGGTTAAGCGTCCGACTTCAGCCAGGTCACGATCTCGCGGTCCGTGAGTTCGAGCCCCGCGTCGGGCTCTGGGCTGATGGCTCAGAGCCTGGAGCCTGTTTCCGATTCTGTGTCTCCCTCTCTCTCTGCCCCTCCCCCATTCATGCTCTGTCTCTCTCTGTCCCAAAAATAAATAAACGTTGAAAAAAAATTTTTTTTTTAAAAATGTTTTTTTTTAACATTTATTTATTATTGAGAGACAGAGACAGAGCATGAACATGGGAGGGGCAGAGAGAGGGGAAGATGCAGAATCCGAAGCAGACTCCAGGCTCCGAGCAAACAGACCAGAGCCCGACCTGGGGCTCAAACTCACAAACCGCGAGATCATGACCTGAGCGGAAGTCAGACGTTTTACTGACTAAGCCACCCAGGCGCCCCGTGATGCAATCTTAAACAGCCAATGGATTAAAGAAGAAATCACGAGGGAAATCAGATACTACCTCAAGATGAATGAAAAGAACACTGGAGAAAGTAAAAAAGATAAGTGGTTTCTAGGGGTCAGTGGGAAGGGAGAGAGGAATAGGTGGACAGAGGATTCTCAGGGCAGTGAAATCGTTCTGTACACTTTCATGGTGACTACATGTCATTCCCAACCCAAAAAATGTACAACACCAAAAGTGAACCCTAATGTAAACTGTAGACTTTGGGTGATAATGATGTGTCAGTGCAGGTTTATGGATTGTACAAACCATATCACTTTGATGTGGGACGTTGATAGGGGAGAAGACTGTGGGGGTGGGGGTGGTGGCAGGGGTATATGGGGCCTCTCTGTACTTTTCCACTCAATTTTGCTGTGAAGCTAAAACTGTTGTAACAAATAAAGTCTATTGAAACACACACGCGCTTGTGTGTATACATATATATACGCAACATATCAAAACCTGTGGGGATCACTGAAAGCAATGCACAGAGAGAAATTATAGCAGTAAATGCCTACACATAAAAAGAATAAACATCTCAAATGAACAATCTCACTCCACTGCCTAAGGAACTAGAAAAATAAAAGTCAACTAAACTCAGCGTATCTGGGTGGCTCATTCGGTTAAGCATGGACTCTTGGTTTCAGCTCAGGTCACGGTCTCGCAGTTCATGGGTTTGAGCCCCGCATCCAGTTCCACGATGATGGTGAGGAGCCGGCTTGGGATTCTTTCTCCCTCTCTCTCTGCCCCTCCCCTCCTCGAAATAAATAAGTAAACTAAAAAAAAAAAAAAAAAAAAAAGTAAACTAAACTCAAATGTAACAGAAAATAATAAAAGTGAAAGCAGAGAGGAACAAGATAGAAAAAAAAAATAGGGAATCACCGAAACCAAAAGTTAATGTTTTGGAAAGATCAACAAAATAAATAAATCTATAGGTAAATTAACTAAAATAGAAGACAGAGAGGAATCAAATTACTAAAATCAGAAGTGAAAGAAGGGATATCACTCCTAACTGTACAAAACTAAAAAGGATTGTAAGAGAATGGTACGAATAACTATGTGTCAACAAAGTGGATAATCTAGATAAAATGGACAAATTCATAGACACACACAAACTACCAAAACTAAAAAAAAAACCAGAAAGTCAGATTAGACCTATAACAAGTAAGGAGATTGAATCAATAATCCAAAATCTCTGGTGGTGACTTGGTGGCTTAGTCGGTTAAGCATCTGACTTCGGCTCAGGTCATGATCTCACAGTCTGTGAGTTCGAGCCCCGCGTCAGGCTCTGTGCTGACAGCTGAGAGCCTGGAGCCTGTTTCGGGTTCTGTGTCTCCCTCTCTCTCTGCCCTCCCCCACTCACATTCTGTCTCTCTCTGTCTCTTAAAAATAAATAAACACTAAACAAAAAGAGAATATTCATAAAATAGAAGAATTAAAAAAAAAGAATGGAGTTCTTGGGTGGCTCAGTTGGTTAACCTTCTGACTCTTGATTTCAGTGCAGGTCACGATCACACGGTTGTAGGATAGAGCTCTGCGTTGTGCTCCACGCTGAGTGGGGACCCTGCTTGGGAGTCTCTCTCTCTCTGCCCCTCCCCCAATTGTGCATGTGCGTACGCTCTCTCTCTCTCAACATAAATAAACATTACAAAATATTTTTTTAAGTTTTTAGGAAGTTTTAATATGTATTTATTTCTGAGACAGAGAGACAGAGCATGAGTGGGGGAGGGGCAGAGAGAGAGAGGGAGACACAGAATCCGATGCAGGCCCCAGGCTCCGAGCTGTCAGCACAGAGACAGACATGGGGCTCGAACTCACAAACCATGAGATCATGACCCGAGCCGAAGTTGTCGCCCAACCAACTGAGCCATCCAGGCGCCCCCCCCACAAAATTTTTTTTTAAATCACAAATATCTGGAAAGGCTATAAAACTACTTCCTTTCCAGCTACATATCTGTGTGAGGCTCCATATTCATATGCTTCAACCAAGCTAGCGCAGGCAGCAGTTTGAATGCAGAAGCAGATGTGAAAATACAGTGGTCTTCTCTTAAACCAGAAGTTAAAGAGATTTGCAAAAATGTAAAACGATCTCACTGTTCTCATAATTGTTTATTTTTTTTTAAATGTTTATTTAATTTTGAGAGACAGAGAAAGGCACAGAGTACGAGTGGGGGAGGAACAGAGAGAGAGGGAGACACAGAATCCGAAGCAGGTTCCAGGCTCCCAGCTGTCAGCACAGAGCCCGCTGCGGGGCTCGAACTCACAAACCGCGAGATTATGACCTGAGCTGATGTCGGACACTTAACTGACTGAGCCACCCAAGCACCCCTCATAAATTCTTAAAATATAATTATTTGTCATTTAAAAAGCTGTTTACATTGATGTCCTATTTGGTTTATTAGCATTACTTTAAAATGTATTCATAAGTACTTTTTAAATCTCTCAGTTTTTTCCGTTTATTTTTATTTTGAGAGAGGGATAGAGAGTGAGTGGGGGAGGGGCGGAGAGAGAGGGAGAGAGGGAGAATCCCAAGCAGCCTCCACACTGTTAATGCAGAGCCCAATGTGAGGCTCGAACTCAACAACTGTGAAATCATGACCTGAGTGGAAATCAAGAGTCAAAACCTTAACCGAGCCACCCAAGCACCCCCTAAATCTCTCAGTTTTAATGATGTGAAAAATATCCACAGAGATAACCCACATGGCTCTTTAGAGTCTTCAATAATACTTAAGAAGGTAAAATTATCCTGAGAATACCGGATTCAGATGATCTTCCTCTACCCTTAAAACTGTTTTCAGATAACATGACTTTATATATGGAAAACCCTAAAGACCACCGAAAAACTGTTAGAACTGATAAAGGCATTCAGTAACCTTACGAGATACAAAATGAAGGACCCCCAAATCACTTGTGGGTGTGGTTTTTCTAAAGCCATATTGTTTTCCTTTTTTTAAAATGTTTGTTTGTTTGTTTGTTTGTTTGTTTGTTTAGAGGGAGGAGGAGCACAAGTGGGAGAGGGGCAGAGAGAGGGAGAGAGAGAATCCAAGCTGAGAGCGCAGAGTCCGATTCGGGGACGGATCTCATAAACCATGAGATCACGACCTGAGCGGAAATTAAAGACTCCAACGCTTAACTCACTGAGCCACCCAGGCGCCCCTCACTTGTGTTTTTTTATACACTAACCAGGAACCGTCCAATAAAGATTTTTTTTTTTTTCCTGCAAAAAGCATTATTGCTTCTATCTGGCCTAGGGCTTGGGAGAGGGCTGCAGGGTGGTTAAAAAGATGCCTAGGGGCTGCGGGTAGAGGCTCTGGCAGAAGCCCCCACACCAGGGGGTGCAAAAGGGCCCCTCAAAAGCCGTGGGCTCCGGAGGCTGCTAGGGGGCAGGAGGGTGAGTCTCTGGAAGAGACGCTGCGCAGCCCGGCCCCCGGAGCTCATGCAGGTGCACCCCATCTTCCTGACGAGGTTCACCTGCTCCTCTAGGATCCAGTTTTCCGGCAAAACCCAGAGTGTGTGTGGGCGGGGCTTGCAGACCCAGAAGGGCCTGCTTCGGGGTTTTCTCCTGGGCTGGGGCGGCTTCCACTGAGTTCGGGGTTTGGCCCTGTCAGTCTTGGGAGGCTTCTGCTCGTCCTGGAAGAGGGCACAGCCGTGGTGCGGGGTTGGCATCGAGGGGCTCCCAGTGCCTTGGCGCTGGTCCTCCGCCCACTGGCGGAGGAAATGCCCCAGCCGTCCAGAGCCACACCGTCGCGGCGGAAATAGAAGCTGGGAGGGAGGGAGGGTAGGAGGCCCCCAGATGCAGGTTGATTAGGCTGCAGGCCACGTGGGTGGAATAATTCTGGCAAATCTGGGAGCTCAGTAGCTGGTCGACCACAAGGCGCTAATCTCAAAAGCAGGTGTTGGCTGGTCCCGGAGGCAGGGTGTGGTGTGAAGATGGTTCTGAAGGTTGCCTATGGACGTTGATCAGATGTTGGAAGAAATTGAAGCCTGGAGAGAGGTCAGGTAGGCCCACAGATGAAGGTTGATGAGGCAGTACCAAAGTATGGACCCACAGATTACTAATTACAAAGAGATACACTTGACAATAAAGAAATCAGGCGGACACCATTTTAACTAAATGATCAAATATATCCCAAGCCTCCCGATGTGGTACACACATCATCATCTATACAGTACTTCTTCCAAAATTAATATAATCATCGCAAAAATAGTTGGACAAATATCGAGGGACATTCTGTAAAACAATTGACCTAGACTCCTGAAAAATATTAGCCATGAAAGATTTTTTTTCTCTTCTTTTTTAAAAATGGGAAACTGCTTTCTCTTTATCTAGGCCTTAGGAAGAAAATTAACTTTGGTCACATATTCCCTTTTTAAAAAAATCCAGTTTTACATATAGAAGACCAATTGATCAGAGAAGTAATTTTTTTTTATGTCAAATCGGGCCAAGTTTCATCAAAAATATAATACACTATGTAATTCATATTATGTAAAGATTGCTTGGGATCGTAACATTCCAAATGTATGACAGTTACCATCCCATCCTAACAGATGTGAAAGTATTTCCTTTCGTGTTGCTTTGGTTCAAAGGCCAGTACCTAATCTTATGCCAACAATAATTTAGATTGCTATCGGCAGTAGAAATATCCATGATGAATAGTACTACTATTACAAAGAATAATACAAGAATATTTTTCATGAACATATCACAGTATCAGATAAGATTTTATGAGAGAAAAATATACAGGAACAAAAAAGGTGAAACAGTTACCACGAACTATAAAATGTCCTCCCTGGGGCGCCTGGGTGGCGCAGTCGGTTGAGCGTCCGACTTCAGCCAGGTCACGGTCTCGCGGTCCGGGAGTTCGAGCCCCGCGTCAGGCTCTGGGCTGATGGCTCGGAGCCTGGAGCCTGTTTCCGATTCTGTGTCTCCCTCTCTCTCTGCCCCTCCCCCGTTCATGCTCTGTCTCTCTCTGTCCCAAAAATGAATAAATGTTGAAAAAAAAATTAAAAAAAAAAAGTCCTCCCTGTAACTGTAATTGAAAGGTTGTAAAAGGATGGGATTGGAAATTTGACGGTGCTGGGGTACCTGGGTGGCTCAGTGGGTTAAGCAGCAGGCTCTTGGTCTCATCTCAGGTCATGACCTCACGGTTTCGTGGGTTCGAGCCCCACATCAGGCTCTGCACTGATAGTCCGGAGCCAGCTTGGGATTCTCTCTGCTCCCCCTCCCTCCCCACCAACTCATGCTGTCTCTGTCTCTCTCAAAATAAATAAACTTAGACATTTTTTAATAACAAAGAAGTTTGATGGTGCCAATAAGAAAGAAAATTGAGTACTGTATTTATTTATTATCTTCGACAACCCTTACTCTTTGTCAAAATGGTTATAGTCATACCCATACAAGTGTAACCCATAGTATCTGCAGGCACTCTTTTAAATAATTATAATGTAAAAGTCTGTGCTGTATAGTCCCCCACTGTCCATTATAATAAGGCTTTTATTTATATTCATTTTGATTCCAGTATAGTTAACATACAGCGTTATATTAGTTTCAGGTGTACAATAGAGTGATTCAACCGTTCTATATCTATACATTATTCAGTGCTCATCACGATAGGTATACTTTTTTTTGTA
This sequence comes from Herpailurus yagouaroundi, assembly GCF_014898765.1. Lineage (NCBI taxonomy): Eukaryota > Metazoa > Chordata > Mammalia > Carnivora > Felidae > Herpailurus > Herpailurus yagouaroundi. The sequence continues at coordinate 11,027,463 of NW_024412402.1, read as the reverse complement.
AGTTTATTTGAGAGAGAGAGAGAGCGAGAGAGCGCACATGCACGGGGGAGGGGCAGAGAGAGAGAGAGCGAGAGAGAGAGAGAATCCCAAGCAGGCTCTTCCCTGCCAGCACAGAGCCCAACACAGGGCTTGATCCCTCGAACCATGAGATCATGACCTGAGCCGAAATTAAGAGCTGGACACTTAACCCACTGAGCCACCCAGGCACCCCATCATAAGAACCTTCTTAATCCCTTTCATTTATTTTACTCAGCCTTCACCCACCTCCCCTCTGGCAGCTGCCAATTTGTTCTCTATGGTTAACAGCCTGTTTTGGGGTTTGTCTCCTTTTTCTTTGTTCCTTTGTTTTGTTTCTTAAATTCCACATATGAATGAAATCATGTGGTATGTGTCTTTCTCTGATTTATATCACGTAGCATTATACTCTCTAGATCGATCCATGGTGTTGCAAATGGCAAGACTTTACTCTTTTTTATGGCTGAGTTACACACACACACACACACACACACACACACACACACACACCACATCTCTCTCTCTTTTTTTTAATGTTTATTATTTATTTTGAGAGAGACAGAGAGAAAGAGAATCCCAAGCAGCTCCAGCCATCAGCGTGGAGCCCGACACAGGGCTTGATCCCATGACCATGAGACCGTGACCTGAACAGAGATCAAGAGCCAGACGCTCAACCAACTGAGCCACCCAGGTGACTCTATCACATCTTCTTTATCCATTCACGTATTGATGGACAATAGGGCTATTTCCATGATTTGACTGTTGTAAATAATGCTGCAGTAAATATAGAGGTACATATATCTTTTTGAATGTTTTCATGTTCTTTGGGTAAATATCCAGTAGTGTAGATCATATGGTAATTCCATTTTTAATTTTTTGAAGAACCTCCATACTGTTTTCCACAGTGGCTGTACCAGTTTGCACTCCCACCAACAGTGCATAAGTGTTTCTTTTTCTCCACATCCTCTCCAACACTTGTTTCTTGTCCTTTTGATTTTAGTCATTCTGCAGGTGTGATGTGAAATCTCATTTTTTTAAAGTTTATTTAGAGAGAGAGAGAGAGTGCATGTGGGGGAGGGGCAGAGTGAGAGAGAGAGAATCCCAAGAAGGGACAATCTCTACACTGTCAGAGCAGAGCCCGACACGGGGCTGGAACTCATGAACTGTGAGGTCATGACCTGAGCCAAGACCAAGAGTCAGATGCTTAACTGACTGAGCCACCCAGGCAGCCCATCTCATTGTGGTTTTGATTTGCATTTCCCTGATAATGAGCGATGTTGAGCATCTTTTCATGTGTCTGTGGGCCATCTGTATGTCTTTGGAGAAATGTCTATTCATGTCTTCTGCCTATTTTAAAAATTAATTATTTTTGAGTAATCTCTGTACCCAATGTGGGGCTTGAACTCACAACCTTGAGATCAAGAGTTGCATGCTCTACTGACTGAGCCAGCCAGGCATCCCTCTTCCACCCATTTTTAATTGGATTATTTGCTTTGTGGTGTTGAGTTTGTATAAAGTATCTTTATATATTTTGGATACTAACACTTTATTGGATATGTCATTTGCAAATATCTTCTCCCATTGAGTAGGTTATCTTTTAGTTTTGTTGGGGATCCTTCACTTCATCCGGGTGCTCAGTTAGCTTGGAGTTCTTCAGCAGATTCTTCTTTCTCCGTGAACCACTTTCAGAGTCATTTGGACTTTCAGAATCAGGTGAATCATTATCATCATCATCATCATCATCATCATCATCATCATCTCCAGCCATATTACCTTCTGTGCCATGATCCTCCTACCTCACTGAAGCCAAGTCTACAATGTCCTCAACATCTTTCTGATAGTTTATTATCTGTACTTTGCTGATATTAAGACTCCCAGTTCTTCATTACTTTTATCTTCTCCTAAATCGGCTGCCTCCCAATTGCTAGATCCAAGATTGTCATCTGGGAGGCTGAATGCTTCATCTTTCTGCTCATGGGAATCCCTGGCTGCATTCATTGTTCTGGGTACCCAGACGGGAAATGAGGGGAAATACCGAACCCACCCACGATTCTCATCCAAATCCAATCAAGGGCACCTGGGCGGCTCAGTCGGTTGCCCATCTGACTTTGGCTCAGGTCATGATCTCACAGTTTGTGAGTTTGAGCCCTGTGTTGGGCTCTGTGCTGACAGCTCAGAGCCTGGAGCCTGCTTCCGATTCTGTGTCTCCCTCTATCTCTGCCCCTCCCTCACTTGTGCTCTCTCTGTCTCTCAAAAAATGAATACACGTTAACACAATAAAAATAAAATAAGAGCTTTCATGAGGCATTCTGGAGTGGCACTGGTGGTGGCTGATTGCAGGCTTCTCCTCCCTTCCCTGATCACCTTCCTAATCTAAAAGATCTTTGCTGTCAACTTTGGAACACTTAGAATTCTTTCAGCAATTCTCCAGTAGTCTGTGAAAGCGATTACCTAAATTTTCTAAATTCTTATCTAAATCTTCTGTTGAGGGGCTCCTGGCTGGCTCAGCTGGTGGAGTATGTGACTCTTGATCTTGGAGTTGTGAGTTCGGGCCCCACTTAGAGAATATTTAGAAAAATAAAATCTTTAAAAAATAATAATAAATCTTCTAGTGAGTCCTCACATGAACCTATGAGGTTGGTAAGAAACTGGGGTTCGTAGAAATTATTACCCAAGGTCACATTGTTAAAATGTAATGGGTCCAGGATTAGAATTTAAGGTTTATTCCTGGCCAGGCACTTTATTTTTTATTTATTTATTTTTTTTAACATTTATTTATTTTTGAGACAGAGAGAGACAGAGCATGAACGGGGGAGGGGCAGAGAGAGAGGGAGACACAGAATCGGAAGCAGGCTCCAGGCTCTGAGCCATCAGCCCAGAGCCTGACGCGGGGCTCGAACTCACGGACCGCGAGATCGTGACCTGAGCCGAAGTCGGACGCTCAACCGACTGAGCCACCCAGGCGCCCCTGGCCAGGCACTTTAAACACCCCGTGTATTTTGTCTTAACTTTGTCCCCAGCAGTCTGATTACAAATCAACTGTTCATACTGTATTTATTCAAGACCGCTTTAATTTCTTACAGAAAAGACTGTGCTCTCTACAAGGCCTTTTCCAGACTGTTAACGCGGAACAGTGATTGGTAGTGGGAGGCGCTCACTAAAAACTGGTATGTTGAATGCCATGGGTTAAAGAAGGGACCTACGAGTCCAGCCCCTAAGGGGCGCTGTTCTCACCCAAGGACCAGTACTACGGGCAGCTTTGGACTACACCCTTGGAGGTGGACTTGGCTCTCAGCCAGCTAGGCGCAGGCGGAGGCCCCGCCCCCTAGCGAGCGCATGCGCATGCGCATGCGGTCCCGCCTCCGGGCTCTGTCCTATTCCGGCTCCCGCCTGCGTGCAGGTAGCGGGACAAATGCTGGGGAGGGGTGCCACCTGAAGGCGGGGCTGGAGGGGGAGTCTCGGGTCTTGGGGCTCCTTTGTTAGAGCCCCAGTAAAGGTTGCCGTAACTTCCGATCCAAAGCGGAGGTGTTCCTGCAGCTGCCCCTTCTGGGATGAGGGGCAGTTCCTGAGTCTGGGGGCCTCTGAGGCGCTGCTCCGGACCAGCATGCACCTGCTTCTTTTTGTCGCACCAGTCCGGTGTCTCCGTACCTCTCCGGCTGCCGGGTCTGTGGCCTCGCAGCCCGAGTCAGGTGTCCTGGGTAGCTTGAGGACACGGGGCTGGGCAGGTGCCGAGAGCCTGCGCCTGGCCCCGTCCTGCTGGGCTGAGCCACTAGGCGCCTGGAGCGAGGAGCCTCCGGGAGACTATGAGCGGTCGCCCTCTCGGCTCTCGCCTACGCCTTCTGCTCCAATTGCTTTCCTAATCGAGCGGAAAAGCCCGGGGGCGTGTTGCCGGGGCCCCAGAACGCTAGCGGGCTCGGCAGTGCAGCCTGAAGTCCGCGGGTGGACCTTCCCGCTCACGGGTCGTGCTGTCACTCGCCCTGCAGCCCCCAGCCAGCCAGAGGGCACCCCACACTGGCGTCATAGAGTAAAGGGACCAGAGGCAGCTGAGTGACCATGACCGCAGGCTTTACAGGGGCTTTCAGTGCAACAGGGGCTTGCGCTGGGAAGTTCCCCTCGCTTACAATTCTGCAACTATCCATAAACAGCTACATCCCGATGTGTGCTAGGCATTGGGAGTTACAGGGCTTGAGTCAGCAGCCCTAAGAAGGCTTGGAAGTGGGGGTATGTGTCTGTGTGTGTGTGTAGAAACTAACCGAGCACCTAGTGCAGTGTCTGGCAACCAGTAAACCTTGGCTGAATGAATGAGAAGGTAGGTGGCTGAGGGAGCAGGGCTAGAGAGGGCAGCTCTGTTTTATCCCACCCCTGCCTCCCCTGGGCTCAGGCAGACAAAAGTAATTAGGTTGAGCCTTTAATCACAGCTGGTTTCACAGGCAGGCGGACAAGGAAGAGCGGAGAAAGGCAGAAATTCTAGGGACACAGCGTGCTGGCTTATGGGCAGTGCCTCCCTCTGGGACCCCCTCCAGCCCCCACAGATTCTCCGACAGTAATCTCCTGTTTTCTTGTCTCCCTCAGGACACTGGGTTCCCTACGAGCTGCCCCAGGCTTAATGATTGTCCAGAAGGTGGCTATAAAGGGAGCCTGGGAGGCTGGGTGGAGGAGGGAACAGAGAAAGCCTAACTCAGCAGATCTGGTCACTGAGAGAGCCACAGGCAGGAGCTGTGGTCGGAGGCTTCGCGTCTTGGCCACTGGGGCCTGCTCCCTTCCACCATGGCCGCCCAAGGCTACGGCTATTACCGCGCTGTGATCTTCTCAGCCATGTTTGGAGGCTACAGCCTGTACTACTTCAACCGCAAGACCTTCTCCTTTGTCATGCCGTCGTTGGTGGAGGAGATCCCTCTGGACAAGGACGACTTGGGTGAGCCACGGAAGGGCAGGGTGGTGGGCCCTGGGACCCAGGACCCGTAGGACAAGTTGGTGTTGGTGGCAGTGTCGTGCATAAAGGCACGTAGCGTGTGTGGAGCGTCTGCACAGTGGAGGGTAGGGAGAGTCGGCACACGCCGACCGGACTCTGAAAACCATACGCCTGGCTGTGGGCTAAGCACCAGGAGTGTAGTCGATACGCGTCTGAGGAGGGCTGCCTATGTGATGTGTGTTTGTGTGCCTGTGACCCACACGCGCCCCCAGAGGTCTGGCTTATTCCGAGTATGTTTAGGGGGCTTCTGGGCATGGTTTCCACACCTCGTGGGTGCGTGCTAAGACCACAGGGTGCACGCTGGCCACTGACGTCGTAAGCAATGGGAACTGGAGACTTGGCACAGAAACTTCACGTGGCCCCGCACGCTACATTTCAGGGGGAATAACGTCCTTGATTCCAATTCTAAGCTCTTTGCCCCATGCCCAGCGGTGGGGGTGATGGAACTGCTAGAAGCCCTGGGTCGGCATCCAGGGTGAGGAGGAAATGTAATCAGGCATGGGTAAATCCCAGGGTGGGGCTGCCCTGTTCTCCCCTTCTTGCCCCCTGACAGCTGCAGCTGGAACTCTTCAGGTTGAAAAGTCAAGGGTCAGCCTGGGGCTAGCGCCGGCGGTGAGAGGGGTAGCGGCGCCCCCTGAAAGGGTGCTGGGATTCCAACACAGGCTGCTTCTGGTCCCCTTGGAAGGAACCTATCTCGCCCTGCCAGGCACCTCTACACACGTGACCCCATGCCTTCCTCCATCCCTCCTGTGCCCTTGCCCTGGCCCCTAACCCCCTAGGTGTGCTGCTTCCTGCTCCCCTCCCCTGCAGGGCTCATCACCAGCAGCCAGTCAGCAGCCTACGCCATCAGCAAGTTTGTGAGCGGGGTGCTGTCTGACCAGATGAGTGCCCGCTGGCTCTTCTCTTCTGGGCTGCTTCTGGTTGGCCTGGTCAACGTAGTCTTTTCCTGGAGCTCCATGGTACCTGTCTTTGCTGCTCTCTGGTTCCTCAATGGCCTGGCACAGGGGCTGGGCTGGCCTCCCTGTGGGAAGATCCTGCGGAAGGTGAGTGTCTGCTCCCAAGAAGCCAGTTGAGACTGGTCGAGGGGATACCTACAGGGCACGTGGGAGTACCAGCACTCCCATCCCCGCGCGGGTTCCTCGGGAGTTCCAGTCCAACTCCTGTTGCTCGTCGAGATATTTTAGGAGCTAAACATGGTGGGATCAGGTGGCAGATGAGGGAATTGGCCCTGCCAAGTAGAGGCGCCCTCTTCCTCGTCCCTGTAATGTGAGCTTCTAGGTCTGCCCCTGCCCCACCTGACCCTCACCTTCAACGTGTTTAACGTGGGCACCTACTCTGAACCCTCTGCCCCGCAGTGGTTTGAGCCATCTCAGTTTGGCACCTGGTGGGCCATTCTGTCAACCAGCATGAACCTGGCTGGAGGGCTGGGCCCTATCCTGGCAACCATCCTCGCCCAGAGCTATAGCTGGCGCAGCACGCTGGCCCTGTCTGGGGCGCTCTGTGTAGTTGTCTCCTTCCTCTGTCTCCTGCTCATCCACAATGAACCCGCTGACGTTGGGCTCCGGAACCTGGACCCCGCCCCCTCCAAGGACAAGAAGGGTGAGCACGCACCCAAGCCGAATCACTGGGGCACCTTCATCCACCATTCATTTGGCAGACTTTCACTGAGGTCTGGCTGTATGCCTGGCCCTGTGCTAGCCGACGGAGGCAGGGGGAGGGATGGTGGTGGCAAGTTGGTGGGGAGTAAATAAAACTCCGTTCCAAGAGACACTTAAGTACCAGACAAGCGGCAGAGCCAACAAATGCTGTGCGACTCATGTTATATCCCGGTCCTTCCTCACAGCAGAGCCAGACTTCCCTGTCCTGTCCTGGACAGCATCCTAAGCTTAAGTGGCTTGGGTGCCTTCCTCCATGTGCCCTGGTCCCTGTTTCATTTGCTGAGGCCTATAGAGGAGGGGACAGGGTAGAACAGTGGGTAAAGGGGTGCCTTCCTGCTGGTCCCTGGCTGTGTGGATGGACTCTGGCCCTGTGGCTGGTTAATGAGTGGTGGGGGCTCAGTCGGGGCAGAGCAGCAAGAGTGGAGCCTCAGGCCTGGCCTCCTCCTGCCCCCAGGCTCCTCGAAGGAGGAGAGTACTTTACAGGAGCTGCTGCTGTCCCCCTACCTGTGGGTACTGTCCACGGGCTACCTCGTGGTATTTGGAGTAAAGACCTGCTGTACTGACTGGGGCCAGTTCTTCCTCATCCAGGAGAAAGGACAATCCGTCCTCGTGGGTAAGATGAGTTTGGAACGGGGGTGGGCCTAGGAAGCAGGAGTCAATGAAGGGGATGGGAAGTTCAGGCCCAGCTTCTCTTTATCCCTTCCTTCTTTCCCTGAGGCCAGGCACTACTCAGACAGCTGTGGTCGGTCACCCTTGGGGACCCTGTACCTCTCTGGGTTTAAGCCAGTCTGGGACAACCCCAGTGTGTAACACCCACCCTTCCTTTCCCTCTTCCCACCACAACTCCCTACTCCAGGTAGCTCCTACATGAGTGCCCTGGAGGTTGGGGGCCTTGTAGGCAGCATCGCAGCTGGCTACCTGTCAGACCGGGCCATGGCAAAGGTGAGTGGGCAGACAGGACAGGAAGGAGGAGGGTCCCTTTAAATCTTCCCAGCGTGACTGGGACAGGCACCAGAGAGGCGGGAGCCCTGGGGCACGGGCAGGCTGGCATAAGCCAGTTTAGGTTGGGGGAGGTTGGAATGATTCCAGGCTGCCGCTATTCGCTGGGGGTGTGAGGGTTAAGACTCTTGGGGAAAAGGCTTTAAATGATGTCAAGGAGAGCTGGAATGTCTCTCAGCCTGGCAGTGGGCTTCTCCACAGCCCCAGGAAAACTGGGGTTGAGGAGGAAGCAGGTGCAGCTTGCCAGCACATGTCCCGACCCTGCCCCGTGGGGGAGGAAGGGATGTTGTGGAGTTTGGCCTCTGAACACAACGAGCAGGTCCCGGGGCCTCCCAGAGCTGCCCGGGGCCAAGAGCTGTGGTGGGACTGCCAAAGACCTGTCAGCAGAGGCCCTGCTGTATCAGAGTCCAGGGGTGGAGGTTCTCTGCTGCTTTTAGGCCCTGACATTGCTGGGACTGTATCCACAGGCAGGCCTATCCATCTACGGGAACCCTCGCCATGGCCTGTTGCTGCTCATGATGGCTGGCATGACCGTGTCCATGTACCTCTTCCGGGTCACTGTGACCAGTGACTCCTCCAAGGTAAATAAGGAGGGCCTGGCCCACAGCAGGCACAAGGATGAGAAAGCAAGGGCTGCCGACTCTCAGGCTTCCTCTCCCTGGCTCCACCCTGGCCCAGGCCTTTCTTTGCCTCTCAGATCTCCCTTTCCAGGTCTGTCTTACCTCGTGTCCTCTTTGTACTTTGGTGCCCCTCCTGGACTCGGGACTTGGTTTCCTTTTCTTTCCTGTGCTCCTCTAGGATGTTGCTTTCTGGACTCCAGCTCTTCACCCTCTCGCTGAGCTCACAGGCTTTACGGAGCACGAGGTGCCTTATCTCTGGTTTTCTTCCTGGTTTGTCTTACCCTTGTCCTACTGTCTTCCTTGCCCCTAGCCAATCCAGCTAGCATGAGTTCTGAGAAGAGATAGCATCTAACTTGGAGGGATGGCTTCTGTACCTCCTTTACCTACCCACACAAGCCCTCGGGTTGGCTCGGTGTGGCGCTCACTCCTCTAGCTCTGCCCTGTCCATTATATCAGAAAGTGGGGTGAGGGAGGTCATTTCCTGTGTCCTTACTACAGTTATTTGTTGTGTCCTCTGGCAGAGGTAGACAGGTAGGTAGGCTCTCTCAAACTCTGAATGCCACTCTGTGCTGCCCTTGCAGCTCTGGATCCTGGTGTTGGGAGCCCTGTTCGGTTTCTCCTCCTACGGTCCCATTGCCTTGTTCGGAGTTATAGCCAATGAGAGTGCTCCTCCCAACTTGTGCGGCACCTCCCATGCCATTGTGGGACTCATGGCCAACGGTAAGCGGAGTCTCCACCTCACCCCTACTTGTGCCTCGCACTTAAGCCAGCTATAGTCTAGGGCAGGCCCCGCCGGCCCTAGCCTCACAAATGACCCAGACTCTTCCCCTCCTCCTTGGCAGTGGGCGGCTTTCTGGCTGGGCTGCCCTTCAGCACCATTGCCAAGCACTATAGCTGGAGCACAGCCTTCTGGGTGGCCGAAGTGATCTGTGCAGTCAGCACAGTCGCCTTCTTTCTGCTACGAAACATCCGCACCAAGATGGGCCCAGTGCCCAAGAAGGCTGAGTGAAGACAGTACAGGCACCTGTGCATCCTCTCCCACCTGTGGACCTTCCCCTGCACAGGGCTGGGGAGGTGCGGGGGCGGGGAGAAAGAAAGTGGGGCTGCTCCGGCTACCGATGAACCTTGGATCGCCTTTTTTGCTCCTTTTCCCTCGCCCAGGTGGCGCTGGAAGTTATCAGTGGCTAATGAGGTCCCAGCTCCCCATCCTGTGCTCTATTTAAAAAGACAACTTTTGTTCTTGGACTTCATTAGCTCCAATTTCCTGCCTTCAAACAGGAAACCCCTACAGTGAGGGAGTCTCCAATACCCTCTTCCTCTCCTGGACCCTGCCCCACCCCCACCCCACCCCACCCCACCCCATCCCCACAAGAGGTGAGGCTCCTCCTGTAGCTGCAGGGCACCAATGGGCCATGATTTCTGCCCTAAGGCCTCTTAGCACCCGGTGAGTGTTCTTGCCAATACCTCAAGATTCCAGGCAGAGAGGAGGCCATCACTCTCACCAATACCCTGGGAACACCAGGGCCTGGGTGGGAGGGAGGAAGACTTGATAAAGAGATTAAAACTAGATTTGATACTAAACACAGTGAGCCATTCTTTCAATAGGGGTATTACAGACCAGAGACAGTTTTCCTTGGAAAATATTCTCTTGCTACCTGCTCTTTCCACCCCAAACAGGACAGACTTCATTTCCTTGGAATGGGAGATCTGACGTATACTCCTTTTAGCTTATGTCTCCTTTGCCTTCAACTTTACACTGTATAATTCAATGATCGTTTTAGAGATGAAGCTACTGGGTTTCAGACAAATTAAATACTTTGATGGAGGGAATCAGTAAACAGTGGCTTATAATTTTTTTTTTAATGTTTATTTATTTTTGAGAGAAGGAGATAGAGGGTGAGTAGGAGAGGGCCAGAAAGAGGGGGAAACAAGAATCGGAAGCAGGCTCCAGGCTGTCAGCACAGAGCCCGACACGGGGCTCGAACTCACAAACTGTGAGATCATGACCTGAATTGAAGTCGGCCACTCAACTGACTGAGCCACCTAGGTGCTCTGAATAGTGGCTTATGATAGCATAGTCAGAAAGCCTGGGTTCAAACTCATGCAGTTAGTAATCAGCTTTGAGACTCTGAGGCATAGAGTGTCTGTACCTTGCTAAATCTCTTGTCCATAGGAGAATGTACCCCCTGAGATTACGGCGAGGTTTAAGTTTGATAAAGCAGTAAAGGCTGGCTATAAACATTTGATAAATATTCCACCATCACCCTAGAAATCAGCAATTCTGGAACTAGACCAAGGTCCTGACTTAAAGCCCCAAGTTCATTCATTTAATGAATACTTATTTTTTTCTATTGGAACATATCTCATCTCAGAATTCTTTTCTCATTCCTGTCTACCCACCAGATCCTTTCCCCCCAAACCATCAATTAGGATAGCAAACACAGATCAAAGGAATGTTTATTTAGCATTTATGGACCTACTCCCTCCATAAATAAGTCTGTACAGAGTTGGGAAATAGGCCCACGATAGACACGGGAGGGCAGAGAGCAGTATTAAGGCTCAGGGATCAGTATGTGTCATCAGGCTCTGCACCCTCCCATTGTCAAGTGCACTAAGGAAGCTGTGAGGATCTCCATCGGAGTGGATACAGCAGACTTCCTGCTGCAGGATCTCTCAAAATTTGGGAGATCCATTGCAGGCTCAGCCTATGACCCAGGTCCAAAAGTTCCAGCCTTCTCTGCCACCTCCAGGGCTAACTTCAGGTTCTGGTCAAACAGCTCACACCTAGGCCAGACCCAAGTGGCACAGATGAGGACAAAGTGTAAAGTCTCAGACTCTTCCCCACTTTGGGTGCCGAGGTAGAGCCAGTGGAAACTCTTCCATGAAGGAGGATATGAACCCCACAGGAAAGTCTTTAGTCTCTCAAAATAGCAAGAAAAGGCTAGTCACTTTTGTTTTATTTGAAAAGTAACTCTTCTTACACTTTTGAAAAACATCTTTGGGGAAGAGCACAGAGAGAAGGGCAAGGACGCTTTGACCAATATCTGGGGAGGGCGACTACCTACCTGATAGGCATTTCCAGGGAGTAGAATGGATTCTTGAGGGCAAAGTCTGAGTAAATCTCATAAATCTTTCGGAGAAGAGAATCTATTCCAGCTTGCCTGGGATCTGCCAGTACCACAAACTTGATCCCTGGAGAAGGGCCAGGAATGGTTACCAAAGAGTGGAGAAAAGCAAATAACATCATCCTGTGTGTGTGTAGCATTTTCATAAGCCCATTTTTACTTTTATCCTATTGCTCCGTAAAGCAGGAAAACCAAGACTGTGGATCTGTAAGACCAGAACAGTAACATGACTTTATCACATCACCCAACTGATTGAGACCAAGCTTTGATTTCTAGCTCTGTCACTTAATTCCTAGTCATGTGGTCCCTCGGCAGCAAGTGCCAGGCAGGAAACAAATTCAGGAGGTTTTCAATTATCCCCATTAAGGGAGTGAGGCAATGACATGATCCAAAGGTCATTTCCATTTGGCATTCAAGTTTCATTTGGAAACACTTACCAAAACATGTGCAACATTAAGGTTTTATCTGCACACAAGATAACCATGGCCGAGCGTGCTGGGTGGTGTGGGCAAAACTGGCATCAGATTAAATATTGGTTTTGGAGTTGCAAAACAGACGTGTCCGTGCAATTGTCCCAGGAAAAGCTAACCACCACCCCCTTGCTTACCAAAGTTGTCTCTGGTCAGTCCCTTCCCCCAACCAGCCCCCAGTGCATCCCTTTGGCCTATCTGAAGACGCATACCTGTCAGTGTCTGGAAACAGTGCAGTTTGAACGTGTCGGTCTCCAGCATCTCAATGCCTGAGCTGCCCTGTTCTGGAGACAGCTGGGAACCGATTGCGAACAGCCTATTTGCAAAGGAGGTAAGGTTGGGAATGCACCCCACTGTTTTAAGGGAGGGGTGCTGCTCAAACTTTTCCACTGAAGTAACCCTAGCTGCTGAGGAGTTTACATTACACTCTGAGAGGTCAGAAGAGGCAGTGTGATGGTTTGTGAGTTTGAGCCCCGGGTCAGGTTCTGTGCTGACAGCTCAGCCTGGAGCCTGCTTCAGATTGTGTCTCCCCTCTCTCTGCCCTCCCTCTCTTGCTTGGGAGCTCTCTCTCAAAAATAAACAAACATTAAAAAAAAAAAAAAAAGGAAGAGGCAGCTTCCTCAATTGCCTAGCAGAAGCACCAAAATTTCTTTAAAATTCATATGAACTTTGCATGTAGTTTACACTCCTACTCTGCTGTAAAGCATTTTACCTTGAAAGCTTTGGGTGAAATTAACACTGGGAATATGTGCCAGGGTTACTCACCCCATGACTATAATTATCCAGCATATGTCATACTATAGTTGAGAGCAGGAAAAGGTCTTAAAGATCATTTAGCTCAGTTACCTTAAAGACTTAGAAACTAAAGCTGAGGGAAGTTGACTTACACAAGATCACACCATTGCCAGTATTATCTAAAGCCTAGTTATACTGGACTCGTTCTTTTTCTTTTCATAACACAAGAACTGATGACCTAAAAGGAGGCAAAGAGGGGCGCCTGGGTGGCTCAGCTGGTTGAGCGTCCGGCTCTTGGTTTCCGCTCAGGTCACAATTTCCTGGCTCCTGGGTTCGAGCTCTGCATCGGCTCCCTGCTGACACTGCAGAGCCTGCCTGGAATTCACCCTTTCCCTCTCTTTCTGCCCCTCCCTTGCTTGCGCGTGCTCTCTCAAAATAAATAAGCTTAAAAAAAAGAAAAGGCAAAGAAAGGTAAGCACTGCTGCTCAGGAGACTTCCCGTAGAACCACACTAATCCAGCTAGCCTAAGGGCCAAGTGAAGGCCAAAAGGCACTAGACAGGGTTGGGGGACTTACGAGTGAAACATGGAGGCCAGCATGAGCTTCTCATTGGAGGTGAGGCGGGGTCGGCCGAACCGAATGGACACCGGGTAATTAGCAGGGTTGCCCAGGTACTCCAGCACCTCTTTCCCATCGGCCGTGTACTTGCCGTTCACGTCCACGCCATTGATGGCCAGCACTGCGTGGCCCACTGTAGAGGTGAAGCTAAGGGTCAACGAAGCCCCAGCGTGGGGACTCCGCTGATGGGACCAGCGACCCGGCCTCACCCCCTCTCCCCCCACCCTACTGCCCAGCAGAGACACCAGCCCACTCCGCAGCACCGGGCCCGCCCATCGGACGCAATCCTAGCCCACCCCGGATGCCGTCGCGCTGGCCGAAGGCAACCAGCACACGCTCGTCGTGCAGCTTGAGCAGCAGATCAAGAGGGTAACTGAAAGTTTTCTCAGCCTCGGCCCGTGGCGCGTAGCTGTCCAACTGGTAGATGAGGCCGCCAGCTTTGTTCACCACGTAGACGCTAAAAATCGCCATTGCGGCCGCTGCCCCTCAGAGGCGGGGATTCGGCTTCTTCCAGACGGCCCCGCCCCGGAACCGCAGTCGCGGGACCCGCCCCTTGCCCCCTCCTCCCATCCTCGCAAAGCCGGCGCCTGCGCACTTGTAGCACCACGCTTAGCGGGATCGTGGGGGTAGTTACGGAAGCTGGCAGATTGTTTTCTCTCTTTATTAGTTTCCAGGACCAGGGGATAGCGACGTGTGACTACCTCACAACTAGCGGCAAAGTCCAAAAGGCCGCGGACACTGTTCGGGGTGCGCGGCTGGGGAACAACCAACTTCCCTACTGCCCGCTGGACGAGGGGGCTGGACCTACGACCTTCCGCTGCTGGCTCCGCCCCTTGGCCCGGAAACGTTTGCTGAGGGTGGAGGTTTCTGGGCCCGTGCGTGAGCGCCGCTTCCTTTTTTTGTCCGACATCTTAGCGAGGCTGCGGTGTTGGCTGTTGCTCTCTGAGCTTCGCTATGGTGAGCTCTTCCGAGTGGGAAACTGGTGCGGCTGTGAGAGCCGGGAAGCGCCGGGACGGGGTGGAGGCGGCACCAGACGCAGGGCCCCAGACTTGCCGGGCTGCTTCGGGCGGGCGGGGGGATTGCTTCACCCATGTGCTCAGGTAGTGAGGTTTGGGCGGGGTGGGGGCGCCGTTGCAGAGGGAGCGTGGGGCTGCCGTGTGATCTGGCTGCGTTCTCCCTTTTCCGCACAGCCGCCCAAGGACGACAAGAAGAAGAAAGATGCCGGGAAATCGGCCAAAAAAGACAAAGACCCAGTGAACAAATCTGGGGGCAAGGCCAAAAAGAAGGTAGGCGTGGAGTCCTCCAAGAGTGGGAGACACTGGGGACGCCGGGCCCGTGTAGCTGTAGTAATAAATGACGTGTATAGCAAATGGCTTTTACGGTTGTGGCGTCTAGAGTCCGAGGACTAGAATTGCGCTCTCAAACCGTTTTGTGTTTGGAAGAATGGGGTGGTACACGCTAAGTGTGAATGTAGTCTGATGGTCACGTGGTGTTCTTTTAATTGGTTTAGTGGGGCTTAACCTATACCCGAAACTCTTGCAGATGTGTTCGGGGGTGGTTGTTTTTTTTCTTTTTAATCTAACTTATCTTGGATAACGTAAATGGCAATGGGGTCTTTTTTTTGGTATCTTGGTTTCAGATTACTTGAATCTTCGTTTGCAGAGTTGCTGTAAATTGTAAATTTCGTAGATTTCTGCAGGGCAAGAACAGACAACTTTGCAGTATATTCCTATGGCCATGGAAAAAAAGTTGCGGTGACACAGATGGTTTGGTGAGGGAAAGAGTAATTTCTTCCAGGGAACGCTGACTGTCCTTTTTCTTTTGGGAGCAGAAGTGGTCCAAAGGCAAAGTTCGGGACAAGCTCAATAACCTGGTCTTGTTTGATAAAGCAACGTACGACAAACTCTGTAAGGAAGTTCCCAATTATAAGCTTATAACTCCAGCTGTCGTTTCTGAGAGACTGAAGATTCGAGGTTCCCTGGCCAGGGCAGCCCTTCAGGAGCTCCTTAGTAAAGGTGAGAGGGATAAATCGTACTGGTGTGCTTTTGCATGTAAAACTGGCCTGACCATGTTAGCCATCTTAAATGTGTTTTTTACTGGAATTTATTAAAACGGGCACAGGCTAACCAGTGATTGTAATATTCTAACATGCTATCTCTAGGGTAGACCTCAAAGCGGGGTTCTTGGCTAGTTTTGTGTCCTGTACCTCTTTGTCATCTTGGTGAAGCACAGGGATTTCTTGTGTTCTCAAGTGAATAAATCCACTTTAAGAGTTACAGAATAGGGGCATCAGTTGGTTAAGCATCCAACTCCTAATTTCGGGTCAGGTTGTGATCTCCTAGTTCATGGGAGGCTTTGGGCTTATGCTAACAGTGCAGAGCCTGCTCGAGATTCTCTCCCTCTCCTTTCTGTGTTCACACTCTCTTGGTCTCTCTCAAAATACAGAGTTACAGAAGTAACCCAAATGTAGTGAAATACAGTTACTAAAATATTAAAAGCTTTGATAGTAAATCCTTTTTTATTTCTGTGTTTTAAAAATCGAGTGGTGGGTCTACTCATAATCTCACTTTAATAGGAGTATATATATTTTAAGCCCCTGGAGTGTCTAGTATGGAAATATAGTGACTTTTAAGTTTTATTAAAGTGCAATAAGGGTAACCATCCCAAGAGCAGATAGTGGGTCCCTCATTTAGAAAGGATAAATCAGATTATCACCAAGAAACATAGGTATGCTTGCCTTTGTTATTAAACTCTCATGCTCAAATTCAGTATTTCTCATGTCTGTGAAGTATTTATTTCATAGGATTATGTGACAACCTTATCCGTATTTTCTCCCCAGGACTTATTAAACTCGTCTCAAAGCACAGAGCTCAAGTAATTTACACCAGAAACACCAAGGGTGGAGATGCCCCAGCTGCTGGTGAAGATGCATGAACAGGTAGGCAAGAACCTACGGGCTCATGGTATAGAAAGTCTACATCCCCCTGCTACATAAGGCTTTATAATTGTGATTTTTCTTTTTCTTTTGCAGATTCCACCACCAACTGTACATTTTGGAAAATAAAACTTTATTAAATCAAATAAGTGGGTATGTGTCTTTTCCTAAGAAAAGTAGTTACAAAGGATAAGAGAGAAGAGCAGGTATGGGTTTGTTGGCTTGGCTTTGTGCCTCATGGTGGTTGGAAAAGTATCAGGAAACATTTGGCTTTTTTTCTTTATGTGACTGTTTGCTCCTTGTCGCAGCTTCTGTTTTAAATTGATGTCTGAAAGAAAGTGAAGGGTTAACAGGATGAAGGCTGAGATCTCTCCAAAGGGGTAGTGGGTTGGGGTCCTGGCACTGGGCCCATACCTAGATTGCCAGCGGCGTCCATTATTCCAGACGCGGCCGAAAGAGGGCAGCCAGCCTACACTGGTGCTGGTGTCATGATCAAAGTTGGCCCCAACTCTGTCTGGGGGGAGTTTCTTCAATTTCTGTTTTTCTTCTGCAAAGAAGTAAACAGTTTTATTTGAGTAGGGAAACTTAACCCATTCCCACTCTGGAATTTTTTTTACTTACTTTCTTTAAGAAATTCTTCATAGGAGGGCCCTATTTGTTGGTTTCCAGAGCTGTATTCCTCATCTTGGACCATCCAGGGAGGTGTAGCTCCTGGAAAAGACCCATTCAGCAGAAATTAAGGCACTCTAAGTTTTAGGCTACTGTGAAACTGCCCTAGGTAAAAGCTCTTAACTGATTGATAACTAGAAATGTTCAAAAACAAGACTCAGGACCTTGGGAAGTTGAGGGCCCTGGACTAATTTAAAGCAACACACCTTACATGTGATATGATGTGCTGATACTTAATACCTTTGTTGAGGCATAACTGACATACAGCTGCACACATTGAAAGTGTACAATCTGAAAAGAAAAACCTTTAGAAATATTTCCTGTACCTCCCCATATCCCTTTTCACGGCCCCAGGGAACCATGGGTTTGCTTCTGTTACTCTAGTTTGCATTTTCTAGGACGTACCTGGTTTTGGTCTGGCTTCTAACAGTTCTGAGATTTATCTATGCTGCACTTAACAATAATTCCTTCCTTGTTGGGCACTACTCTGTCGTTGCTTTGTTGAGGGGCGTATGGGTTGTTTTCAGCTTGGAGGTACTGCCGATAAAGCTGTGACCATGTGTGTTGCAAGCCTGTGTGCAGGTAAGCTTTCTTTTATCTTGTAATGTCTGTATCCTATAACAGTGGGTATGTGTTTAACTTTTTAAACTCCTGAGCCATTTTCCAATTGGTTCTGCTATTTTACATTCCTGATAGCAGTATATGAGCGTTAACACAGTCCATCTTTAATTTTAGCCACTCTGATGAGCATCTTTTTACATGACTTCTGAGTTTTGAGAGTTCTTCCTGTATTCAAGATACAACTCTATCTTGTTATCCACAAGATAGTACTCCATACTGTACTTTAAAATTTTTTCTAAATTTACTTTGAGATAATGCGAGTAAGGGAAGGGCAGAAAGGGGGAGAGAAAGAAACCCAAGTAGGTTTTGCACTGTCAGTGCAGAGCCCCACATGGGGCTCAAACTCACAAAATGAGATCATGACCTGAGCTTAACTGACTGAGCCACCCAGGGGCCCCCGGTAGTACTTAATCAGTTTTATTCTTTAAAATAATTGTTTCTTACCATCTGAGAAACACTGCCTTAGGCCTTACCTGAGTGGATATTACCAATTCCTGGCGTGTCCTGTAGTTAGAAATGGAGGGGAAAAATTCCAGATGAGAAGCCAGGACAGGGTGGATACTCCTAGCTAGAGAAATGACAAACCACAGGAGCGGGGGAGGGGTAGTGGAAGCACTACAAGTGCTAGTTCTGGTTTGATGTTAAATCCTAAGAGCACAGATAACTGAGAAACAGTCTTGTCCTCAAGAGACTTCTGGGTCTCTGTAATGAAGATGTCCAAAAATAGAATGCCTGCTAGATGCCGGTAAGCAAAACCCTTTACTCACAGGGCATATGTATCATAGGGGAAGAGAATTAAGCATAAATCACACATTATGTTTGCAGCTTTTTACATGGTACTAAGTACATTTATAACAGGCAACCTGTTCAGATAATCATTCCATGAAAAGGTGACATTTGAACTAGGCTGAAGGAAGGTAAACATTTAACGCAATGATAACTACATGTGCAAAAACAGGAAGCACAATATGGCTGGCGTATACAACATAAGAATAGGTGAAGCAGTGACTTTCTGTGTTTGGGACAGGAGTGCAGGAGGAATAGAAACTTGCGGGAAAGTATATGTATCTGGAGGCCATCTTCTACTCAGGTAATAAACCAGACCTTGTTGACAGGAGGTAGGAGATGGAAGAGGAAATAACTCATCCACAATAGAATAATAGAATGGTAGAGGTTAGCTTCAAGTGCTTATGGGATATTTATAGATATCCTACATTGAGTGGGACTTGGGGGTTCTGCAAAGGATGAGATCTAGGCATTGGGGCAAAGGTGTGATGAGATCACTGGAGGATGAGGAAATGTGTCTGAGAACATACTATGGAACAACACAGAAAAGAAGGTAGGAAGGGTTAGAATAGGTACAAAACCCAGGAGAGATGGGTGTCCTGGGAACTAAGGGGGCATTGGCCCTGCCTGGCTGGCTTATCCATTGTACCTGATGGCCAATGAATGTCAAAGGTTGTCCTGTTTCCATCCAGTCAAGCTCCGGGGCTGGTGGCAGGTCCAAGTAGGAAGGCTGCTGTGAGGCGGAGGCCACTTGACTGAAAAAGACAGACAGGAGCCAGGCTGGCAGATGAGGTCCTTGAGCCATGAGGATGGCACAGATGAACTTTGTTCCCATTTCCCAGCCAGAAAGTTACAGAAGGCTCTAACATGTCAGACTCTCAACAAGAGTCCTTATCAAGTTTACCTGTTGGTCCCTTTCCAGCTTCCAAGCGCTGAAGAGCCTTCTTCTGGGTCTGGCACTGCCTGAGGCTGAGTTTGATTCAGGAAAAATAAATGTGTCTAGGACCCTTTAACAGTCTGTCTTGGCCATGCTCCCACCCTTCAGAAGGAAACTAGCATATGGAGGGTACTGTCCTCGCAAACTTCCCTCCGTCCCTCCCTCCTTCCCTCCCCCCTTCCCTGCCTTGCCCACATTGCCACTGACAAGGCCTGTCCCCCGGGCAGACAGTTAAGGGAATTCAAGCTGAGCAGATGAAGCATGGAGTCCATGAGTTCTCTTAGAAGAGCTGGTAGGTGAAATGCTGGACCTGGGAGAACCAGGGATCAAATGGATTTGGATACTGCTCTGGCTCCTCCGAGGGAAACCAACCTCTAAGACAGACTGAACCAGCTCCTGCCGGCTGTGCTCCACCTCACGGATCTGAGCTGCCATCTGTGGGAGAGAGGCTGCTTAGCTAGGTACAAGGTCGTAAGGTTGGGTCCTCCAGAGGCCTTTCTTTTAACTCACCTCTTTGATTACTTCATCCTCTTTTTCCTCATAGGAATCCAAACCTTTCACCATGGATTTCTTGAATCTAAAAAAAAAGGGCAAGTCAGCCAAGAACTCCAATCCCTGCCAGTTATGAAAAGACCTTCAGATCACTTTTTCTTTAAATTTTGGTAATTTCAAAATCAAAATAGAACAAAGAACACCAATGTACCTTTCAACCAGATTCACTGCTAACATTTTGCCATACTGGCTCCACTTCTCTTCTATGCAAACATTTCCTTTTTCCAAGTCAAAAATGGGCTTTAGAACATCATGAGACTTAACTGAAAACTTCGGCATGCACCTAAGAACAGGAAGAGCCTAAGATACCATGAAACCATTACCATACGTAAGAAAATCAATGATCAGAGCACCTGGGTGCTCAGGTAAAGGTCCGACTCTTGATTTCAGCTCAGGTCATGATCTTGTGGTTTTGAGATCGAGCCCTGCACTGGGCTCTGTGCTGAGCATGGAGCCTGCTTGGGATTCTCTCCCTCTCCCCAACCCCCAACGTGCACATGTGTACTCAAAACATTTTTTTTAAAAAATCAATTATCCTTTTTGATCAATTATCCTTTTGAATTGGTCCATATTTGGAACACCACCAATATACTTGCAGTTGTTTTTATCTTACATACACATGTAAAGGTATCAGAATAATACCAATACTACTGATACCACTATCACAAAAAAACTAAGCCAGCCTCAATTTCTTTGCAGTTTTTTAGTCCTTAGAAAATAGCCCTTCTTGAGGGTATACGGTCAGAATTTTGTGTTCAAGTTACTTAAATTCTTACTCTTTTGTGATACCAATTTATATACAGCTATGATAACTTGTCACTGTTTGCAATTAATTTTAGGATTTGCTTTCTGGCCTGATTTGAGTACGTAAAACTCTGAGGGAATGGCTCTACCACGGTGCCCTGGCAGCCTTGTGCCTATCCATACGGGCGAAGCCTAGAACTGTAGCATCAGAGTCTTAGCCGAACGCTTGTGTGATGCCCCTGGAATACAAGAGGATGGGAGAGCTGAAAAGCTGCTGTGGGGCCATCTGCCACTCACCTCCCGATCTCCCCCAACACCCCCAGGCTGTCATGAGAGTCTGTCATCACCTCCGGGCTCTGATGGCAGTCTGCTGCTTTCTGCCCACTCAGATTAAAGCTGTAGGCCAGACTGGGCTCGCCAGCAGCAGGGTGTCCCATGCTCACACTGCAGTTAGCTAGCTCTTTTTGTTTCAGAGTGGTTCTTTCTGGTGGGTGGGGCAAGGACCTGGGAAGTGGGCACTTGAGGTGTATTCTTTTTGCTGTGTATGTAATGAACAGTCTAAAGAAGGCTCGTGGTATCTTTACTGGTCAAATTAGGCTTGGTTTTGCCTTGTGCGTGTGACCTTGAAATTTATAAGATGCAGAAGTCAAAACTAATAAAAAGTTCAGGGGCGCCTGGGTGGCTCAGTGGGTTAAGCGTCCGACTTCAGCTCAGGTCATGATCTCACGGTTCGTGGGTTCGAGCCCCGCATCAGGCTCTGTGCTGACAGCTCAGAGCCTGGAGCCTGTTTCAGATTCTGTGTCTCCCTCTCTCTCTCTGCCCCTCCCCCACTTGCACTCTGTCTCTCTCTGTCCCAAAAACAAATACACATTAAAAAAAAAAAGTTCAAAGTGTCCATCCTCGCAATTCTCAATTATAACCTTTTCTGCTCAGCTATCCTTTATTCACCCACCAAAACCATCTGGAGCTGGGTCAGGATCTAAGGAGTGAGTGCTTTTTGGCCTCAGTTTCCCATCTCCTGCCTGTATGAACCACAGATTTGAAGGCAAGGTAGTACGTTTTAGGCATTTCTTATCATCCCCTTATCATTCTCCACACTGAGAAGAACAGACATGAGTTTTTTTGTAACTTTGGCTCTGGAATCCCCTTGGGCTCTGTACCCCATAATCTCAATATAGTCCCAACAGACGTAGTGTGAGGCTGCCTGTGTCCTCTTCCTGAAGCAGTCAGCACTCACCCCCACTCCGTGCTGACCAGCTTCCTGCACTCCAGTTTCTCAGGGTCCTTTAGAGGCCAGTTAAAACAGTCTAAAACTATTGACACTGGGGAGTACCAGTTTCTTGCACACTATAATAAAGCCTGTTCTATTTCTAAGGGACTTTATCTTCTCTGTACCACGCATTTAAATGGTTGGTTATAGTCAATTTTTGTTATATACTATTCTCCATTTGCTAACGGCATTGTAAATCCCACCCCCCCAAGTAGATATAAACCTTTCAAGGATTGTCATACTTTTGTGTCCAGTATAGTGCCTGGCACCATAAGTGCTATGAAAACGATAGATACTTATGAAGTCCCTACTGAATTTTCCAATTAGTAGAGGAAGCTCTAGAACCTGACACAGTCCCAGAGAAGCCCTATTCTGTTAGTTCACCTTTCATTACCAATGACTTACCGTGCATAGTCTTGGGAGGAGATCAGAAACTTCTCTTTCATCTGGAACTCTGCCTTGTTCTCCCACCAGAATCTGTTGGTTGCTTTCTTGTGCTCTGGGCTGAGAAGGAAGGAATAATCTCAATGATCTATTACAAAATATTACTCAGCTATGCAGACATCAGATACGTAGTGCACACTGACATCGGGGTTTCTGCCTCTGGGCAAGGCTGACGATACTGTTATCAGTCTCTTCCAGATGTCCAGTCTCCCTCTTCCAAGAAAAATAGAGGCATCTGATAGACGATGGGAGGTAATGCCGAGCCAGCTACCCAGCTGGTTTTCCCACCACTACCACTGGGGCCATGCAAGCCATAAACCCTTCTACCCCTAAAGAATGCAATGCCTAAAGGTGACTCAATCTACCCTCACCAAACCATCAAAGCGTTCTTCCTCTCCCCCACTCCTAAACCCTCCCTCCCACACAAGTAGGCGAGTGGGCTGGATGAGGCTCCCAGGCCGCTTCTCACCTGGCCAGATGCTCCAGCAGCCCCCCGTGCAGCACGGTCAGGTTTCCGTGGCTCAGGTGTTTCCGCACCTCACGGCCGCAGCACAGGCACCAGCAGCACCGGTCGTGCTCCGGCACGTAACGCTCCACCTGAGCGGCGCGGATGGCTTTGCGGGCGGCCTCCACCTGCGGCGGGGAGAGGCCGTGTAGGACCCCAGGGGTCCCCCCGCACCCCAAACCCTCGCGCTCTCACCGCAAGGCCCGCATCCCCGCCCCCAGGCGGTCCGCGGCCCCCTTCCGCCTCCCGCCCGCACCTGGGGCAGGAGCCGCTCCAAAGCCTCCTTCAGCTGCCGCTGGTGCTTGCGACTATACACGTGTCCGCGACCACAGAAGAAGGTCTGGCGGCACAGAGGACAACGCTGCGCGGGCGCCATGGGCCCAAGACTGGATACCCGCGACGACCTGCCGATCTCCGGCCATTCGGTGACCCCTGACCCCTCGGGGGCGGGGCGAACCCAGCGGCCCCTGCGGCCCCCAGCGGCCGGCAGGCGCCACTGCAGGCCCTTCTGCGGCTGCGCGAGTCTTTTCCGGGGCTCCCCGTAGACGCGCAGACCCAGCCATCCTCAAGATCCCCAGATGCCGTCTACCTAGAAAAAGTGGCAGCACCACTGTACAGATGCACGGAAAGGACACACGCAACAGGTGACACCGCAGGACCACAAATCGCACGCATGTCGGGGCATCGTCAAGGACCCGCATCAGACACTGCAACAAATCATAACTAGTATTATTAGGGTGCTCACTAATGTCCAGAGCTTTACATTACCTGCCTAACCTGATCCAAACAATGTGACGCACTACTATTACCGGCATTTTACAGATGGGAAAACAGGCACGGACAGAAAGGAACTTTGTGTAAGGTTGCACAGGTGTTAAGTGTAAAAGGCAGCACCTTGGGTTTCAGTGTTCATCAGTACCAGCTGGCAGTAAGGAATACATGCTGGAGGTGGCCTTAATTTAAGACCTAATCACAGCTGTACCCTTGCGGGGTATTCTGAGCAGCTGTTCCTGTAAAGGGGAAGCTATAAAGGGTACAGAATCATGGCTGAGGGTTAACAGACATTTTTATTCTGTAAACATGCTCATCTGGTGGAATTTTCATTCTTTACAAGCTGCTTTTCCCAGAAAGAACAGCCTTCCTGTGTGTCCTGCTCCCCTAAGCCTGAGGGTCTAAGGTGAATTGCTCCCTTACATGGCTGGAATCCCTAGGCTGTGATCTCCACCTTAGAGCACCCCCCCAAAAAACCTGAGGCCCAGCGCAGACCTTACTTACATAATGTGTAATGTGCCTGGGTGGCTCTGTCCGTTAAGGGTCCAACTTCAGCTCAGGTCATGATTTAGCTGTCAGTTCGAGCCCCACGTGGGGTTCTCTGCTGTCAGCACAAGGCCCGCTTCCGATCCTCCATTCCCCACGCTCTCTGCCCCTCCCCCGCTGGCACGCATGCACATGCGTGCTCTCTCTCAAAAATAAACATTAAAATAAAAAAAAATTTTTAGAATGTGCCCTACAGGGGCACCTGGGTGGCTCAGTCATTTAAGTGACTGACTCTTGATTTTGGCTCAGGTCATGATTGCAGAGTTTGTGAGTTCAAGCCCTGTGTCTGGCTCTGCACTGGCAGCATAGAGCCTACTTGAGATTCTCTCTCTCTCTCTCTCTCTCTCTCTCTCTCTCTCTCTCCCCTCTCTCTCCCTCTCCCCCCTCTCTCTCCTTATGCACCCCTCCCCCACTTGCTCTCTCTCAAAATAAATAAACTTTAAAAAAAGATAAGAAAAAGAATGTGCCACACAAAACTAGCACAGAGTCCCAAATTTCCCTTACATTTGTTACCAGTACTGGTGCATTAACCTGGATGGGCCACCATGTCTGTAGGTGGATACATAATTCAGGCCCAGAAAGTAGCCAGACTCCCCTTCAGATCTTGACTTCCTCTTTGAGCTCCCCTTTAGATTCAGGCCTCTGACAGATGTGACTCATTTTGAAGACCCCACAACACTCGATTCCTTGACCTCCCATCATTTCCCTGGGAGGGTCCATCCTGAATCTTGTCTGCCCAAAATTGCTCCTTCTCTGAATTCAAATTCTGCAGTTATATTCCGACCACCGTCTTTCATTCTTGAAGATGAGCACTCTAATCAATTCACTCAGAAAACTATTCAGTATCTACCAGCGACTTTGGTCTAGGTTTTCAAAGTGTGGCCTCCGGGTCAGCAACAGTAGAGTCTGTAAGCTTGTTAGAAATGAAAATTCTTGGGCCCATCACAGATGTACTGAATCAGAAACTCTGGAGTGGGGCCCAGCAAGCTTCAGTTGAATGAGTCCTTCAGGTGATTCTGATGATCAAGCAAGTTTGAAAATTACTGGTCTAGGTCTTAGGTCCTTGGCTTTGCTCTACCCACTGGATCCCAGGACTATTTCTACCATACTTCTATGGCAACCTGTTACTTCACTTGACCTTCCAAAACTTCATTTCATCAAACCCCGAATGCAGATCAACCCAGTCATCTGTTTTCCTCATTTGTTCCAAAGCTAGTCTACATTGCTTCGACTTCTACCTTCTCAGCCCTCTGCAATTTTGCTTTCGAAGCCGTCTCCCTAAAGTTCTTCACTACTGAGTGTTCAGTTGCCCACTGAACTTGACTTGTGTGAAATGGAACTCAACATCTTCCACTTCAGAACATTCCCTATTATCATGCTTCCACTGAATACAGCCAAGCTAAAGCCTGGAGTTTGGGGGAGGGTTATCTTGACACTTGCTTTTAGTCAGTCCCCATATCCACCCCACCCAAGTTGTCTTCTTGGATTTCTGAGATTTCTTTTTATTTTTTGTAATTATTTTTTTAATGTTTGAGAGTGAGAGAGCGAGAGAGAGAGAGCATGAGTGGAGGAGGGGAAGTAAGAGAGGGAGACACAGAATCTGAAGCAGGCTCCAGGCTGTCAGCACAGAGCCTAAGACAGGGTTTGAACCCATAAACCGTGAGATCATGACCTGAGCCGAGGTCGGATGCTTAACTGCCTGAGCCACCCAGGCATCCCTCTGAGATTTCTTGTATTTATTTATTTTGAGAGAGAGAGAGAGAGAGAGAGAGAGAGAGAGAGAGAGAGAGAGAGAATGAATCCCAAGCAGGGTCCATGCTAATAGCCCCAATGCTGGGCTCGATCTTATGAACTGTGAGATCATGACCTGAGCCAAAATCAAGTCATGTTGCTTAACCGACTGAACCAGCCAGGTGCCCCTGGATTTCTAAGATGTTTAAAGCCTGTTCTCTATTTTTTTTTTTTTTTTTTTTACTCCTAGAGCATACCTTGTTTCAATTCCCTTGCTCTCTTACTTGGATTCATATAAAATCTCTCTAACTGGTTTCCAAGTGTCTGGTCTATTTCAGCTCCATTTATCCTCTAGACTCTGGTTTTAAGAAAGTCTCTAAAATGACTTTCTGGATAGGGGCACCTGGGTGGCTCAGTGAGTTAAGTGTCAGACTCTTGATTTTGGCTCAGGTCGTGATGTCACAGTTCATGGGTTCAAGACCCCATCGGGCTCTGCACGGACAGTGCACCTGCATGTGTCTGTCCTGTCTTTTCCTTGGAATAGGTCACTTTTCCTTCCCACCCCATCGCTGCTCCTCTGTACCTCCCAGCCTCCACCTCTGCCTCAGAGGAGCAGAAGCAGCTACCCGCAGAGCATGGCTGGCTTTGGGTGCTTCTGGACAAGTGCCAGCTATTGTTTTGTAGACCTGGGGAAAGACCCAGGGCTGACTCCTCCTGTGAGAATTCTTCCCTAGCTCTAGACAGAGCTCACTGCTGTTATGTGTGCTTCCAGAGAATATGGAAGCTGCCTGTTAGAGAAGTCACTAGTGGCAAATCATGCATTTTTTTTAATGTTTATTTTTGAGAGAGAGAGAGAGAGAGAGACAGGGTGCGAATGGGGGAGGGGCAGAGAAAGAAGGAGACACAGAATCCAAAGCAGGCTCCAGGCTCTGAGCTGTCAGCACAGAGCCTGATGCAGGGCTCGAACTCATGAACCGTGAGGTCATGACCTGAGCCAAAGCTGGCCACTTAACCAACTGAACCACCCAGGCACCTCACAAATAATGCATTCTTACTGCCTAACAGGCCCCACGCTAGGCTTTGGGGGGGTGGACATAAACATGATTTATTCCATTGTCCTCACTGGTTACCAGTGTCAACGTGGGTGAGCACCTCTGGGCAGGGACTCTATTTTATATGTTGCTTGGTTCAGTGGTTCTCTATCCCATCAGCCTTAACACCCAAGGAACAGAGCAGACATTCTGTAGACTGTCTTTACCACCTTGGAATGAATCTTACTAATAAAATAACTGACCTACACATGCGATTTTGAAAAGATCAATATAACACTTTAACTGCAATAGAACAGAAAAATAAAGGGAAATTGTATTTCAATGGATAAACTGTATTTGAAAAGGAGATAGTCGGAAATTTGTACATACTTACAGTGAAGAGCTCAGATTTAAGAGCTGACAGTCATACGACTATTGACAATACTTTGTCTTTATATCGGCTGCCTGGATGTAATAAAGATTTGTTTATACATGCAGAATCCCCGTGAGTGCAGCAGACACAAACACAATCTGATACAGGCATGTGGTATTGGTGACTTAAATACCAGAGCAGCTTTGCTGTCAGTGAAGTGATTTTCTGAAATGGCAAACAACTC
The DNA here is from genome assembly GCF_014898765.1 of Herpailurus yagouaroundi. NCBI lineage: Eukaryota > Metazoa > Chordata > Mammalia > Carnivora > Felidae > Herpailurus > Herpailurus yagouaroundi. The sequence continues at coordinate 11,000,093 of NW_024412402.1, read as the reverse complement.
TTGGTCAACTTCCAAACCAAAAAAAGCACAATCATCCTTCATTTTACATAACAGTTGCATTCCTGGAAAGTTCAGTGTATCTTAAAATGGTGCCACAAATACGTTCTGCTTAGGTATAACCCCAGGTCAGGTTCTTGGCTGATCTCATGGCCAATGGCCTGGGGTAGAAGGGTCAGTTCTTCAAGGTCAAAGACTGCCTCCTGCACGGAGGATAGCTGAAGCCCTGGGTTCTGAGGGTGGAGCCCTGTTTCTGTGCAGATCTCCTGGGGGGAGAGGGGAGAGCAGGAGAGGGAATGAGAAAGGTCATTGCAGCCGTGTGGGAAATTCAGTATTGCCTTCAAGCACTGTCTGAATGTCTGGGGTATCCCGATGCGGCTTTAAACCTCATTCCTCTCTCACTCACTCGGGGCATCTCCGTACTCCCCTCGGACCCAAGGCTGGCATCTGGCCCTGCCCTGGACACCGCCCCTGCCGCCAGGAAATCCACAGCACCCAGCTGGGATCTGAAGTCTCTAAGGACTCCTAATCCAACCAGTGCTGTGGCCTCTGCTGAGCCATGGTGGAGACAAACAGCACGGGGAGGTACCCCATCTTGCCTCCAACTTCCCACCCCTCACTGCCACCCCTCCCACGCTCAAAACCATTAAATGGGGGTGGGGAATGAGGCTTGAGCCTGACCATCCTTTAACAAAAGTCTTTCCTCTCACCCTTCTCACTGCTCCTTCTTGGCCTCCTAGGAGGGTTTGCCTTTCCTTCAACAGCCCTACAAGTGATGTGCTTCCTTCTGCTTCTCTCCACTGTCCCCAGTTGATTACATCCCCTCTGTGCGCGGGTCGTGCTGCTTTGGGCCTTTGGCAGGGCTGGCCGCTACGAGCTAGCATCTCCGGAGACTATCCTCATAATCCAGAAAAATGGGATTTGCTCCAGGCTCCTGAACGGGGCCGAGTGTTTTCTTCCTTTGAGGAAAGAAGTGTAGGGGCTCCCTCGGCGGCGCGCCAGGCACCTGCCCTATTGCCTCTGGAGCATCCGTCAGCTCCAACGGCATCCCATTTCCAGCCCGAGAGCTGACCTCCACCTCCACCCCGTCCCCACCCTCAGAGACCACACACACACCACCAGGCTGCTGCAGGTAACTTTAATAAGGGATGGGCTGACTCCTGCTTCTTGGATTTAAAGGTCAAAGAGGAAGGGCATCACATCTGTAAGAAAAGAAGAGAGTCAACAGAATCTACCTGCCCTTTGCGGCTGCCGTTCCCTCAGCCAGGCCCACCTCGCGGCAGCTGACCTATTTTTCCCCTCAAGGCCCAAATGCCACCCGGTCTCCGGAAAAAGAAAAGAAACCTCCTCTGCACGTCGCCGCTCATACCGTGCGTCTCTCGCTGCGCCGCCACCCTTTCCCTAGGCTGCCGGACCGTGAGGCCAACTGCACCTCAGCTGTTTCTCCGTCAACTCCCTGGACCTCAAGTACATGCCTGGGTGGCTGGGGTCCCACCCGGGGCAGGCCCAGGGTCTCGGACCACCGCTATCCCCTCCCCTTCCAACAGAAGGTGTCCCCCCCCCCCCTCCACGGTGGGACCCGGTCTCCTTCCCCTCGTGTCAGGATGGTGGGGGGGGGGGCGCCCCTCGGCCCCACGCGTGCCAGGGCCTCACACCTGGCTGGCTCATGCACCGTTGGATGCTCTGCAGCCGACTGGAGGCCAAGGCGCGGGCCTCCTCTGCAAAGCGGCGGCGTCCCTCCTCAGTTAACTTCCAGAGGCAGGAGCGGGGCCGTGTGCCGGCGCCACCCTGCACGCTGGCCGGCACTTTCTCAAAGCTGTCTCGGAAACAGAGATTGTGACGGACGGTATTCTTCCAGCCTTCCGGGGCCGTCCGGAAAAAGGGGAAATGCTGTCTGCGGACAGGGGGGAACGGTGAGGAAAGATATGCTGTCTTCGGGAGACGCCCCATCTCGAGACGGTTGTCCCCCAGGCGCCAGGAGCCTCGGCCCCCTCTGTCAAGGTGGACGGTGGCAGGCTGGCCTGGAACAGCTCTCTGCTGACGGAGCACGCGGCAAAGCCTGACCCGGTGTGTTGCTTGTGCCAACCCTCGTTTTTTTTTTTAAATTCTAGAGAGAGCGAGAGAGCGAGCAGGGGACAGGGGCAGAGGGAGAGAGAGAATCCCGAGCAGGTTCCATGCTGAGCATGGAGCCCAACGTGGGGCTTGACCCCAAGCCCCTGGGATCACGACCTGAGCCGAAATCAAGAGCCAGACACTCAACTGACTGAGCCACCTGAGGTACCCCGCAAACCCTCGTCTTTTAAACCCAGTTTACTGCTCCCGTTCCGAGACTCATTTTGTCCTGCTTCCCTCTGAGGGCTCATGACTGTGACTTGTGACATGAACGGACCAGAATCAGGCCAAGCCTGTAAGAGGAATCCTGGTCAAGGAAGGATGCCGCTTGTGGATTAATATTCTGAGACTCTCCTGCTAGAGGGAAAGGGTCTGAGAAACCCCTCACGCTCACGTGTAGGCGACTGTTGAAGCTACATGCACATCCCTTCTCAGCCGGGTGCCCCCTGCTCCCCTGGGCGTGCGGGGACCTGTGCCAGGCAGTCTAGCCAAAGGGAAAGCATGTGAGAAACTGCTGGCGAAACCAGATTTTCTACTGGATAATCTTGACAGGGAGGATGGGAGAATTTCTGACCCAGGCGAATTTACGTTTTAAGGGACTAAGACGTAAAACGGTTAGGGTTTTCTAGACGTGAAAGGGGGTGGAGGTGGATGTCTTCCCTAACACAGGATACATGGACACCCACCTGGGGACAGCGCAGTACCAGTGTCTGGGGAAGGAGGCCTGGGAACACACTTATCCTTTCAGACCCAGATGGGGGAACTGAGGCAGCAGCTCAGGGCCAGGGACAGCTTGGAATGTGTCAGTCTGAGGGCCCTGACCCCCTCCTGTCCCGTCCTTACAGGGCCCCCCTCCCCGGGGCACGTACCGAGTGAAACTGTAGATCTGTTGCACGTTGAGGCCACAGGGGGCACTGTTTCTTAATGCCAGTGCAATGAGGTGGAAGTAATTGAGAGGGGGCCGGGACCAGAGCCTCCCCTCTTGGCTGCTGGCTTGCCGAAACCTCCGACTTTGGAGGGGGGCCCTTTTGTGAGGGGACGGGAGAGCCACAGAGGAGCTGTCATCCTGGTCCTCAGCCTCCTCCTCTTCTGTGAGCTAGAGGAGCACAGAGTAGGAACTGGTCCTAACCCCACCGCCTCTACTCCAGGGGTGCAGTGGCAGGGAGGGGGAGTGGTAGGGGGCCCTCATCGGGGCTTCTCCCCAACCCAAGGGCACGGCCTATTTCTGAACCCGTTAACCCTCGGTGGTCCCTAAGGATCCCTCTCTGATCGCATCATCCCTGCACCCTCCCTGCCTACAGCCCAAGTCCAGCCCAAGTCCAGCCCAGGACCCCAGAAACTCCTACCTCCCAGTTGCTGGGGGAAGAGGCAAACTGCTTCTGAGGGGGAGACTGCTCGCTGGAGGGCGAGGATGGTGGCAGTGACTCCACCGCCGTGGCTTCTGAGCAGCTGGCAAAGTCTTCCTCTTTGGGGGCTGGCTGAGGGGAGGGGAGTGCGCCTGGGAGATCCTCTCCCTTATGAGGTTCTGGGACCTCCAGCTTTCCGGGGGGATACACGATGCTGGGGTTTACCCACATCCACAGGTTGGGCTCAAGAGCTGGGCCTGTGCAGAGAAAAATGAGATTGTGCGCCACAGCTCACTGGCTTTGGGGTCCGGCCCAGGCCGCATGACCATGCCAGAGAACCCACTACCCCCACTCACCATCTTGATCAGAGTTGGGCGTTTTTCCCACAGGTACTTTTGGTGGTTCAACTATTCGAAGTCTATACCTGGCAACTGGCAAAAAGAAAGACAGAAGAGGGTCAAAATGTCCTAGTATTTCCACTGTGGCCCCAGGGTCCTGGACCACATGGCTGTGGGCCCTCCCTGGGGCGTTATGACACCATATTCGACTTCTCTGACCTCGTTCCACATACACTGTCCCTGAGCCAGTTCATGAATGCCTGTGGCCTCAGCCACTATCTATCAACGTAGGGCTTCCAAATCCGTACCTCCGGCCCAGACTCCTCTGCTTGCCCGTAAGTACCACTGGGCCTTGGAGATCTTTCCTTGCATAACCCGCAGGTACTTCAGACTCCACATTCCTGCAACTAAACTCCACCTTCCTGCTCTCCCTCCTGTATTCTTCTCTGCAAGTGGCACCACCATCTAACCGAAGTGGCTTGGGTCAGGAACTCGGAAGTGTTCTTGCCTTCTCTTTCCCATCCAGCCACACCCCAAGTCCAGCCATAACCCGAATGGTCTGTTTATCTGCTTTTCTCCAACTTAGTCCCCCTGCAGCTGGAGCATCTTCCTAAAATATTAATGCAATCCTGTCACCTTTCTGCTTAAACACTTTTGATGGCTTTCTATGACCCTTGGGCCAAACTGAAGTTTCTTGGGACAGTCTGCAAGGCCCTGGCTCCTCATCAGTGTTGGGTCATTCCTCCCAGGCTCTCCAGGTCTCCAACAGACCACACTCTAGATCCCGGGCCTCCCCACAAACTATTGTGTCTTTGCCAGATACACTCTTCTGTCTTCCCGCTGCCCTAGTTAATTGCTATTCACTCATCATGTCTCTGTTGAAACATCTTTCTAAAGCAGGCCTTCTCTGCCTGTCCAAACACTTCCCTAACACACATTTTATCCTAATTACTTTGCTTAGAGCCAATCACCAGGACTGTCTTTTTCACTGCCTGGCACATGGGAGGAGCTCAGCTTAACCTGGAGGAGCTCAGCTTAACTGGATGAATGAATACGTGGTGGGCTAAGAGTGAATCATACGTTTTCACTCATCTTGAGAAACTTAACGGAAGACCATGGGGGAGGGGAGGGGGAAAAATAGTTATAAACAGAGGGAGGGAGGCAAACCACAAGCGACTCTTAAATACAGAGAACAATCTGAGGGTTGATGGGGGGCTGGGGGAGACGGGAAAATGGGTGATGGGCATCGAGGAGGGCGCTTGTTGGGATGAGCACTGGGTGTTGTATGTAAGTGAAAAACCAGGGGAATCTACCCCAAAACCAAGAGCACACTTTACACACTGTATGTTCACCAATTTGAGAATAAATTATATTTAAAAAATTATAAAATCATTTGTGAAAACTAAAAAAATATCTGTATGATAATGTTCAGAGCAGCTTTAATCGTATTAGCCAAAAACCAGAAGTGACCCAGATGTCCTCCAGTGGGTGAACTGTAAACAAACTGTGGTCCCTCTGTACCATGAAATACTAAAAAATAAAAAGGAACAGTAAAAGAAAAAGAGTAAATCGAGTGTATATTAGAGCTATCTGCTTGGCCCTATGCTGGCTCCTTGGGGGTTAGTGGCAACTATTTCCACCTCACCCCCCCCCTCCAAAAGGACCCCTTGGGTGTCATCATACTGCAGTTGAATCTAGGTTTTTGTCTGGGAAATGATGATATACTTATTAGAGAGCTCAGTAATTAGAAAGAATGCCCATTTCATTAATAATAATGTCCAACATAGTATTGAAAAGAGGAAAAAGTAGAAAGAGATATAAAGTCAGAAAGAAAAAGATATAAAGTCAGAAAGAAAAAGGCAAAACTAGCATTATTTATAGAAAAAAATGTTAAGACAGAAACCATACAAAATCGATAGACAAATTATCTGAACCGACAAGAGCCTAGAAAGTTTGCTGGATATAAGAACAAATACTAATCACTGTTCCTCCATAGCTGCATGAAGAAACTGGAAAAAATAAAAAAAAAATTTTTTTAATTTAATTTAATTTATTTATTTTTAAATTTACATCCAAATTAGTTAGCATATAGTGCAACAATGATTTCAGGAGCAGATTCCTTAGTGCCCCTTACCCTTTTAGCCCATCCCCCCTCCCACAACCCCTCCAGCAACCCTCTGTTCTCCGTATTTAAGAATCTCTTATGTTTTGTCCCCCTCCTTGTTTTTATATTATTTTTGCTTCCTTTCCCTTAGGTTCATCTGTTTTGTCTCTTAAAGTCCTCGTATGAGTAAAGTCATATGATATTTGTCTTTCCCTGACTAATTTCACTTAGCATAATACCCTCCAGTTCCATCCAGGTAGTTGCAAATGGCAAGATTTCATTCTTTTTGATTGCTGAGTAATACTCCATTGTATATATATACCACATCTTCTTTATCCATTCATCTATCGATGGACATTTGGCTATTTCCATAATTTGGCTATTGTTGATAGTGCTGCTATAAACATGGGGGTGCATGTGTCCCTTCGAAACAGCACACCTGTATCCCTTTGATAAATAGTAGTGCCATTGCTGGGTCATAGAGTAGTTCTATTTTTAGTCTTTTGAGGAACCTCCATACTGTTTTCCAGAGTGGCTGCACCAGCTTGCATTCCCATATAAAAAAAATTTTTTTTAAAGAAGGTACTGTTTGTACACTGAAAACTATAGAAAGCTTATGAAAGAAATGGAAGAAGACACACACACACACACACACACAAAGAAAAAATATCCCATACTCCTGAATAGGAAGAACAAATATTGTTAAAATGTCGATACTACCCACAGCAATCTATGTATTGAATGCAATACCTATCAAAATAACACCAGCATTCTTCACAGAACTAGAGCAAACAATCCTAAAATTTGTATGGGACCAGAAAAGACCCCAAATAGTCAAAGCAATCTTGAAAAAGAAGACCAAAGCAGGAAGCATCACAATCCCGGACCTCAAGCTGTATTACAAAGCTGTAATCATCAAGACAGTATGGTACTAGCACAAAAACAGACACTCAGGTCAATGGAATAGAGAACCCAGAAACGGACCCACAAACGTATGGCCAACTAATCTTTGACAAAGCAGGAAAGAATATCCAATGGAATAAAGACAGTCTCTTCAGCAAGTGGTGCTGGGAAAACTGGACAGCGATATGCAGAAGAATGAACCTGGACCACTTTCTTATACCAGACACAAAAAGAAACTCAAAATGGATGAAAGACCTCAGTGTAAGACAGGAAGCCATCAAAATCCTCGAGGAGAAAGCAGGCAAAAACCTCATTGGCCTTGGCCACAGCAGCTTCTTACTCAACCCATCTCCAGAGACAAGGGAAACAAAAGCAAAAATGAATATTAGGACCTCATCAAAATAAAAAGCTTCTGCACAGCTAAGGAAACCATCAGCAAAACTAAAAGGTAACCAATAGAATGGGAGAAGGTATTTGCAAATGACATATCAGATAAAGGGTTAGTATCCAAAATCTATAAAGAACTTATCAAACTCAACACCTAAAAAACAAATCATCCAGTGAAGAAATGGGCAAAAGACATGAATAGACACTTCTCCAAAGAAGACATCCAGATGGCCAACCAACACGTGAAAAAAATGCTCAACATCACTCATCATCAGGGAAATACAAATCAAAATGTCATAATGGCTAACATTAACAACTCAGGCAACAACAGATGTTGGCAAGGATGTGGAGAAAGAGGATCTCTTTTGCACTGCTGGTGGGAATGCAAACTGGTGCAGCCACTCTGGAAAGCAATATGGAGGTTCCTCAAAAAATTAAGAATAGAACTACCCTACAACCCAGCAATTGCACCACTAGGTATTTATCCAAGGGATACAGGTGTGCTGTTTCGAAGGGACACATGCACCCCAATGTTTATAGCAGCACTATCCACAATAGCCAAAGTATGGAAAGAGCCCAAATGTCCATCAATGGATGAATGGATAAAGAAGATGTGGTGTGTATACACACACACACACACACACACACACACACACACACACACACCGGAGTATTACTCAGCAATCAAAAAGAATGAAATTTTGCCATTTGCAACTACATGGATGGAACTGGAGGGTATTATGCTAAGTGAAATTAGTCAATCAGGGAAAGACAAATATCATATGGCTTTACTCATATGAGGACATGAGGACTTTAAGAGACAAAACAGATGAACATAAGGGAAGGGAAGCAAAAATAATATAAAAACAGGGAGGGGGACAAAACATAAGAGATTCTTAAATATGGAGAACAGAGGGTTACTGGAGGGGTTGTGGGAGGGGAGATGGGCTAAATGCATAGGGGCACTAAGGAATCTGCTCCTAAAATCATCGTTGCACTACATGCTAACTAACTTGGATGTAAATTTAAAAAATAAATTAAGTTTTTAAAAAAAGGTACTGTTTGCAGTAGCAACCAAAAGTATACAGTATTCAGGAGTTAACCCATCAAAGAACGAACTAGACCTTCATGGGAAAAAGATGCAGTCACTATTTAAGGACATGAAAGCCTTGAATAAATGAAGACATAATATGTATTAAAAGATACCAATTACCCTCAAATTAATCTATACATTTTATGTAAATATTATAATACATAAAAATTAAAATGTTCTGCAGAGTAAAACCCATGAACAACAACAACAAAAAAATCAATAGACAACAAAAAAAGCCAGAAAAGAAAATTTCAACTCCTAAAGTTCTCAGCTCTCTACCAGACAATCTTTCACTTACTGACTTGCAGAAGCTAACACAAACCTATAAGTGGGCAAAAGATATAAATCAGTATTCATAAGGAAGGGATACCTGAATTACTAACAAGATGTTCTTGGCCTAACTAGTAACAAGAACACAATAAAATAATGAGATAACACTTTACATCATACTGACAAATATGAAAACAGATAATCCCAAGTGTTGGCAAAGATGCAGGGAACTAGAAAAAAATCCTTTCTCATACTGCAGATCTGAACAGCAGCTGGTGCTATCACAGTGAAGGGCTGATTCAAGACATCAAGGTCTACTCCTAGGTGTGTCTATTCAAGTCTGTAGGGGAACTTATATGCTAATCTTCTGTGGTATGATCAGTTGGGTGTAGACATTGATTAACTGATTTAACAAATTAAAAATCTTAAGTTTATTTATTTTGAGAGAGAGAGAGCAAGTGGGGTAGGGGTAGAGAGAGAGAGGAGAGTGAGAGAATCCCAAGCAGGCTCTGCACTGTCAGCACCGAGCTCATGCAGGGCTCAGACTCACAAACTATGAGATCATGACCCGAGCCAAAATAAAAAATCGGACGCTTAACAGACTGAGCCACCCAGGTGCCCCGATTTAATAAACAAATTAAACAAACATACGTCACCTATCTTTCCAGCTAACTCTCTCCCCACTCCAACTATCCTTGGATACCATGATATCACCAATCCGTTGGTCTATGGCTTTGGAGTACTCTTTGGTAGAGTTGGATTTAATCGGGGTGGTGGTTTGGCCAAGCAAGTGCTCCAAAGCCAGAGAGGGTCAAAGGAATTGATGGAGAGCATGTTTGACCACGGGATTACAGGTTGGTTAAAAAAGGAAAAACACCCAGGGCTCAAGAGCAGGAAAAAAAAAAGGGTGACATCAACAGGTTGGTGATCTCAGGGAGATCAGAGCATAGGGTCTCTGTTTCCCTCCCTCCCTCCCTGGCACAGATGCTCTTGAGCCTTCTCAGGGATAATGTTCCAACCAACCACTCCTCTATTTCCTGTTATTTGTGTGTGTGTGTATTTACTACTGGATCATTCTTATTAGCATTCAAATACGATGTTAATTCTCTCATCTTATTGAAAAGACCTTTTGCCCTGGTTTTCTGTGCCAGGCCACTGCCCTATGTTTTTGCTTTCTTTTGAGGCAGAACTCCTCAAAAGAACTACCTATTCTTTCGGACCCCATTTCCCCTCCTTCCACCCTTAAGCCCTTGCCAATCAGGCTTTCGTCTCCACCACCCCACCATCATCATGGTCACCGATGATGTCTGCTTTGCTAAACCAAATTGTCCGTGTACCTCCCACCTGACCTCACAGGGGCAGTCCTCTCATCTGACCAGTCCTTCCATGACACACTTTTTTCACTTGTTTCCAGGAAACCACGGTTTCTTGGTTTTGATTCTCAATGGTCATTTCCTTAGTTTGGGCTGGTTATCTCTCTTCTCTCCAGTATCTTTACAATGGAATGTCCCCAGGGCTCATGTTTGGTCCTTCTCTCTCTTCTCGTCCTTTAAACGCCACCCACATACCAAGGACTCTCAAAAGAAACCTCTCTCCCGTACTCCAGACTTACACGTCTACCTGCTCACTCAACATTTTTGCTTGGAAATCTAAAAAGTATCCTCAAACTCAGCAGGTCCCGAACAGAATTCCTGATCTTTCTCTCTGTCCGACCAGAAGCTTCCCCCATCTCAGTACTCCATCCTTTCACTGGATCAGCCTACCTTAGTCACCCTAAGGGTCCAGCCTACCACCATCTCTGGTCTGGATTACAGTAGTAGCCTTCTAGCCTGCTGGCTTCTTCTACGTTTACAATGTACCCTCAACACAGCAGCCGAAGTGATCTTTTCCAAGTATAGATCATGCAGGATTGGGTTACCTAATTTGCAGAGCCCAGTGCAAAGTGAAAATGAGGGGTTCCTTGTTCTAAAATTAAAATGATCTCAAGTTAGAAATTATCCTCCTATATATCCTGTAATAGAAACTATTCCTCCGGCAGAGGAAGCAACTACATGGGTCACACACTTGGGAAGCATGAATCATGGCACTCCACTGCTCAAAACCTTTCAACCTCAAAGTCAACCCCAAAGTCCTTAGAGTGGAAGACGGGCTTGTCCTGATCTCTGCTCCACATGCTCTGAACTTCCCTCTGTATTTACTTTCCTCCAGCTTCACTGGCCTCTTTCCTGTGCCTCCAACACTCCAGACATATTCCTTCCTTAGGACTTTTGCCCTGGCTATTTCTTCTGCCTGGGAAACTTTTCCTCTAAATACCCTTCAACTCTCTGCTCCAAGGTTATGTTCCCAAGGAAGCCCAACCTGATGACCCTATTTAAAACCGTGGCTGTCGCCACCTCCCCACATTCCTGAGCCCTCTTACTGTATCCTTTCTCCCCCATCTCAGTTATCACCTTATACTATAGATATATTTTTATGTGGATTGTCTGCCCCCAGTGGAACGTAGGCTCCATATAGATTGTTCTGTTCATTATGTACCACGAGTGTCAAGAACACTGCCTAGCAAATTACAAGTGCTCAATAAATATTTGTTAATCAACGAAGATACAGGAATTCCTTAGCATTACTTATGGTGGCAGAGAACTGGAGGCGATCCAGGTCTCCATCAGCAAGGTACATGCAAAAGGTAGTATATGCAGATAACAGAATACCACCCAGCCGTCAGAAATAATGAACCAGACCTTCGTGTAGCAACCTGAGTAGCTCTCAAAAACAATGCGAGTAGGCACAAAAAAGCAATGAGCATTAAGTAAATGAAGGTCGTCTATAAACATAAAATAACGTTAAATCGTTTTCAAAGATAAACCTATCTAAAGACATTAAATCACTTAGGGTAGATACAAGGGAGTGTGCGAGGTGATGGAAGGCAGGGTGGGGGTGGAGGTGGGTGCACTGAAGTGGGGGTAAGGGGTTAATCCAAGGACCTTGCCTGACCAGATGGCAATAATATACCACGAACGTAGGAGGGGATCGTCTTTGCCTCTGCCTTGGAGGTCCAAAGAAAAAAATCATTTTTTTAAAAGACCATAACGGTCAACCATCCGTTCGGCAAATATCGAGCACCTCTAGGTGTCAGCCAATGTACTAACGGGGGTGGGGGTGGGGGTACAGCCTCGAACAAAACCGATAACATTTTAAAAACAGAACGAGTAAAATGTTCGTGGCGCGCCAAATGGCGGTAGGCACCATGGGAAAAGGGCCGAGGTGAGGCCTAGAAGGTTCTGGGACGCAGCGGACGGTGGGGGTGGGGGTGGAGGTGCCAGGCGGTGTGCTGTGGCGGGACCCACTTCCTGGGGGCTCTGGGTCGAGGCCAGTGTCGCCATGGCCCGGGTTGGGGTGGGGGTGGGGCGCCGAGGGGCTCCCGCTCGGCCGCGGTGGGGGGAGGGGGGCCGCGGATCCCGAAACCGCACTCGGGCGCCCAGCTAGTCCGCCGGGCCGAAGGTGGGGGGGCTGGGGGCCAAGGGGCCGGGAGCCCCGCGAACACCCCACCCGGGCGCCCACCACGCCCCTCCCCCACGCCTCCCCGCCCCCCACGCACTCACGGTTCTGCTCGGCCAGGGGCAGGTGCGCCGTGGTGAAGGCCAGGAACGACTCGTTGCCCATGTCCCAGTCCAGCAAGCCCGGAACCTGGCCATGGAGGCTGGCCCAGAGGTCGAGGTGCTGGAGTTTCAGGTCCACCTTCAGGGAGAGGAGAGGTCGCCCGGCAGGGGGTGGGAGAGTCCGGGGCTGAAGGCCTCGCACCACTTCCTCACTTCCACGGGCTCGATCTGGTTAGTTGGCGCCAGCTCAGGTGTGGAGAGTCCCCAATTTGACGCCTTTAATCGCCTCTGGCCTCCACCCGGTACTCATGCGACGTCTCTCCTCAACCCCCTACGCTTTCATTTGGGGGCTTGGGGACCCTGGGGGTCCAGAAGGGAGGGATCCCAGGCTCTCTTCCCGCTATGCATTTGCACAAAGCTCTTCCTGTGTTTAGTAAGTTTCTCTACCACTTAAGAATGATCCCGTGATAGTATTAATAGCTGCTTTCTGATAGATTTTATGGCTTATCGAAGATCTCATCCGTAGCACCTATGGCGATAGGATTGGAGGGTGGTTTGTTTTGTTTTTTAATTTGGTTTTTAATCATTTCGAATTTACAGAAAAATGCCAAGAATAGTATAAAAAAATTCCTGTATGCCTAAATCCTATAATCCACCAATGACACTAATTATCAACATTTTATCACATTAAAATTTTTCTTTCCATATAGAAGACATCGTTGTTGTTTTGTTGTTGTTTTCTGAACTATTTAAGAGTAATTTACAGACAATGCCCCTTTCCTCATAAATACTTCAGCCTGTGTTTCCTAAAAACAGGGATACTGGCCTATATCACCAGAAATGAGAACATAATCAAAACCAGAAAATTGAACATTGATTCAGTACTTTATTTAACATACAGATTCCATTCAAATTTCACTAATCATCCCAATGATGTCCTTTATATAAATTTTTTCTCTGGTCTAGGGTCGAGTTCAGCATCACGCAGGGCATTTCTTCATTGTCTCTTTAGTCCTCTTTTCATGTGAAACAGTTTCTCAGCCTTTTTAGTCATTCATAACATGGACATTTTGGGAAGAGTGTTGGCCATTTGTTTTGTAGAATGTCCCTCAGTTTAGGTTTGTCTGATGTTTCCTCATAATTCGACTTACACATTTTTGGCAAGAACACCACACGAGTGCTGTTGAATGCTGTTTCTTTCTCAGTACCTCACATCAAGAGCCACACCGTGTCAGTTTATCTCATTATTATTGACGTTAACTTCAATCACTTGGTTTAGTGGTCTCCACCAGGTTTCCCTCCGGTAGTTACTTTCTATTTTGTAATTTAAGTAATCTGTGGGGAGGTACTTTGATCTAAAATCCTGTTCCTCAAAAAAAAAAAAAAAAAAAAATTAAATACTAAAAATAAATAAAATTAACTAAAGTCCTGTTCCTCATCAAGTTTGGGCCTTTTAATTCCTATCTATTTATGATCCTTGCCTGAATCAATCATTACTATGATGGTATAAAATGATTTTTTTTTTAATGTTGCTTTATTTATTTTGAGGGGGGAGGGGCAGAGAGGGAGAGAGAGAATCCCAAGCAGACCTCACACTGGCAGCACAGAGCCCAACTCAGGACTGAATGCATGAACTGTGAGATCATGACCTGAGCCTAAGTCAAGAGTCAGACACTTAACTGACTGAGCCACCAAGGTGCCTCTAAAATGATTTTTCTAAATCTATCCCTCCTTTCCCATTTATTTAGTTGACATTCTATTGTAAGGAAGAGCTTTTCCATATCTCATGTATTTTTTAAAATATTTTATTTTATTTTTATTGATTTTTTTAACTCTAAGAGGTAAAGATTTTATTTTATTTTATTTTATTTTTTTAATATATATATTTTTAACGTTTATTTATTTTTGAGACAGAGAGAGACAGAGCATGAACGGGGGGGAGGGGCAGAGAGAGAGGGAGACACAGAATCGGAAACAGGCTCCAGGCTCTGAGCCATCAGCCCAGAGCCTGACGCGGGGCTCGAACTCACAGACCGCGAGATCGTGACCTGGCTGAAGTCCGACGCTTAACCGACTGAGCCACCCAGGCACCCCAAGATTTTATTTTTTTAATTTTTTTTTTTATTTTTTCAACGTTTATTTATTTTGGGGACAGAGAGACAGAGCATGAACGGGGGAGGGGCAGAGAGAGAGGGAGACACAGAACCGGAAACAGGCTCCAGGCTCTGAGCCATCAGCCCAGAGCCTGACGCGGGGCTCGAACTCACGGACCCCGAGACCGTGACCTGGCTGAAGTCGGAGGCTTAACGGACTGCGCCACCCAGGCGCCCCTTAATTTTTTTTTTAGAGAGAGAGAGAGCATGAGCGGGGAGAGAAACAGAGGCGGGGAGAGAGAGAGACTATGAAGCAGGACTTCCATGCTCATCAACAAGCCCAACGAGGGGTGTGATCCCACAACCCCTGGGGTCATGACCTGGGCTGAAATCAAGAGTCAGATACTCAACCGACTGAGCCACCCGGGTGCCCCTAAAGATTTTATTTTTTAAGTAATCTCTACACCCAACATGGGGCTGGAACTTACAACCCTGAGATCAAGAGTCACATGCTCTACCAGCTGAGCCCGCCAGGTGCCCCCTTATCTCATATTTGTTTGTTTATTGTCAGTATGGACCCAAAGGATTCTTAGAGTGGATTATTTGTAATTATTGATTATAGCAATTTATTATAGTTATAAAATTCTGTAATTCTATATAGTGAAGTATAACTCATTAATAGTATGTATTTTAATCCTCAAATTGTGCCAGATTTTGCCAGTGGGAGCCTCCTTGGGTTCCTCCTTTCCTCTACTGTGCTGCCTGTGGCTTGTCTAATAGACCAGAAACTTTGACAGCACCTGGCATGTAGGAGACCCTCAATAAATGTTGTTTTAACTACACTGAAAACAACAGCTCCCTTTTTAAAAATTTGCTAGGACTCTACCTTTAATACCAATAATAGTAATTTTAATGATAATTTCCCTAATTATAAAAATAATACCTGTTCTGGGTGCCCGGCTAGCTCAGTCAGTAGAGCATTGACTGTTGATCTTGGGGTCGTGAGTTCAAGTCCCACGTTGGATGTGGAAATCACTTTTTATTTTTTGTTTATTTATTTTTAAAGTTTATTTTATTTATTTATTTTAAATTTTTAAATGTTTATTTTATTTTGAGAAAGAGAGAGAGTGTGAGCAGGGGAGGGGCAGAGAGAGAGGGAGACATAGAATCAGAAGCAGGCTCCAGGCTCTGAGCTGTCAGCATGGAGCCTGATTCAGGGCTTGATCTCATGAACTCTGAGATCATGAACTGAGCTGAAATCAAGAGTTGGACACTTAACTGACTAGCCACCCAGGTGCCCCTGGAGATTACTTAAAAAAATAAATAAATAAATAAAGGTCAGGTCACAATCTTGGAGTTTGTGAGTTCGAGCCTCACATTGGGCTCTCTGCTGTCAGTACAGAGCCCGCCTCAGATCCTCTGTCTCCCTGTCTTTGCCCCTCCCCTGCTCTCTCTCTCTCAAATAAAATAAACATTAAAAATAAATAAATAATTTTTAAAATAATAAAAATAAATAAATAAATAATACACATTCGATGCAGAAAACTCAGAAGTATAGAAAACACAAAGGGGAAAACAATAGAGCAAAAATCATTCTTTGTATCAGATAATAGATCACATTTTGATGTATATACTTCCAAAAATTTTCCATATGGGTATTTCATTTTTGTGTTGTTAAAAATACTTACTATAATGCATCTACACTTTTATAGCCCTTTTCAAATTAGTCTACCATTTAAGAATGTTTCTATCATACAAATCATATATCTGATAAGGAATTAATATCCAGAACATATAAAGAACCACAACTCTCACACACACACACACACACACACACACACACAATTTAAAAATGGTCAAAGAAGTTGCATAGCCATTTCTCTAAAGAAGATAGACAAATTTCCAATAGCCACGTGAGAAGATTCTCGACGTCACTAATCGTTAAGGAAATGCAAATTAAAAACAGAATGAAATACTACTTCACATCCATTGGGAAGGCTTTTTTAAAAACAAATAAAACGAGAAAATAATAAGTGTGGATGAGGATGTGGAGAAATTAGAACACCTGTGCATTGCTGGTGAGAAGGTACAATGGTACAGTCCCCAGGGAAAAAGAGTATAGCGGTTCCCCAAAAAATTAAACAAAGAATCACCATACGATCCAGCCATCCCACTTCTGGGTATCTCTCCAAAAGAATTGAAAGCAAAGACTTGAACAGATATTTGTGCACCTCTGTACCAGCATTGTTCGAAAGAACGAAAAGGTGGAAACAACCCAAATGTCCATCAGCAGGTGAATGGATAAACAAAATGCGGTCTATACATACAATGGAATATTATTTAGCCTTAAAAATGAATAAAACTCTGACACAGGCTGCAACATGCGTGAACCTTGAAAACATGATGCGAAGTGAAATAAACCAGACACAAAAGGACAAATCGGGCGTGGTTCCACTTTTATGAGATACCTACAACAGCCGATTTCACAGACAGAAGGTAGAATGGTGGTTGATAAGGGTGGGGGAGGAGGCAATGGGGATATTGTTCAGTGGATACAGAATTTCTCTTTGGGGTAAGGAAAAAGTTCTGGAGCCCATAGTGTTGGTAGTTGCACAACACTGTGAATGTATTTAATGCTGCCAAACCGAACACTTAGAAATGGTTAAAATAGGGGTGCCTGGGTGGTTCAGTTGGTTGAACATCTGAATCTTGCTTTTGGCTTAGGTCATGACCTCACAGTTCGTGGGATGGAGCCCTATATCGGACTCTGCGCTGACAGCTCGGAGCCTGCTTAAGATTCTCTCCCTCTCTGCCCCTCTCTGATTTGCACTCTCTTTCCCTCAAAGTAAACATTTAAAAAAAAATGGTTAAAATAGTTAATTTCATGTTATGTATATTTCATCACAATTTCAAAAAAAATGTTTATGTCTGTACGTTTCAACCTTTACTGCATATTCCAAACTTTCAAGATCTCCTGAGGATCTTGAAAAAATACTGATGCCCGGCTCCTACCCCAGTCATTCTGATTCTGGTATGGGGTATGGCCTAGGCGTTGAGGTTTTTAAAACCCCCTAGATGATTCCAGTGGGCAGTTTGACTCCCAGTCTGATGGTCTTCCCCCAGCATGGGAAGGTCGGGCTCCCAAACCCGCCTTGGCTGGTGCAGTGAAGTTAGGGAAACAGCCCAAACCATTCTCTCTGCTGGGCACGTCCTCTCTGCCTGTGTCTCCTGACTTTAAGCCTCAGCTCTGTTAGGCCCACCCAAAGTTTCAGTGTTTGTTTCCTCTCTCATTTCTCACAGCACTTACCACATTGTTGTTGGTTTTGTTTGTTTGTTTGTTTGTTTTTGAGAGAGAGAGAGAGAGAGGGAGAGAGCTCATGGCCTGTGCAGGAGCTGGGGAGAGGGAGAGAGAATCTTAAGCAAGGCCCAACACAGGGCTCGATCCCATGACCCTGGGATCATGACCTGAGCCAAAATCAAGAGTCAGACACTCAACTGACTGAACCACCCAGGCGCCCCAGCACGTATCTCATTTTTAATTTATTTACTTGTTCACATTTTTGAGAATCTGTCTCTTGCATTAAGTTCCATAAACTCCAGGAGGGAGGAACAATGTCCTTCCACATTTTATTCTTAGCACTTCTAGCAGCACCTGGCACATAATAAATGCTCAATTAATGTTTGTGGGAGGAATAAACATTGTTGCTCTTCTCTTCCATTGCCTTCCTCTCCGAGGCTCTCATGTTACTCTATGAAGGGGTCATTAACATCACTGTTCCAGCATCTTCTAGCTCTGTGTTGTTTTTTATTGTTTTCACAGAATTTTTGGCACTTGCCCAGTCGCCGCCTTCTCTTCATGGGCTTATTCATTCCTTCATCTGTTCACTGATTCAACAAGTATTTACTGAGTACCTACTATGCCCCAGGCATTGCGGAGGAAAGGTACTTTGGGAACAAAATGACTGCTCTCATGGAACACACAGTCTGGTTGGGGAGATAACTGAATAATCACATACACATATAATTATAAACCACGGTATTGCTATGAAAAACAGGAAAGGGGAACCCAACCCAATGTCGGGGGGTAGAAGTCAGGGGCTTCCTCGGAGAAGGTGGGTTACCTGTGCAAATAAGAATGGAGTGGGGATGGGGGGAGTCATAAAGGCAAGTCAGGCATGTGGAATAGTCGGGGCAAAGGCCCTGATGCAAGAGGGAACACAGGATATTGGAGGGAACACAGTGAGAACTGAGGGGCAGTTAGGGGAGAGACCAGGGCTGGTCTTGAAGGTCGCCTTAAAGATTCTGGTATTTCCCCTAAGATCAATGCAAAGATCACTGATCCTTATAAGAGCTGTGTATTTGAAGGAGAACACTCCTACTCTTTTCTCTCAGTTCCCGGTTACTTTTCCCTCAGGTTACCAGACTGTACCACTGTTGTCCTCCTGTACCCAGGCTTCTTCCATTTCTCTGCCCTCCTCCTAGGTCCCCTCTAGAAAATTCTCCATTTCTCCCACCGCCCAGCACCCTGTCTGGGGTCTCAACCTGGTAGCCCTCTCTGGCTCTCCCCAGTCAGAGCCTGGACTCCTTTTCCCAACACCACACCCTCAGCCTCTAGACTCACCCACATAGTGCACCATGCCCTGGTTGGGTGGCCTGCTGTGGAGGGGGCAAAACCCACAGCCCACGTGGGCTCTGAGGACTCTTGACTCCTGGCATCTAATCCCGCCCCCCCCCCTTCCTGCCTCCTGAGAGGAGCAACTAGGCTGTTCTAGGGGGGGCAGGGAGGGCGGACTGGGAGCCTAACGGGGATTCGGTTCCACACAGGTGGAGCACATGAAAGGGAAACACACAGCAGAGGCGGCATGAGACTTTATTCTGGAGACTTCCATCACTGCGGGAGGGGTGAATTGTTGAGGGAGGGGGAGATTAAAGAGGTGAAGTGGAAGGAGCGCCAATTCTGACAAGAGTGGGGGTGAGGGGATGACAGGAAGTGTGGGGAGAAGGTGAGGCACTGGGGACAAGGGGGAGGGGCAGAGGGAGGAAAGGGCTCCAGTGGGAGGGGGCAGGGAGGGGAGGTGAAGGCACTGAAAAGGCCAAAGCCTCCAGGTTGAGGTCTGGGAGCAGGCAGCGTTTTCAGGAAAGGAGGCAGGCACAGAGCGCAAAGCCGGGGGCTGGGGACATGGATGGCGTCGCGGGCCCTCTGGAGGCCTGCTGCCTGGTGAGGGCCTCCTCACTTTCGGGCGCCCAGTGCCAGGGCGATAATGAAGCCCACGACCAGAAGGAACATGGCGACAGAGAGCAGCACCGTGATGACTACCATGCCCCCCGTCCGGGCCATCCCCAGCCCAATGGATTCCATCTTCCTCCCTGTCAGAAGACAGAGACAGAGCGGGGAGGCCTTCGTGGGCAGGAAGAGCCCCTATCCTGACCCCACGCTCTCCGTCTCATCCAGCCATCCTTCGTCCATTTATTCATCCAACCAGCCAACTGATCCACACATCCATCACGCAAACATTTACGAAGCAGCTTCTATGTTGGTCACTGAGGGTACAGAAATTAATCGGGCGCCATCCCGACACGCATAGAACCTTTAGTTTATGAGACGAGCCAACAGGCACTTAAAATGCCAAGGGCTTAGCACGAGGACATAGGTACAAAGAAGCTAAGGGGGCACAGGGAGAGGCAGCCGGGGGATGGGATGGGAGGGCCAGGGGAGGTTTGGGGGACCCTGATGTTACTTACGAGGAAGCGTGGACATCGGGATCTCTCTACTGGACTCAGTGGATGCCCCCTTCGTCACTAGGTAGGAAACGCTTTTGTAGTGGGGTTTGAGAGAGAGAGTGGAGACTCCTCAGTGATTATCTGGGACTTGGAAGAAGACGGAGCCCAGGCACCCTCCTTCGTAGTCATGCCCTCCTCCAAGAAAGGCCCCTTCTAGACGCCGTCAGCTGCACCCTCACTTTCTCCCCCAGGCTGACCATATCACCTCCCACCAAATGTTAGGACTCAGCTTCTCTTCCTATCAACCCCCCGCCTCCGCCAACAGGTGCCCCAGGCCTGGATCTGGTACCTACTAGTATTTGGTTCCTGGCGCGAGGTTTGTCACCTGGTATGCACTGAGCCGGGTGACGGTGAAGCCAGCCCCACTGTCCACCACGCTCACCAGCTCCCGGCGCCCACGGCACGGAGGCACCATGAAGCTGGATTTCACCACTGGACAGGAAGTCAGGGGTGAAGTCGGGGTCATGCTTCTGGAAGCCCCAAAGAGAAGGGGCAGCAGAGTATGGATGGCTCAGGAGAAAGGTCTACAGGAAGGCAGGAGTGGGAGAAAGGGTGCTGGTGGCGGCCTGGGTAGGGGTCTCTGGGGATTAGGGGGCCACTTTGGGAGGGGGGGTAGCAAACCTTTGCTGTCATTGGCTCTCCGGACCATCAGCGTGGCATTGCCCCCTGTGAGGTGACAGGGGGGCAAAGCAACTAGCAGGCTCTCCGTCAGTGCCGGGGACAGCAGACCAGAAACGCTTGAGATGTTGAAGTCTGCTGGGGAGCCAAGAGGGAGTTCGGGGTGGGGGCACGCAATCCCCTTTCCTGGCCCTGACCCCTGGGGGCCATTTCTAAGGATGCAGAGTCCTCCCCTGCCGTGCTGCAGTCGGCCGGCAGAACACAGGCCTTTGCTTGTGTGACCACCAGGTGGCAGGCTTGGGACGCAAAAGCCGGGTCCTCCGCCAAGCGGCCAGATCGTGGGTGTCAGTAGGGGGCAGAGGTCAACCTTACCCCAATCCTTAGCCCTGGGCCCTTCGGCACATCTCTCTGCCTCCTGGGTTTGGAAGAGGACCAGGAGTGTCCCCTGGGCTCAGTGACTGATGCCTGGTCACTGCCATCATCAGCTCCCCACCCCCAACCAGCCAGGCCAGCTCTGCTTTGGGAGCCCTGGAAGGCCCAGTGCCTCCCCTCCCCACACCCCCGTCAGGTAAGGCAGAGACCTGCAGCCCCCAGGGCCAGGACAGTCAGCAGAATCAGGTTCAAGGGCAAGGTCCGGAAGGGCAGCGGGGATGCCATAGCTGGGCTGGGAGCTGGGACAGGTGCTGGCAGGCTGAGGCTTCCTGAGGCAAGTGAGGCCTGGCCCCTGGGGTGGCTGATTTTGTCTTGGGGTGGGAGTGGCTGGAGGGGAATCCTGTCCAACCTGCCCTTTGGGTCCTACAGCCTCAGGGCAGGCCCCCAGACAGGTTTTTCAGGATGGGGAGCTGGCTCTCGGGTCAGAAGTGGGGATGCCCTGGCTGGATCTTGCTGGCTTAGTCAACTGCAGAGGGGCAGAGTAACTAAAGTGGGAGGCGGAAATCACCCCTTCTTCTGGGACTCCCGCGTGTTAGGGCCTGAGTATTCTTGCCTGTGCGTGCATCTGGGGCATGGCCTGTGGAGGACTGGCCCCCTCAGGTATGGGAGTCTTCCCGGGAGTGCAGCGAGTTATGAGATTGCCGTGGCATGCAAGAAAAGGAAAGCAACGCTGAGGGGCTTCTGCCAGGGCCTTGGCCGGGCAAGGATGGGAGGGAAACTGAGGCTGGTAGGAGGGGACAGGGGCAGCAGACCCAAGGGCTCCTCTTCATGGTCTCCAACGAGGCTCAGGTACTGCTGCTCTGGGAGGAGCTGGGCCGAGGGACGCTAGGGAAGACTTCCAGAGAGACCGGAGGGGTGGCCACCAACCCCATCCAGCAGCGGTGGGCACAGTCAGCCTGGCTCAGCAACCACTGTTGAAACGATTGAGAATAAAGAGGAGAAACAGACCCGGTAAGAGAAAGTGAAAAAGAGACACAACTCCTCTGACCGCATCCCCCAGCCCTGTGCTGGATTAGACCGGAGTGAAAGGGGAGTTATAAGCAGAGAGCAAGGAGAGACGAGGAGAAAGTGCCCACTGTGGACATGAGCCAACATGTCCCTACAGCCAAGGGGCTGCAGATGTCACAGGCTCCTTTTTGCAGATGTGGAAACAGACTCAGAGAGGAAGTCACCTGTGCGAAGCGGGATACTCCACAGGGAGAGGCCAAGAGCTGTACAGACAGCGCTGATGTAGGTCTCTGTGCCATGAACTATTCTGTCTTCCCCAGACCCAGAGAAGGGCCAGGGTCCTGTAAGGAAGCAAAGGGTTGGTGGGGCTGTGTCCTTACTCCGATGGTGGGAAGAAGGGTAGGTTCAAAGCCTGGAGTGTGAGCCCGGGGTGGGGGGGTGGGGGTGAGGGTAAAGATAGAACTCACAGACCCAAGCAGAGGGTCAGAGGGTCTCAGACCAGCGCTTCTCCACATTGAATGTGCCTATGAATCACCAGGGATGAGATGCAGTTTCTGATTCAGTGGGTCTGAGGTGAAGCCTGAAAGTCCACATTTCTAACAAGTTTCCAGGTAACATCAATTGATGCTAGTCTGAGAGGCCCACACTTTGAATTGCCAGATGTTCCATATTGCACCCCGTACACACACACACACACACACACACACACACACACACACACTGGTGGGGATCAGGGGCAGGTGTGTTTCCCCAGTCTCCCAGAACAGGCTGCCTTGGGGTGAAGAACTGAATTCTGTTTTTCCGGCATCTTGGCTTTTGTTCCCTTTTCCATCAGATCCTACCATCATTCTACAAACTGAAAGAGGACTGTTTGCACGTTGAGGAGAACTTTGGAGAGAGGGAAGAAGTAGGTGGTGGCATTCTAGGAGCGAGGGGATCTTCCTGATGCTCGCTCTTCAAATCCCATCACTAACCCGGAAGGATGTTTATGCTCAGGCTTGGGAGGTATGTCTTCCCATTTCACTCATAAACCAAGAAGCAGAAAGAAGAGGTCGGGTTTCTTGCAGGGTGCGTTGTGTTGGGTCCACATCTAAGCCCCCATCCCATCTGAAATCATGAGTGGGGCAGAGTGGAGTAGGGCAGGGCAGAGCCCTGGCCGGATTTTAAAGGGATAAGAGGGCCCTGTGCCTTTAAGCCCTCCCTTCTCCCTCCAGCCCCCCTTCCCCACCCGGCCCTCCCCAGGTTTCTGGAGGAACTGAGAGTTGCGTCTTCTCCCTGCCCTGCCGAGCTGCTCACTGGCTGCTCTGGAGGCTGTGCTTTGCGGTCTCCATGGAAACCATTAGTTGCTAAGCAACTGGAGCATCATCTGTGCTGAGCTCTCGCATCTAATTATCCCATCACAGCGGCCGAGAAGGGTTTGGGGAGCTGCGAGGAGGGGGAGGCCAAGCGCAGGAGCAAGAGGATAACTCTTTTAGCAGAGCAGATTCATTGACACACGGAAGTCATTTAAAGCCACAGCACCCTGTGCCTCTGGAGGATGTCCTCACGATTTGGAGTAAAGGAACCAGGGCCACAAATGTCTGGAGTTTCTCTCTTGGACCCACACCTCCTAGGCTGTCTCCCCCTCAGATTCTTGATTCTAAACTCACACAAGTTTTCTCTTCTGCCTCCTTCCTGCCAAGCTCCATACTCAAGTCAACAAACATTTTATTAAGTACCAGAACTGTGCTAGGCACCAGGTACGCAAAGGCAAAATAAGTTTCTGCCTTCAGGGAGTTCTTAACCTCTCTCGTCTGCCTGGACTAAAAGGTTAGCTCTTAAAGCAGACCTACTCTTTCTGAATTATGGTACTTTTTATCTTTTCTAGAATGTAGTAGTTTTGCAGCCACGGGATCTCAGATGGGAACCCAGCTCTGTCTGGTATACCGATGGTTCTTGCTCCGGATGCCACTCTTCTGCTTGCCAGTCAGTTAAAAACACGTCCACTTGGGGCGCCTGGGTGGCTCAATCAGTTAAGGGTCCGACTTCAGCTCAGGTCAGGATCTCACGGTTCTTGGGTTCGAGCCCCGCATCGGGCTCTGTGCTGACAGCTCGGAGCCTGGAGCCTGCTTTGGATTCTGTGTCTCCCTCTGTCTCTGCCCCTCCCCTGCTCAAGCTCTGTCTCTGTCTCAAAAATAAATAAACATTAAAAAATAAAAATTAAAAAAAACCCATGTCCACTTGACTCCATGGGCATGTGAGCCTCTGATGGGGACTATTGTCCTCCTGATGATAGGTGATACCATTTTGAACCTCAGTTTTCTCACCTATAAAATGGGAAGACTCATTCCTTCTCAATCATCTAGCAAGATATGACAGGTGTAAAAATGCTTTAAAATAAAAGTGCAGAAGGAATATTGGCCATCACTGTCACAGTCGGTGGGAGTAGACTGGGGGAGTCCTGGGGACTTGGATCGAGAAGTAATATGCAGGGCTTACCAAATGTTGGTCTGATGGGAAATGGCAGGGCCTCAATCCTTGAGATCTGAGGAAAAGGCTGGAAGGAAAGGAAAATCTGTGTGTCATTCAGGGTTGAAAGAGACCTGGATGCTCCTTTATTTTTTGTAATGCTCCCTATGATACAACCACTTACCCCAAACCTTCTTCCAGCTTTGTGACCATGTTACCTACCTGAGTACTCTGTTGCAGTTTCCTCCTCTGCAGAAAGGGCCTAAAATCTGTCTCACTGAACTAATATGACCATCACTCAAGCTAATTTATTTAAGAATGCCTAGCATGATATCTGGTTCAATAAATATTAATTTAAGTAATTCATCTTATCTTCTCCTTTAACCCTTACTGCAGATGAAGTCTAGAGGCTCAGAGGCAATAAATGAGTTTCCTGAGGTCACAGAGCTAGTAGGGAATGAGGTGGGATAGAATTTGATCAGTAGAGCTGCTCAGAATTTGATCAGTAGAGCATGCGACTCTTGATCTCAGAGTCATGAGTTCAAGCCCCACGTTGGGTATGGAACCTACTTAAAATTAAGTAATTAAAAGGAAGAAATAGGAATTTGTTTTCCCAATTCTGGCATCGATGCAGGGGGAAATGGTTGGGCGGGAAAGGTAGTGTGAACGGGAAAGTGACGGAGATGTGAGCCAGCTGTTCCTTGTATGCTAAGCATGCCACCGGGGTCCCAGGCACACAGGAACTGCCTGCTCACTCGTGTATTCATTCAGTAAACATCTGTCAAACAACTGCTCAGTGGTAGTTGCCATGACAGGTGAGATACAGAGAGGACAAGAAGGCATTCCTGCTCTCAAGTTGCTGAGTTTTGGAGAATGAACTGGAGGTAGCCTGGCTAAAATAAGTGTAAGAAGATGGGGCGCCTGGGTGGCTCAGTCGGTGAAGCATCCAACTCTTGGTTTTGGCTCAGGTCATGATCTCACAGTTCATGGATTTGAGCCCCACATCAGGCTCTGTGCTGATAGCACGGAGCCTGCTTGGGATTCTCTCTCTCTCTCTCTCTCTCTCTCTCTCTCTCTCTCTGCCTCTCCCCACTTGAGCCATCTATGTCAAAAATAAATAATAAACTTAAAAAAAAAAACTTTTAATAAAAAAAAAAGAGAAATCAGTGGAAGAGGATATTCCAAAAAGGGAACAGCGTATGAAAAGACTCAGAGAAGTGAATTATCCTGACACTTTCTGGGAACCGTGAACAAATACACCTTGGCTAGAAAGAGGTCTTCAAAGATGAGTGGGACAATACCCCTCGCCAGCAGCTGGGTCGCCGGTGGCATTGGATCCTATACTAAGGAGCTTGGTTTTTACCCTAAAGGAAACAGAGAGCCTCTGAGGAGTTCTAATTGTGGACAGAGCATTTTGGAAACAGTGTGGGAAGGGATTGGCAGGAGGTAATGGATTGGCATATTGTAGCAGGGTTAGTCTGTGTGACCAATAGAATTCAGCAGGGGCAATGGTCACTTCTGAGGCTAGATCCTAAAAGGACTTGCACCTTCCTCTTGCTCTCTCTTGGACTGTTCACTCTGGAAGGCATAGGAGCACCCCTACGGGGAGGTCCCTATGGCAAAGGATTGAGGCCTCCTGCCAACATCCAGCCTGGAACCGAAGCCTCTAGACAAGAGCCATGAGAATGAGCAAGCTTGGAAACAGATCCTCTAGCCCCAGTCAAGCCTTCAGATGACTGTGGTCCAGGTCAACGTCTTCACTGCACCTTCATAAGATACTCAGCCAGAACTGCCCAGCTAAGTCTTTCCTGATTCCTGACTCTCAGAATAATATTTGTTCTCACAGGCTGCTAAGTTCGGGGGTACGTTGTTATGTAGTAATAGACAACTGATACAAAGGGGAGGACTGAGAAATGTCCACTGGGCTGGGCATCTTGAAGGACACACATCTTTCGAAGCAGCTTCCTGTAGGTGAGGAAGCCAGAAGCCAGACTGCAAGAGTCTAGAGATGACCGGGAGGGGAGAAGCAGAGGTAAAACAAAGGAAGACAAGGAGACAAGGAAGGAGAGGGGAGTTTGGGATTCAGAAAAGGCTCACCTGCTGTGTTTTTAAAGGTAAAGGGGCACCTGGGTGGCTCAGTGGGTAAGCCTCCAACTTCGATTCAGGTCATGATCTCGCGGCTTGTGGGGTCAAGCCCCACATGGGGCACTGTCCTGACAGTGCAGAGCCTGCTGGGGATCCTCTGTCTCCCTTTCTGTCTGCCCCTCCCCTGCTCGTTCTCTCTCTTTCTCTCTCTCAAAAATAAATAAGCATCAAGAAGAAAAAAAAAGGTAAAGACGTAGGAGAGAGAGGGGTGTGACTGGAGGAGGGAGAAAATGGGGTTCAGATCAGAGGTGGAGTCATTAGCCTTTGGCCATAGGAGTGACACTCTCAAAGCAGAGAGAAACTAATGGGGCAACAAGGGAGAGAAATGCGATACTTTTGTGGAGAGGGGGTGGGGGGAGAACCACAGGAGGAGTCAAGAAGCGAATTAAGGGAGCTTGTCCTGATGGCTCCACTTTCTCTGGGAAGTAGGAAGCTCAGTGGGGAGAAGGGCTTGGGGCCTGAAGAGGGGTGGGAGTTTGAGTAGCTATTTGTGGGAAGAGGACACAGCTACCAGGGGCCTTGAGGAAGGCTGTTTGGTGGCTGTGGCCCAGCTGAGCTTGGGGACCACTGGTCTTCAGGGGCACTGGCTGCATTAGTCAGGGTTCTCTGGAGAAACAGAGCCGACAGGATGTGTATATATAGAGAGAGGTTTATTTTAAGGAATTGGCTCATGTGATCGTGGAGGTTTGGCAAATCCACAGTCTAAAGGGGGAGGCAGGCAGGCTGGAGACCCAGGAAAGAGTTGCAGTTGGAGTCCAAAGGTGATCTACCAACAGAAATCCTTCTTTGGGGGGCAGGCGAGAGGGGAAGTCAGTCTTTGTTTGTTCAGGGCCTTCAACTGATTGGATGAGGCCCACCACACCATGGGATAATCTGCCTTCCCTCAAAATTCACTGATTTGAATGTTAATCTCGCCCCAAAAAACATCTTCACAGAGCCATCCAGAATAACGTTTCACAAAATATCTGAGCACCGTGGCCCCGTCAAGTTGACACATAAAACTAACCATCACACTAACTTTGACATTTTGGGAGTTTTTCAAATTACACGACAGCTTGAGTGCAGAAATGATACAACTGTCAGGTTGTCCAGACTCAAGGCACGGAAAGTTGAGGGTATTGGCGAGCCTGAAGGGTTGGAGAACAAGATAGGGCTAGTTACGGAAAGGAGTGACTGGATGTGCCAGGAAGTGGGGCGCTGAGGGGTGAGGTCAAGGTCGAATGAAGCATGGGCGTGTGGACGGGGACAGGAGGGAGAGTGGCGGCCATCCAGGTGGCTGCTGGGGAGAGAAAGTCGAGGCCCTCAGTGCAGCTGGATGGATCACAACATTGTGAGGTCGGACAGGGGCTGTGGACCCCTGGGGCCAGGCAGGTAACCAAATCAGTAAAACAAGGTGAGTGAAACTGAACAACATACATCTTTGAGGCCAACTTTGCCACTGGGTGCCCCAGATGGTGTCATCTGGGACAGGGTGTCGGAAGGGGAGTGGTGTTTTGCTAGTGAGCAAGGAGGAAGCATATTTGAGGCTGAAGGGATAGAGGCTGCAGGGTTGTCAAAGCAGAGGGGTTCCCTGTAGCCAGTGGGGCAGAGCCTGGCAAGGAGGGATGGCAGTGGAAGGAGAGGGAGGGGAGGAGCAGATCTAAAGAAGCAGATCTTCTGGGCAACCGCCCTGCAGAGGCCTGGCCCACCATGTTTTTCAGACTGTCAGGAGCCCCTGACAGGGTTTAAGCAGGGAAGTGGCAAAATTCAGTATTGTAGGAAAGGCAGAGGCTTGACTGCGGGGGTAATTAAGCCTCTCCTTAGGCCTAAAGGAGAGCTAATCGACCCAAGAAGTAATAGTGGCCCGAATGAATATGAATTAATTTATTCAATAAATGTTTCTTACATGCCTTTGTACCAGTCACTGTGCTAAGTACCGGGCATTCAGAGGTGAGCACGATTGCTCTCCCGGAAAATTATGGTATAATGGGAGATACTGAAGAGTCCACTATTTCACTGCAGCAGGATTTCAGTAGAAAAAGTAACGCTAACAGCTATTATTTATCGAGTGTTTACCACATGTCAGGCACTGCACTAAGTCCTTCCTATATTTTCTTGCTTAACCCTCCGAGCAAACTCTGTGGGTGGCTACTGTTATTGTCCTCATTGTATTAATGAGGAAACTAAGGTCAGAGACACTAAATGACTTGCCAGAGAGGCTCCTCACTGAAAGGGTAACTTACATGGGCTTGGGCAGTCCTGGAGGGCTTCCTGGAGGAAGCAGTAAATAAGTGAAGATCTGAAAGTTGAGTAGGCATTAGCAGGGCGAAGGTGGAGGGAGGAAGGAGTGAGAGGGGAGACTGTTCTAGGCTGAAAGAGCTGCAAATGCTCATTAAGCGACTGGAGGTTTAAAGTGGAATTTGATGGAGGGCACCTGGGTGGCTCAGTCAGTTAAGTGTCTGACTCTTGATCTCAGCTCAGGTCTTGATCTCAGGGTTGTGAGTTCAAACCCCATGCTGAGCACCACGCTGGGCATGAAGCCTACTTAAAAAAAAAAAAAAAGAGGGGCGCCTGGGTGACTCAGTCAGTTAAGCGTCCGACTTCAGCTCAGGTCACAATCTCACGGTCTGTGAGTTCTCCATGAGTTCGAGCCCTGCGTCGGGCTCTGTGCTGACAGCTCAGAGCCTGGAGCCTGCTTTAGATTCTGTGTCTCCTCTCTCTGACCCTCCCCCATTTGTGCTCTTTCTCTGTCTCAAAAATAAAAATAAACATTAAAAAAAAAAAAAGAGTGGAATTTGGGGAAGTCACTGGAGAAGCAGCCAGGACCAGATGAAGAGCTTTGTAAGCCCGTTTAAAGAATTTTAATTTTTATCCTAAGGATACAAAGAAGCCCCTTGAAGGATTAAAACTGGAGAGTGTCATGATCAAATTCGTATCTTATAAAGATGATTTTCGTTGTATTGTAGAGATTGTGTTGGATGAGTGGTTGGGAGATATTTTAGATGTCTCTTGACACACTGTTGAGATACAATTCTGGGCAAGAAATGACCGAAGAGAAAATTCTAAGGCGATGGTTTGGCTGGGAGGGCTATGGGGCGGGGTGGGGAGCAGGGTGAAGGATGCCTCCCAGGCTGTGGCTTGGGCAGCTGGGTGGATGGCGGCACCCTCACCAGCTGGGGTGCAGGTGGTGGTGGGAGGAGGCTTTTCTGGGAGGGGCTGGAGATCTGCGATTCCCGGTCTGGACCTCAGGAGGGCTGTGGGCCCTGGTGTGACAGCTGCAGCCTGGGGGAGGAGCGCGGCCCAGTGAGAGGACAAGAGCAAGGACAGAGCCTGGGGAACACCACTAGGGTCAAAGGCAAAGAGGAGCCTGCCAAAGAGACTGAGAAGCTTCCCTAGAAGAAAAAAGAAAAGAGCCAGGAGGCAGTGGTGTCCCAGGTCCCCAAAGAAGAATGCTTCCAGGACCCGTGGCCCACAGCAAACTGGTTCATAGGGCACCAGAGAGATTCGAAGCGTGCTCCTTGGCTTTGGCAAGTAGAAGTCATGGAGATTGCTTCAGTCTGGGAGTGAGGGTGTGTGGATGAGGACAACGGGGCTGGACCAGAGGGTGTTGAAGGACTGGCTGTCTGGGTGGAGCTGGGTCTGGGGTTCAGGGAAGGGCCAAGGAGGGCAGGTGTGAAAGAGGAGGGTAGGAGTTGGGGGGGGGGACTCCCTTCCACCCCCTCCCCCGTTCTTTTACCTCAGGCCGGGTCCCCTTCTAGTTGTCTGTAGAAACCTAACATGGGCAGGGGAAGGAGGTCAGGAGGGTTTCCTGGGATATTGGTGGAGTGTGAAGGGGTGAGCCGGTCTGGGTCAGTCTTCCCTGGGTCACGTCTGCAGAGGAAGGGGTTCTATCCCCTCATCCCCCTCTACAGGGGTGAGGGGCAGAGACCTGGGAACTCAAACCCAGCGAACCGGTGGGGGGGCCAACAGAACTGTGACCTTTAGCCCCTCTTGGGGTCCAGCTAATTTCTGCCCCAACCCCCCCCCCCAGCAACTTCCGGGTTAGGCTGTGGCTCCAGCCAATCCCCAGAGAGAACAGGGAGGTGTTTCAAGGTGGCCACTAGAAGGAAAAACAAGGCGTGTGGGAAGGGGTCAGGATCCTCTAGAACCCCACTCCACCCTCTGGCAGGGAGGGGTAGTCTTGGCACGGCTACCCAAGGTCACAGCCCTGAACTCTGCCTTCTCCCATCTCCTCAGGCCCTGTTTGATATGCACATCAGATCCGGTGCCCTTTACAAAACTGTTATTTGTACAGCCGCCCCAGGGAGGGGGAGGGAGACAGG
>NW_024412402.1:10949098-10969081 GCF_014898765.1 Herpailurus yagouaroundi | reverse complement strand
GCCACCACATAGCCACTTCCACTTGCAGGGACCTGCAATCAAACACCAGCCCCCAGTCACACTCACTCACCAGCTCAGACGCTGCAAGCCTGAGTGCTCCCCACTGGGCCTTGCTGGAAGTTTCTCCTCAGCTCTGCCGGAAACGCCTGCCTCAGAGCTTCCCCTCAGCCCCGCAGTCCTCTCCCCCTCAGCCCTTCCTCCCCACTCCGCTAGCCCCGAGCTCTGAGCTCTGAGCTCCCCTGCGCCTCCCACTTAGCCTGGAGGCCGGGCTGGCTGTGGCACATTTGCCTCAAGTGTCCCCAATTCTCTGTCTCTAGGAATGGAGCTCGAGCCTTGAACGGGTCCTCCCCCCAGCACCTCCCATCCTGGCCTGAGGGGGCGGAAAGCAGGCCGCCAAGGGTAGGCAGGGGGCTCGGAGGACAGAAAATGGCTTTGGAGCAGATGGGCCAGCTAGGCGGCGGCGGCCACTTTCCAGCTTGGGGCCTTGGTCTGGGTTTCCTGTCCGCCGGTGGGGGTGACGCACCTAGCCCACGGGGCTGCGGTGAGGCCCCGGATGAAACAAGGCGCGAGGTGCCCAACACCGTGCGGGGCACACAGTAGGTTCTTAACACAAGTCCCCTCCCCGCGCTTCACTTGGGGGCTCCGAGGAGGAAGACGTGGGGAGGACAGAAAGTAGGGTGGGTGGAGCAGGTTGTCCCAGAGCCAGTGAGGCACGCTGAGGTGGGGGGGGGGGGGTACAGATCTGTGCCAGCCCAGGCTGGAGAGGAGGGGAGAAAGTGCCAGAGCCCCGGGCCCCTCCCATGCTTCTGTCCCCACGGTCCTCCCTCGGCTGGCCTCTGGGAGGCCTCTCAGGAAGGCGGTCCTCACGCTGCGGGAGGGCTGCTGGGGCCGGCCAGCGGGGGTGGGGGGCGCTGCCTCTGGGTCTTGAGCGACCCCCTCCCCGTTCCCCCAACTCATAATCCGATTGATATTCCTACTCCCTCCTCTGGACCCGTCACCATGGCAACAGTTTTCTCAGTTGCACTTCATCAGTTTCTCGGCAAATCTTTTTTTCTGCCCCCTCCTTCGGTCTCTCTTTTTCTCCTCCATCAGCCCGCATTTCTACCTACTCATGGTGCCCACCTTGCCCTGCCTGTCCCAGCTTCTGTGTTTGTCACTCGCTCTCCATTTGTCCCCACCCGCTTCCGTCCAAATCTCTCTCTACAGGTCCCCTCCCAAATCTCCCTTTTCCAGCCCATGATTGTAGCAACAAGCTAGAGTCCGTTGACCAGATAAGAACTCCTGTCCTTCTGATATCAGGGCCGAGAAGCAGAGAGGCCTAGAGGGACAGGGTTCGGGTCCCAGGGGCCCTGGACTGAGGCCCATGATGCAAAGGTGAATGTAAGGTCGAGTTTTTCCGGTTCAGCTCTGACAGGTGGGGGCGGTGGGGGAGGGAAATCAGCGTGGCTCTGGGGTGTCCTGCAGGCTATTGTTGTCAGTTCGATTCCCACCTTCCCACCTCACCCTCGGAGACCTGACTCAATGGCTACAGCTACCAGGGTGCTTCCGAAACACCTAACCTTCCCTCTGACTTCTTCTGCACACAGTTCCCCTTAAATCTCTCCACCCGCTCGTTGGTCATACCCCCTGGGATGTCCTACTATCCTGCCAACTTCCACCACTCTAAACACGAACCCTTCTATTTTTTTTTTAAATTTTTAAGGCTTATTTTTGAGAGACAGACGGAGCATGAGCGGGGGAGGGGCAGAGACAGAGGGAGACGCAGAATCCGAAGCAGGCTCTAGGCTCCCAGCTGTCAGCACAGAGCCCGAAGCGGGGCTCGAACTCACGGACCGTGAGTTCATGACCTGAGCCAAAGTTGGACACTTGGAGCCACCCAGACGCCCCTGAACCCTTCTTCCCTAATCCATTTCCCCTGTGTTCCCGTGTCTCCTCTCTGTCATTCTCCACACACGTAGCCAGAATCCAAGGTGAATCACTTCTCCTTTTGAAATGTCACCCACATCCACTTCCAGCGCTCCGCCATTTCGTATATATTGCCCTAGACCAAGCATGCAGTCAATCTGGGCCTCACCAGAGGCTCATTTTACACTTGGATTTTTTACTTGGGCCTATCATAAATTTGCCGCCCCCGCCCGCCCCCCCCCCCCGCCGCTGAAACTAAGCCTGTTCTAAACACGACTTTCTTCTCTCCTTCCTTCTCCTGCTTTTTCTTCTTAGTTTATTGAGAGCCTTTTATGTATGAGGCTTTTCATATATATCATCTCACTTAATCGCCACAGTCGAGGAGGCGTTATCCCATACTACAAGAGAAGAAATTGATGTTCTGAGCGGTTAAAGTAATTTGCTCAAAGTTCTACAGCGAGAAAGCGACCGAGCTGAGATTCAGCTTCAGATGTACAGAGTTCCAAAGTTGGTGTTTTGTTTTATTTTTTGCTACATCAACCTGTTTCCATAAGACTCTTGTGCTCAAAAACCTTCTGAATCTATTTTCTTATTCTTTCTTTACATGTTGGAGGCTCATTACCATCTGACCCCATCCCACCTACAAAACCATGTATCATCGTCTCAGTGTGACACAGACCGGTATCAACCAGGAGGACAACTGTGTCATTTAGAGTTTTGTCTTCATCGCTGTCCCGTTAAATATTTTTATCATTATCTGATATGAAAACGTAGTAGCACATTTCACACATATAGCCCTGGAAGGATAGTAAACACTTTGAAGGACAAGATAAGGATCCCCCAATCGTCTCCATGTGTAGAATGTCAGGCCAACTTAACAAGATGAAATGATCAAAGGTCCGTGTAAGACCTCAGCATTGTACAATGGTGAGGCTTAGAAGCAGTTCACGTGAAAAAAAAAAAGAAAAAAGAAAAAGAAAAGAAAAAAGAAAAAGCAGTTCGGGTGAAACAGAATCACAGAAATGAGGGGTTTAGTAAGTTCAGTCTGAGTCATCAGCATGATATGGTTGCCAAAGTAAATTCAATTGTAGGTCGTATTAATAGAGATATGGTATTTGGAATAAAGGAGAGGATTGACAGCCTTGCTTGACTCTAAGTTGGCCAGGTGTTATCATGGGAGTGAGGGTTTATTGAACTGGGAATATTTAGGTTGGGTAGGAGGAGAAGAGTCAGGAGTCATTGAAGCTCAAATAAGTGAAGGGTTATCATGAGGAGGAAGAACTAGTCTTACATTTTGTGACCCGAGGAGGTAGCGTGTGCGGACTAATAAGTAAAGACCACTGGGAGAGAGTTCAGCTCAAAGGAAGGAAAAACAAATGCTCATTCATAGGGCTGCCTGGCTGGCTCAGTCAGTAGAGCATATGACTCTTGATCTCAGGGTTGTAAGTTCAAGCCCCATGTTGGGCCTAGACTTACTTTAAATATATGAAATTACTTAAATTAAAACCAAAAGCCAGGGTCACCTCGGTGGCTCAGTCGGTTAAGTGAATGTCTGACTCATCACTTTGGCTCAGGTCATGATCTCATGGTTCATGAGATCAAGCCCCACATGGGGCTCTGTGCTGACAGCATGAAGGCTGCTTGGGATTCTCTCTTTCTCCCTGCCCCTCCCCCATTGGTGCACAAGCTCTCTCTCTCTCTCTCTCTTTCTCTCTCTCTCTCTCTCAAAATAAAGAAATAAACTTAAAAAAAAAAACCCACAAATGTTCATAAATGGAACTGGCTTCCTTGGGAGACAGTAAGTTTCCCACGGCTGGAGGCGTTCAAGAAGACGGTGATTGATCCCCTGCTTGCCAGGGCTGTTAGCTGAGCATCAGAAAGAACCTGAACTAGGTAGTTGTTCTTTGTTGAGGCCGCTTCCCACCAAGATCTGTGATTCCATTGCTTTTCTTCTTTCTGTGCCCCTTACTAAGCCCTTGCCCTCCCCTGGACCTGAGGTCAATCTCCTCTTTCTCCACAGGTCTCCCCGAGGATGCCGCGCTGATCACATCAGGTCCACATCTTTTAATTATTTAGCAACGTTTATTGTGTTTTAACTGTCTCCACCTCATAAGCTCCTTGAGGGCAGGTGCCTGTTAGAGGATCAAAACTTATCCATCATTGACTGTTCTCAGCCTCCCTCTGCCTCCCCTCTCCCTGCCCCCACCCCAGGATAATTTTATCCCTCACCTGTTGTTGGAAATCTTGTCTAGGCCCACTCAGTTCCAGGGCTTTTGTGATACAGAGAACTGGAGGAATAGCCGGGGAGAAACAGGAGGCAGGAACCAAGCCGCTTCCTTGTGTGTTAGAATCTGGGTAACGGGTGAAAGAAATGGAAAATAATGAAGCCTGACAGGCTAAGCCAGTCCATACGCTAAGGAGAAGAGATCGGGCAAAGAGAGGCAGAAAAGCTGTGTTGACTCCAGAGGACAGAGAGAGGCAGAGAGACAGGTAGCTGCTGCAAGGTGTAGCAGAAAAGGGGGAAGGGAATTTTAACAAGCGGCGTTGTAGGTTATGAACCGGAGCAGCCCGAAGAGATACAAGTGAAAACTGGGATTCCTTGTTGAAATTATTTTTGGTTGTGGGAAATTAGGTGGCGGGATCGCAGAATAGATTCAGGTTTCGTATCCTGCAACTTCCGCGGGGTCCAGCACAGTGCGAGGGTGTGGGCACCCCGTGAGGCGGTACCCTAGTCCCAGCAGACGGGGTCCCGAGGCTGCGGGATTCTGCGAAACAGACTGGATCGTGAAGCTTCTTCCCTTACCTCAGAGTTACATCTTGTAAAAACATTTCCTCATCTGGGACTTCAAGTTCCAAGTACCCTAGCAATTAGAAGGGGTTATGGGTCTTGACAGATGGAGAAAATAAGGCCCCCGGAAGTCCATCACAGAGCGGTTTCTGGAAGTCACAGAGCAGGCTTTAGGCCCTGCTGGGACTGAGGATATGCCTCGTTCAGGGGGTTGTCCACAATCCAAGGGTGCCATTTTTCCCTTGGGCCAGAGAGATCCGTGCCTGTAAAGAGACTCATGGTGAGACAGAAAAGGGGGAATGGGGGTGCCTGGGGCATCTGGGCACCCCTCCCTGTGTTCAGAGCTCTGCACCAGGCTCTGGGGGATGTCCAGATAAGAAGGCCAAGCCTGCCTTCCCAGATCTCGTGGCCTCCCAGGGAAATGAGCCAGACACAGGAAGAAGTCCAATGGAAAGTTGGAAGCAAATGCTACAGTGGTGTGGTGGAGAGGGTCTGGACTGGGAATCAGGAGGCCTGGGCATCGCTTCTAGCCGTTGCTCACCAGCCACGTGGTGTGGGGCAAGTCCTTCCACCACTCTGGGCCTCAGTTTCCTTACTTGCGAACATTCTATCTCTTAAAAACAAAAGCTCTGGAGTGCTACACTTGAGAGCAAATTAATGCAGCAACTAAATGTATCCTATGTGTGCTCCCTGCCCCCATGCTCGCTCCTCCCAGCACCGTCTTAGAAAGGCTCTTGCCTTCAGTTGATGGCAGAAATTAAATGTTCCCAGCGCTCAGAACTGCCAGGCTATGGGGCTCCTGGGTGACTCAGTCGTTTAAGTGGCCAGCTCATGTTTTCGGCTCAGGTCATGATCTCACAGGTTTGTGAGTTCAAGCCCCATGTCGGACTCTGTGCTGATTAGCGTGGAGTGTGCTTGGGATTCTCTCTCCTCTCTCTCTCTCTCAAAAATAAAATAAATAGGGTGTGTCTGGGTGGCTCAGTCGATTAAATGTCCGATTTCAGCTCAGGTCACAATCTCACAGTTTGTGAGTTCGAGCCCCACGTCCGGCTCTGTGCTGACAGCTCAGAGCCTGGAGCCTGCTAGGGATTGTGTCTCCCTCTCTCTCTGCCCCTCCCCCGTCGCAGTCTGTCTCTCAAAAATGAATGAACGTTGTTATAAAAAAAATTAAACTAAACATTGAAGGAAAAAAAAAAAAACCTGCCAGTCAACGTGTACGGTGAGGGGTAGGAGGTGGCTTTCTCTGGGCCCCTGCTTGTGGTAGCCTCTCCTGGGCTTCTGAATGCTGCTATCCCTCCCCAAGCCCACCAGAGCTAAGTGAGTATTTCTCTCTTAACTAACCAAGCCTTCTATTTAATTGCTATCTTCCTGATAAAGAGCCTGAAGATAAACTCCAACCCTCTTGATTTCCATTTGAAAAAACTAAGGCCCAGAGATTGGGTGTGACTAGGCCAAGGTCACATACTCTAGATTCTCAGGTTAGTCCTCTTTTGGGACTTGGAAAATTTATTAGAAATAGGTTGTTTGGGGGAGAGCTGGCTGGCTCGGTCGGTAGAGCGTGCGACTCTTGATCTTGGGGTTGTGGGCTCTTAAAA
Organism: Herpailurus yagouaroundi; assembly: GCF_014898765.1. NCBI lineage: Eukaryota > Metazoa > Chordata > Mammalia > Carnivora > Felidae > Herpailurus > Herpailurus yagouaroundi. Next base: position 10,962,793 of record NW_024412402.1, on the reverse strand, counting down.
GATAAAATCTCAAAGTCAGAAAAATAAAAAATAAAATCTTAAAAAAAATTTTTTTTAATGTTTTATTTTATTTTTGAGACAGAGAGAGACAGAGCATGAGTGGGGGAGGGTTAGAGAGAGAGGGAGACACAGAATCCGAAGCAGGCTCCAGGCTCTGAGCTGTCTATCTCTATCAGCACAGAGCCCGACGCGGGGCTCGAACTCACAGACGGTGAGATCGTGACCTGAGCCGAAGACGGAAGCTCAACTGACTGAGCCACCCAGGCGCCCAAAAAAAAAAAAAAAAAAAATTCTTAAAAAAAAATGGGGTTTTTGGGGGGGCAGCCCTTGTGATCCCCCCCCCCCCCCCCCCCCCATAACATCTGGTGAGGTCCCTTGTTGGAATCTTGTTCTATCTTTAGGCCTCCAGTGAGATGTACTGTTCACCTGGGCGGAACCACACCTTAGGCTAGAGTAAGTCTCAGCTCAGATGTTGCTCCCAAGCCGGAAACTTTCCAGACTCCCAAGTCCAGGATAGGTGTCTCTCCGAGATGCTCCCCAAGGCTTCATGACAATGAACTGAGATCACTTGTTCACTTATCCGTCCCCACCTAGACTGCAGGCTCTGAGGGTGACACATCTGTCTTGTTCCCCAACACATACTCATCGTCTCATCCAGTGCCCAGTGCATAGTAGGTCCTGAAAAATGGTTTTTGAATGAATAAGTCCATGGGTTGGTCAGAGAAAGATTCCAGGAGGAAAAGGGAAATGTTGAGTCAGTCAGGGTCCCTGTGTGCATGAAGTGCCCACAGAAAAAGGAATTCTTGGGGCGCCCAGGTGGCTCAGTCGGCCTGACTCTTCATTTGGGCTCAGGTCATGAGTTGGGCTCTGGCAGTGAGCTCAGAGCCTGCTTGGGATTCTCTCTTTTTCTCTCTGCCCCTCCTGCCCCTTCCATGCATGCACTTTCTGTCTCTCTCTCTCCAAAACAAATAAATAAACATGAAAAAGAAAGAGAAAGCAAGCAAGCAAGCAAGCAAGCAAGCAAGCAAGAAAGTAAGTCTTAGAGGATAATGGGAAATGGGGAGAGGGAGGGAAGTGAGCCAGCTGAAAGGAACAGCAAAAAAGAAGGAAGAAAGGAAGCCCGCAAGAACAAGGCCTTCAATAACCTGGAAGGGCTTGGGGTGGAGGGGGAGGAAGGGTCTCAAGCCCTGAGGGGGATAAGGGGAAGCGGTTGTGAGCACCTAGAATCCCTCAAGAGGGATTCTTTTATGAGGAGAAACCCAGAGGGCCACTTGGCTGGAGGGGAGGGAAGCTGAGGTGTGCCAGGGTAGCTGGTAGGAGCTCCGAAGCCTGACTACCGGTTTGAATATGATGCTGGGGTCCAGAGGGAATGGGAGTTCTGGGAAGGCTGGGGGCACAAGAAGAAAAAGAAGGTGAGGAGCAGCGCCCCGCGATTGACCTCCTCTATTAGGTTGAGACAGAGCCTATGTCTTCATTCCCCCCTCCCTCTTCCAGGTCCCTGGGCACCTGAGACCCGCGAGTTGGAATCCCCGAGGGCAAAGATCTGGAAGTGGCTGAGGCAGCCCGCTGAGTGAGGGGGACATGGCAGGGCCTGTGGGAGTTCCCTGCTTCCACGAGCTCTCCCAGAGGATTCTCTTTCCCTCCGGAAGTGTTCTTCGCGCAGGAGGAGTCCTCTAACTGTCTTGCAAAGTCTTTGCACCCATCCCCACCGGCGCGGCGCGCAGCTTCCGCCTGCAACTGCTAGGCCAGATCTAGCCACCAGGGGGCAAAAAAAGCAGCCCCTAGGTCGGTGTCTCTCCACGTCCCCACCCACACACACCTGAGGGCCAAGATGGGCGGTGCCTCACCTGGCTCTCACACGGAGTCGGCTAGCTCCGTTAACCCCTTCCTGCCTGGCCTGGTTTACTTTGCTCGGGCAGAGTCATTCAGAGCCGAACTGGAAGGCAAATCTGATGGCGCAGGGGGTGTTGCCCGAGAAAGGGGCTAGGGTGGAGGTGAAGTCAAGGTTTCCAGTTACTCAGGCCCCTGTTCCAGCCGGGGCTGGCGGAGGCTACCATTCCCTGCCTCAGTTGGGCAGCTACCTCCGCTGAAAGGTGAAGGAGCCCCCTGGAGGCAAAAGAGGCACGGGTTGTGGTCACCCGCGCTGGGCCTCACAGAGGATACAGAGAATGCTGGGGCAGCCACAGAACCCAGACTTCCGGGTTCTCACGAGCCTTCTGTCGGCCGGGGACCTTTGTAACGACTGGTGGGTCGGGTAGTGGGGGGAGGGCGACCGAAGAGTGGAGGGAGAGACACAGAGGACTGGGGTGGCGGGAGTGTAGACGGTTAAGATTTGGCAGCAGAATGGGCCAGATTACGCAGCTCTCGGGTGCCGGGTTTTGTGTATCTCTCCTCGAGTACCAGGCAACCTTCCAGGGCTTTGACCAGCCCAGATCCCGAGACTGCGTTCCGGGCCACAAGGTGTTAAACAGTGGTGGGAGTGGGGTCCGGAGTCTCCTCCTTCCTTCCTCCCTCCCTCCCAGCGTCACCACCTCGGAGTCCACCAGGCTGGCACTCAAGGAGTTAAGTCTGCCCGCAATCTGCAAGACTGGAGCCGCGGAGGGGGAGGAGGGGGGGCGAGGAGAGGGGGAGTGGAGGAGAAGGGGGCAACAGACTGCAGGGAGACAGCGCCAGGAACCCCCTCCCCAGGGACCTGGCCCCTGGGCCCCCAGCCCCAAAAGAGGCCCTGCCCTCCCCGGGGTCGTGCTCTCTTCCCCCGCCCTGCCTCCGCCCTCCAGCTTTGTGTCCCCAGGAGGGTGGGCTGCAGGATTTCCAGCCAAGCCTTGGCTGCCTGCTCAGTTTTTCCAAACCCTCCAGTCGGGGAAGGCGGGAGCCCTGTCAGGATAAGAGTCCCTCCCCCACTGCCCCTGCCGGCCCCCTCACCCAGGCTCCTTTTTCCTGCCCCCGCACCTTCCCCAAACTTCTTTCCCTTTCCACCCTGGCCCCTGCGCCCCCTATCCCCACCTCTTTTGGCTCCCAAGTTCCAAGTTCAGGTTCGAGGAGCCAGGTGGGTCCCACAATCCCGGCGAGGCGCTGGTAAAGCCAAACTCTGCAGGCCGACACTGAGACCTGCTGGGCGCCCGCCCGACTCCCAGCCTGGCGCCCGCCCCATCCCAAGACGTGGCCCCAGGTCCACCGGGGAAGGTGGCCCAGGGGTCTCCCGCCCGGGGGTGGAGGTGGTGCTGGGGGAGCCGGCAGAGCTGGGCAGCGGGCTCTGGTGCGGCTGGTGCCAGACCTTGGGGCACGCTTCGAGGAGGGGGCAAAGTGTTCCGAGCGCTGGCACGGTTCTGTCCAGCAGGTCTATTATATAATAATCACCATCTATCAGGAAGCCAGGCAGCTGGAGTGAGTGGGGAAGCCAGGATGCCCGGATCTGCTCTTCCTCCAGGCCCAGGAAGGTGTCTCCACCAAGATAGGGGTGTGGGCGCAGCCCAGAAGTGAAATGATGTGGGGGTCTAGGGGCAAGCGAGGGGCCCTGGGCAGTCCGCAGGCGGCCCGAGAACCCCGCCCCAGAACTCTGATTGACAGTGCTCTGAGCCAATGATTGAAGCCACTGTAGGGCTCAAAGTTAACCCTTTCTTGGGTCGTCAGTTCCTTTAGGGGATAGAGTGCCTTCCCAAGAACTGTTCTTCAGTCCTGAATTCCTCCCATCGGTATGGGGTTGGTGAGGAGTCTCAGCTGGAACCGACTTTCGTCCTAATCACTTCACGAGGTAATCTCAGATAATATGCAGCCCTAGAGCCGCCCTCCTCACTCCCCCTCCGCCTCCAGCCCCAAAGTAAATTGTATTCCATGATACGGTTGTGTGTGTACATTCTGTGGTTGCAGAGACAGGCCCGCATGGCACTGTCGCACCCACACTGCTCCATGAGCAGGCACCTTCACTCACCTCTACCCGTGCTGGCACTTCCAGCGACACTCGTTGACACACCTGTGACACTCCTCGTGACACGGTGACACACAGATACACGGAAACACCTGGTGATTCCCCGAGTTCGCCAGTAGAGGGAGCCGCTCGATTCCGGCAGTGGGCCGCCGGCCCCTCTCCTCTCCTCGCTCGCTCCAGGGTTCCACCCAGAACTCGTGGCTGCTCGGAGCTCAGCTCCGCATCCCGACCTGGAACCTACGCTGGGGCAATGAGTCACAGCCCCACCCAGGGGAGCGCTCTACATGGCTGCTCCACAGGACATGCCGAATACGCTTGAACTTACTGTGTACCCCATTTAACAGACCTCTTACAACACAGCTCTCACTCCTGAGAACAGTTTTCTGGACCTCCTGTGAACCGGGCATTGTGCCAAACGGATCATAACAAGCCCATGTGGTTTGTCATGTATGTAAGGGGAGACTGATCCACACAAATGGGGTGGGCCCTTCCTTCTAACCAGCACGCTGTTTGAGAAATGGCCCTTTTGCCTTGGTGGCTCACGTATATCCACAGGACCCTGGAGAGAGGAGAGGAAATAGCCTACTGCCTAGGCTCTAGGATCTTTCAAACCTGAGCCCAGTTTCTCTGGGCTTCAGTCTTCTTTTCCTTTAAGTGGGAATACCTACCTCATGAGGTTGTGATGATTCAACTCCTGACCCAGCTTGGTGTTTGGCACAGCAGTTAGTAGGCACTTGGGGAAGTTTTGTTGATTGGATCAAAACATGATCTAGAGATAATGTGCATGAAAATGATTTGTAAACCGATGTGAGGCTCACACAGGGGTTATCTGTTTTTGAGGGTTTCTCCCTCATCTCCACCTGTGCCTCCTCAGACCTTGCCCAGGCCCCAGCTGCTGGCACTATCAACCCACCAAATAAGTGTTTACGAAAGCCCTGCTATGAGCCCAGCATTTGAGTGCTGTGGGGAATGTAGAGGCATAGAAAGCATGGTCTGGGCCCTCAATCTTTTGGGGCAACCAAACATATATACAGGAGAAACAAAACGTTAAGTAAGCACTCAGTTGAGTGGCATAGATGTAAGGAGAGGTAGTCAGGAGAGAGGGCGGTCTGTAAGAACTAGAGCTATCTGGGGACCATCTATCCGAAGGGGAGGAGAGAGGGCAGTGGAACTGAATATCAGGAGCAAACAGGTTTGCTGGTCTTCTTTCTGAAGCAGCCCATGCTTGTTACTTGTTGGTATTAATTTTAGGTGGGAGCAGGGGGATACAGGGAAAGTGTCCTGGGATAAGGAGACCTGAATTCCACTTCTGGGCTTCTCACGTTCTAGCCGTTCTAGCCGTATAAACCTGAGGAGGTCCTTAACAAATGCAAGTCTCAGTTTCCTCACCGATATAATGGGGCCATAACATCTTTCTCATGGGCTTGTGGTGAACACCGAAATCACATTGGTGAAATGCTTTTTAAAAGGGCTTTACAATTTCTTTTTCATTGCATCTATCCTCCTATAGGGCCTTGTGTGTGTGTGTGTGTGCACGTGCGCCCACGCGTGGAGCACTTTGAGATTAGGAGAGAGTTCTTTTGCGAAGACAAAGATTTTGCTTCCACAAACATTTTCTTAGCATTCACTTTGGGCTGAGGACTGAGATGAAAAAACTCAGTCTATGTCCTCAAGGACCTCATGATCTACTAGGAAAGAAAGATGAATAAAGAGATGCTCAGTGCATAATGAATGTGGGTGGGTACAGTGAAAAGGGGACCCAATATTTGTGTGTGTGTGTGTGTGTGTGTGTGTGTGTGTGTGTGTGTGTGTTGGGGGTTGCGGGAAGTCCAGGCAACTCCCACTCCTTCCAATCAGTGTAGATTGGAGGGTAGGTTTGTCAAATCTCTGTTGCCTGGGATGTTGTTGGGGCGTCTCGTGCCCAGTCCTCAGGAATGGGGAGGAGAGAAGGGTAGAAGCCCCCTCCCCGCCCCCGGGCCAACCTGCCTCCCGCTAGCCAGCCGGCCGGGCGCCTTACCGAGTCAGACCACTGGGAGGCTGGGGGAGCCGGGTTGGGCGAGGAGGCGAGCGAGATGGGGGAGCTCTTATTTTGACAGGGGCCTCTCCGGGCTCTGGTATGAAGGCAGAAGGAGGCAGCCAGAGAGCCCCGATGCTTATTCAGGCTGGGGAGAGGAGCCGAGTGGAGGGGCGAGCGAGGCTCCGGCAGCGCAGGGGAGCCCGGGGAGGCGGCGGCGCGCGGCGGAGCCAGTGGCCGGACATGCCCCGGACCCGGGGCCGCTGCACCACCGCCGCCGCCCGGAGCCAGCCGGACGGACGCCCGCACGCCTGGGTCCCCCGGCGCCGCGCCGCCCGGGGGCTGCGACCCGGACCCTCGGCGTCCGACCAACAATAAGCGCCCAGACAGCCCCCTCCCCGCCCCGCGCCCGCCGTCCCCGCGGGCCTCGGGGAAAGTGAAAGGAGGAGGCGAAGGAAGGGAGGAAGGAAGCAAGGAAGGAAGGAAGGAAGGAAGGGAGGAGGAGCAGGAGCCGGAGCCCTGAGGTTCGGGGCCGAGACCCCAGCCCCGAGCCCCGGGCCGGGCGGGTGTGCACGCTCTCCCGCCGGTGTCCGGCGCCCAAGACCATGCTCGGCGGTTGGGAGGCAGGAACCCAGGCGCCCAGAGACCCCCGGATACCCTCTCCCGGCCCGGGCTGGTATTGAGATCAAGGCATCCAGCATCAAAAGATCACCGCCTGCCCGCCCCCCTCCGCACCTCCAACTGGCAACCCGGAGGACCCCAATCCAGTCACCGACCCTGACCTGGTCATGGTGTCCAGCTCCGGCCTGGCGTGAGGACCCCCGACCGGCGCGAGGTGAGGGGTGGGCTGGGGCCGAGGGCGAAAGTCATGCCAGGCAGGCAGAGGCGCGAGGAGGGAGATCCAGTTCGAACTGGGAAGGGGGAACACAGTCTGATTGTTGCCCTCTGGCACGCACCCCTAGGCCGTTTAAGAGGTGGGGGACGCCCTCAGGGTTTGTGGTGGCTACTCTTGGGCCCCCAATCAGGTTGGCAGCCCCAGAGCTCAGGGGGGAGGGCTTAGGGGCAATCAGGGGACCCTGCCACCCTAGCGCAGAGAACAAGGCCGGCCTTGGGCCAGCTGGAGCAGCAACCCTGCCCTGGGGGCTTCTGGGAGATGTAGTCCCCCTCCCAGGCTCACCAACCCCTTGGGTCTCAGCACCCCAGCACTCCTCCCCTGGCTAATGGGAGCCTCCAGAAAGAGGTACATTGGGACTGGGGATTGCTGGGGTTACCCTCTGCCCCCAAGCAGTGCCTAGGTGCAGCAGGGGCTGTGACTGGAGGAGTCTCCCGGCCAAGGATTCTCAGTGGTGTGGGCTTGGCTGGGGGGTGGGGCAGTCGCACAGTTCCTTGGAGGTGTCCCTGCTCTGCTAAGGGGAGGCTCCCTCTGCCTTGGTCCCCCCGGAGACCGTGGGGGATGAATATGGGGAAGAGAAGTGAGGCTTAGGGCTTCTCACTTGTCTGGGGGTATGTCCTATCCCAGAGCTACTGGAATTTGGTTTCAGGAGACACTAAGTCTACTCTCGCCTTCTCCCTCTTGGGAGCAGAGAAAGAGAGTGTCCCTCACAGTCTGGGAGTCTGGAGGGTGTCTCTCTGGAGCAGTGAAGCCAGGATCTGCTTCTGTCTGTCTGTCCAGCCTCCTTCCTTCCGGGTTTTTCTGACACCCCTCCTCCCTCCTCCTTCAGTCTGTCTGCTGCTTGGGGTGTGTGTCTGTGTCTGGGTGTGGGGGGGGGGGGGTTGGTGCTCTGCTGCAGAGAGAAAAAGTGTTGCTTGGGAAAGGTGAGCTGGGCATGTGACTGAGCCATGGGATAGGGGGCTTGAGGCCCACTTGATCTTTGGCCTTGGTTTCCTGTTTTACCTAGGAAAGCTGTCTGCACACTGTATCAGCTGGAATCCTACTGATGCCTCTGGGCAGCTCTCTGAGTGAGACCTCCAGGGTGGTTGGGCTTCCACGGCCCCGGTTCTCCCTGCTCCTCAGCCTCTCCAGCAAGCAGCCACTTCTGTTGGGCCTGGCTTTTCTGCTGCCCCCCACAACCCCCAGCACCATCTCGCCTTCTCTGGGTCAAGACCATGCTTTCGTGGCCCCAGGGGAAGAGCGTGATTAGGCCCTGTCTTTCTGGTGTCATCTGTGAATTGTCTGCTGATAGAAGCCTCAGGACCCAGTGAGAATGGGCAAGGAAGGTGAGGGGCCGAGGAAGTCTGGTAAGGGAGGAAGGTGCTCACTCCCCTAAGAGATCAGGCTCCTTGGCCTTGGAGAACCCGGTCTGGTTCTCGCCGCCTCCCTCCAGAGGTTCTCTGCTTACCTGTGTTGTTCTTGATTAGGGGAAGGGGAGCTTAATGTTCCCGAAGGTGCTGGTCAGGGATAGAATGGCATAATCTTAGATCCAGAGTAACTCTTATGCTTGGGATAGCAGGGGCCCTATGGCTGGAGATGGGTTGTGGAGGTCCATGTGGAGGTTCAAAAGGAGTCTTTAACTACTGGGGTTGAGGGTCAAGGCAGGAAGAGATTACAGAGTCCTGGAGAGGGATTGGTGGTCCACAGAAATCTGGGGCCAGCACAGCAGTGGTAACGTGGGGTCCAGTGAACTTGCTTATTGAACCTGTGCTGGGCGCCCGTGCCTGTCTGGGGAGTTCCCGCCCCCCGCCCCCACCCCAGTGTCTGGGTACCTGGGTTAAGTGGGAGCCCTGGGCTGGGGACTCGACTTCCATGAATGAGCAGGGCAGTAGCCTTCTGGGCAGAGGCCTAGTGGGTGGCAATGTCGACTCAGCCAGGGCTGGAATGCCTGGCACCTGCTTTAGATTAAAGGAGATGCCTGCAAAGGGGGGATGCCTGCCTGTGGGGGAGTGGCTGGGACGGAGCTCCGTGGAGCCCAGGAGTGGGGTGGAAGGAAGGGACCAGCACTGCAGGTAGCAGAAGCTCTGGCAAGAGCGGAAGGGGCCAGCGGTCACCCAGCTCTGCAGCCCCTTCTCCAGGGAGTCTGAGACAGGAGCTGGGGGCACCCCCACACTGCCTTTGGCGCCACAGGCTGAACTTCTGCCCCAGCGCCCAGGGGACGGGGCAGCTGCAGGGAGCCAGGGTGTCTGAGTGTCCTGTCTCCCCAGGACCGGGAAAAGCCTGCAAGGAGGTGGGGGGCACTTTGGAGTTCTTGTTGTCCTGATGCCATGCTTGCTCTTCTGGGGCTCCTTGGTTGCTGGTAGTGAGGCACCCCAAGAGCCTGGCATCCAGGGGTGACGGGGAAATGGCATCCCTTCCTTACTCCAGGAACCCTGGGCGCTGCCCGGGTGCTGACCCGGGGGGGAGGGGGCAGAGGGGGATGGTACCGTGGGAAAGTGGGCAGCCGTGGGAGCCAAGCGGGTACAGGCTGGGTGCCGCGGGCAGGGAGCCTCTGCCAGGCCCGCTCTCCCTGGGGTGGGGCTGGCTGTTCCAGGGACTGGCTCAACCTGTTGAGCGCCCGGCTGCTGTAGTTTGGCATCTGTGCCCCTGCCTGCCAGCTCTGGCAGCTGCCCACCCTTAGCCACACTGTAGGGGCTGCCCCCCGGGGATCTGGGAAAAGGAGGCTCTGAGTGGCCAAGGGGCCAGGATGGGGCTGGTGGAGGCTCGCCCAGAGAGTCCTAAGTTTCCCCAGGTCCTGTCCTTTATCTACTAGAGCTGGGGCTAGAGCCCATTGGAGGGCTAGGTAGCCAGAGGCTGGGAGCTGAGGGTCTCAGTGGAGGACGCCCCCGTACTAGCACTCTTGAGGTGCTGCATGTCACTTGGATGGGCGGCCCTAAAGGCAGCCTGGAGTTACAGCCTGGAATTTCCTCTGCCGGGTGCCAGGGCCAGGCCTCCAGAGCCCCACCCCCAGCCTGGCCTGACCTCCCTTCCCTGGGAGAGAACTGCCGACTTTCCCCAGAGGTTGGGGGAGGGGCATGGAGGGCATTCTGCTGCCCTGGGAGGAAAGGGGTGACTTCCTGGGTGCGGGGGTGTGTTGTACTCCCTCAGTCTCCCCAAAGCCTCCTCCCCCCCCATGAAGAAGAGGGAAGCTCCTGGTTCCCAGGCAGCTGTCTCCCACCCTGCTCTGAGTATGGGGAGGCTCAGGTCCCAGGAAAGATCTCTGAGCCCTGCAGGGCCTAGCTATCCCCCCACCTTCTTGGACCCCTTAGCTTTGGGCCCACCTTGGGGCTCTGCTAGCTGGTGGAGAAGGGCAGCCAGGGGGCTACTCTGTAGGGGAGAAGGTGTTTACCACTGCCCATAATTGGGGGAAGTGGGCACAGGCAGCTTCCCTCTTCCTCTCACTCCTCAGGGGAGGGGTGGCCTCCCTGTCTTCTTACTTTTTCAGTCAGTGGCCAAAGGGGAGCCCTCTCCTCTTTTGCCTCCTTTCCACCCCAGGCCCTTCCTGCTTGGTTCTGGACCACCTGCCCCTCCTAACCTTGGTGTCTCTTCTAGGCCCCCTTCTCCCAGAGGAGGCTGGGATTCCCTCTGTCCAACCCCCTCCTCCAAAGGGCTCGTGGCCCTGCACCGGCCTGTCTTCCCCCCCCCCTTTCCCCCCCCCCCCCCCCCAGCCTCAACTGGGGATGGCCCTGAATCCAGCATTTCCAGCATTTCGAAACCAAGATTGTTTTGAAATCCCTGAGTACTTCTCCACCCCCCTCTGCCTCCCCTCCTCCCCACTAGCCCAGAACTTAGTCCTCTAATCTGACCTCACGCTGTGCATGGCCAGGGTATGTGTGTGTGTGTGTGTGTGTGTGTGTGAGTTTGAGTGCTAACACTCAGCCACGTGCATACTACTCTGTGTGTGTGCGTGCGCGTGCACGCCAGTGTATGTGTGTATCCCACTGTGGGTGTATCTTCTGTCAGCAGTTCTGTGTGACTGGCCCATGTGTTTTGTGATTCTTGAGATCTCCTCATTCTCTATGAGGATGGCAGCCTCTGTGGGTTTTGAGCCATTCTTAGGGAGTTTGGGGTTACTTTTTAGGAGGTATCTCGGATGTGTATCTTTGGGAATTGTGTCCGTGTCTCAGCTGCACCTACGGGGAGTATCTGTAAGGAGTGGGTATGCCTGGGGTTGTGTCTCTTGGATGAGTGTACGTGTGTGGATGTGTGTGCGTTTGTGCACGTGTGTGCTCTGCTTCTGTTCTCACTTCTCTCCTCCTCCCTTTGAACATGTCTGGGGTGTGTCGTCACAGGTCTCCCTGCAGCGACCTGGGACATGGAGTCCTCTGTCCCTTGATAGGGAGGTTTCCTGGAGTGGGGCCAAGGCTTCTGGTCCTTGGAGAGAAAGTGGTGGAGTGGGGAGACTTTGGGATAAACTATCCCCAGGGCTGGCCTCTCTTCCTCTGCCCCTCGCAGATGCCCAGCATGTTGAGCGATCCCCAAAGTATCAGTGCACCGTCTTCTTGACCTGATGATACAGTGGCGGCTGTCACAGGGAGGCCCGGTGCCCGAAAGGACTAGGAAAGGGGATTACCCCTCTACCCCAGTCACTTCCTTCCCGCAGGGATGAGGAACATCCAGCCATATCAGACCTGGGAGCTTGGTGGTGGCTAATTTAAGATTCAGGAAAGTTGACTTCTCTGGCTAGGGGCAGACAGTAAAACGACACAAGACGTTTGTGTTTCCCACCTTCACAGAAGACAGAAGGGGCTGGAATCCTAGGGGTGTGATGTTTCACCCCAGAAATATGAGGCATTTGGGGTGGGGCCAGCTGCCATTGTAGCTTGGATCCTGGGAAGTCCTTCCTGATGTTGAATCTTATCCGTCCCTTCTGCAGTTAGACTGTGCTCTGCAGTGGGGTGGGGAGGGGGTGGTGGTGCCAGAGGGGCTGTTTTTTGTTTTTTGGGGTTTTTTTTTTTTGGCTAAAGCAAGGGTGGTGATAGCAGAGTTATGTTGTTATGTCAGCCTGGGATTCAGGCACTGGAAGCCCTGATGTCTCGCTATGACTCAGTTTCCCATCCTGGGATCTCTGGCTACAGTTGGATGCTTCCCTCCAGTAGCACTTGGGTCAAATCAGTGAGGAAGAAGAGGGCCACGGCAGGGGCTGTTTGTAGGAGTCAAGGGCCTGTGGAGACAGCAGCAGGAGGTAGGCAGAAGGATAAGCTGTCCTTTCCCCCCACCCCCATGGCCTCTGGTCCCAGGACACAGTGGGAGGAAGGGAGGGGTAGAGGCACAGGTTGGTACAGTGCTCAGTGACCCAGCAAGGGGAGGGCTTTGGCAAGGAATTTTCAGTTTGTTTCTCAATCTCTGTCTCTGAGACACGCACACACACGTCACCGCAGACACCTTCGGGAGATGAGCCTAGAAAAGTCACCCAGGTGGCGGTAGGGCAGGGTGCTACCAGATGGGGCTATGTGGAACCAGCTTCATTCTGGCAGAAACTCTGCACTTCCCCCCCTTGAACTGGAAGTTGAGCTCAACTGGAAGTCTCCTACCCAACTCCCCCATCCTGGGCCTGGGAACAACACAGTCCGGACAGGGTTAAGTCTGGTTGGCAGGGACACCCCCCTGCCCCCAGTGCAGAGAGAGAGAGGGAGGGGTGGTTAGCAGCTTGCTCTAGTTGGCGTCTCTCCCAGAATTCTTCGGAAAAGAACTCCCCTTTGACCCCCAGTACAAACTGAGCCCAGCCACCAGCCTCCCTCCCGCCTGCCTGTGGGAGCTTCACCCAGCCCCCCTCCTACTGAACGGCTAAGCCTGATTCTCTTACCCCAGGTCCTCCCACCGAGGCCGGTGGGGATTTTGCGTCTTCAGGGGATAAGGGGTGTAGCCAAAGAGACCACACAGGGGCTCAGGAGAGGCACCCTTCTTTTCTCTGACATAGGATAGCCCTGGGGGCGGCAGGCACTGAAAGCCAGGGTCCTCAGGTCTCCCCATCCATCCTTTCCCCCAGAACCTCAGGCCAGGTCATGGGAGTCATCGGCCCCTCCTCTCTCTCTCAAAGGCATCTTCCAGTGCCTTCTCCTTTCCTGCTTCCAGGATAGGGAGGGGGAGCGGTGTGGTGCAGCAGCTGGGTCAGGCCTGGCTCCCAGCCAATCCACAGAAGTTCTGGAGTTGGTGGGGGGGGGTGGGGTGGGGGTGTCCGAGTTGCTCAGAGACTTCCTGGAGCTGCAGGCTGTGTGTCTGTGTGTACACGTTTATGTGGTGTGCATGTTGGGGGAGGGGCTGGGGTTATGGGAGGAGCAGGGGCAGAGATTGCTGGCTTGGGCTTCTAGCTCTGACCGTCTCTCCACAGGGAGCCCCCTTCCCAGACCACACCCTTGAGCCTGAGCCCGTCACACTTTGCTCCTGAGGTGAGAGCTCCGTGTGCTTGTGTGTGCCCTCCGCAGCCTCCTCGCTGCTCTCTTGTCTGCCAGAGTCTCCCGCTTGGCTTTTTGTCTTGGGCGCCCTCCTCCTGGCTTTCTGCCCCCACTTCTCCTTTCGCTCTCTTACACCCATTGGAGGGGAGCTGCGGAGCCTTGGGGCGGGGCGGGGCAGGAAGGGTTAAAGCGCCACTCCAGTGAAAGTCCCAATCCTTTTCTTAGCTGGATCCCATCCCGGTGGGAGGTGGGGAGCTCCTGGCCAATCACCCCTGGAGGGCAAGGTACAGTTTCCTGGTCATCCCAAGTACTTGCCCCGCTCTGTCCCGGCTTTGGCCTCAGCTGGCTGAGTCAAAGCCAGGGTGGCTACCAGCCACCGTAATGTGGTTTCTGCCCTGGCCTCTAGACACACACACACACACACACACACACACACACACACACACACACA
>NW_024412402.1:10943578-10949088 GCF_014898765.1 Herpailurus yagouaroundi | reverse complement strand
ACACACACACACACACACACACACACACACACACACACACACACACAGAGGCTCTCTCCCTACTACCACCCCCCTCCTTCCCTCCCTCTCCTCCCTCCCCTCCTTCCTTACTTAGCAACAACTCTCTGAATTCACAACAAACACGCCTGTAGGCTCCTGGACTGACTAGGGAAAGCTGGAGAAGGCTGAGGACCAGGAGGAGGCCCTTCGCTCAGACTGTCCTCAGGAGGGAGGGGCTTCTAATCCCCCCCCCCTTCCCTGCTGGAGGCCACTACCCCTCAGGGACTGGCAGGAAGTGGTCCTGTTTCCAACTGGAGCCCTGAAAAAAGAGGGGAGCAGTGACAGGTGTGGCTGAGCAGGTGTGGGGGCAGGGTTTAGACTCCACCCTCACTAGTGAGTCCCACTTGACCTTTGACCCCCACCTGGTGAGTGAGAGGGGCGGCAGACTCACTGCCAGCCTTGGGGCCTCTCTCAGCTGGGGCCCTGTGCTGTTGTCATGGTAACTTGCTTGGCTCCCTTCCCACTATTAGGGACCAGGATGGGTGAGGACTTAGCAGATTGGGGGTGGGTAGGACTGGGGGCCCTAGAGAACTTTGCTCTCAGGGCACCTGTGCTGAGGGGGTGGGGACTGGTGCCCTCTCTTTGATCTCTTCCCTGGGCAGGAACTGGGGGCCTCTAGCCAGGAACTGGCGCACATCAGGCGTGGAGGGAGTGTGTGCGGAATGAGTGAGGGGCACCCGTTCTCTCGTCAAAGCCGATTCAGGGTGAATCTGTATTGCAAAATGGTTACAAACCCAACTGCTGGCAGGTCTGGGTTCAAATCCTGATTCTTCCAATTCTGGACTGTGTACCTTCGGCAAGTTACTTAGCTTCCCTGTGCCTTAAAGGTGGGGATCAGGAAAGTACTTTTTTGTGGCGTTATGGGGAGGATTAAATCAGATCGTGCATGTGAAGCATTAGGGGCAGTCTGATGTTACAGAGCAAGTGCTCAATAAATGCTAGAGTTGCTTCCCTTCATTCTTAGTCACGGCTTTCTGCAGGAACCCCCGACCCTTCCCCTCCCGACCCTCCCAGTGGTGCTCTAGCAGGGAAGAACTGATGGTCGGTGGGAGGAGTGGGGGGGGGGGCAACCTTTCCAGCACTTCAGATTCCTGGATTCTAATACCCTTCCAGACTCACTTTCTTGCTGCCTCAGTTTCCCCACTGTTGGAGCCCACCAACATCTGAGTTGCAAGTTTGCCAAATAGCCAGAGGCCCAGAGAGGAGCCTGGGGGACTTAGGACATGTCCCTCCCGGTCTGCCAGCACTTCTCAGGCTGAGCTTTCCCTCCCCCGGGCTGCTTGGCTCAGATCAACTTTAGCACCCCTCCCACCATCCCATCCCTGCTGCTCTGTTCTTCACCAGGCTGAAACGCTACATTCTGTCCTTAAATGGCTTAACTGGTTGCCTCCTCTCCTTCCTGGCCTAAGAGGTCAGGGACCTTCCTTGGGGAGAGCCATGGCAGTGTGGAGCTGTGACTTGGATGGCAGCTGTGAGGCCTGCCCCAGGGTCCAGGGTCCCCTAGATTCCCTGTACCCTGCCTGGACATTTTCCCCAAGTGTGGCAGAGCAGTGCCCAGGCCCGGGATATGTATAGAAGCCCAGATGGGCCTGCCTGGCACCTGCTGTACACAAGCCAGCAGGGAGGAGGCATCCTGAACCCCCGGGGGTGGGGTGGGGTCATATTGGCATCCACCGTGGCCAGAGGACTCTTTTCCTGGGCTGCTTGAGCGTGGGCAGTGCTGGAAAGAGATCTGCTTCAGCCCTGTGTGCCGTGGGGCAGGGGGGATGCTGAGTGACCCTGGGTGAGAAGGGTCCTGTGGGCCCTGGGGTAGGAGTGAGATAGTGGAGGGGCTGAGGCTTGGGAACTTCTGGATGAGGAGCCCAGGAGTAGGCAGCAGGCATGGGGTACCCACAACAGGGGGAGCTCTGCAGACCGGTGGTTTGGATCTTCTGCGGAGCGAGTATTCAAATCTCAGGACAAAGAGGATTAAGATGTGGCAGAGCTGGGATCCCAGGGCTCCTGGGTCTGAGACCTGGGCTTGGCTGGTCGGTACCAAGATGAGGACCTGGTACTCTGGCCTAGTACCAAGATGAGTGGGCTGGAGACCCTGGCTCTGCTCATCACCTCCTTCTGGGACCAGAGAGGACACCTCCCTTCTATGGGCCTGAAAGTGAGGGCTCAGAGTTGGCCTGGGCCATGCCTCACTGCCGGGCTGGCCATGCTGCCTATGCCCAGCCCCTGGGGCCTGTTCCTTGGGCAGGCTGGGGCTATTTTTGGGATCGGGCTGGGGCTCTGGGGCTGGTTTCAGATGTTCCAATGTGAACAGGAGAAAATGGGAACAGATGGCTGGAGGGTTCCAATCAGCGGGTCCTGCTGGGAGCAGGTTATTTTTAGGGCCTTGTTAACCCTTTGGGGGCTCGGGGAGCCACCCTGAGAGGGACAGCCCTCTCCAGTTGAGAAGAGGACAGGTCTTCTCCCTGGACCCATGCTTTCCAGAACTGCCTGTGCCAGTTGCTTTTCTTGCTCTCTTGGACCCTTCACCCTTTAAAGATGCGCATGGCAAGAAAGGAGGCCCCAGCTTCCTCCAGCCCAAACCCTGCAGGATACTACCAAGGGGTCAGACGGGGAGAGGGATGCCTGGCTGGAGGGTACAGGCCACTCCTGAAGGAAAACCCCTTCCACTTGCCTCCTGAGGCTTTGAGACACACACCTGAAGCTAAGAGAGCGGAGAACGTTATCACTTTGGGGGTTCACACTCTGGGTTCAAGTGTATGTCAGTACATCTACTGATACCCACGGGAGTGCTAGCTGAGGGAGCTGGCCTCTTCCAGAAGGGCAGAGGAAGAGCCAAGCGTTTGTACTTGGTACCATTGATATGATGTCCACAGGCCCCATTCCCTGGGATACTCCAAGGGCAAATGCCCACCTTTACCAAATGCCCACATATCTGGGTGCTATGCAGGGGGCAATGAAGGGGATATCAGGGCCAAAGGTGGTTTCCTGAGGGCTGAGTATGTCATACGTGTTCTGTTAGCTATTTCACTACTAGTATCTCACCCTGTAAATGCATCCTCATTTCGCAGATGAGGAAACGGGCTCAGAGGGACAAGTCCCATAGCTCAGAAAGGGCGGGATGTCACTGGCACCTTGTCTGTCTGATTGCAAACCCAGTTCTCACTGCCCTGCATCACTCGCACTGCCTGCCAGTGTCCCGACCCCAGAAGGTGAGGCTGCTGGGGCAGGATCTCCTCAGGGAGCAGGTTTATGGAATGAGTGTGGGAAAGGAGGCCTGGGGGCAGGGGACCCTGCCGGTCACTGGTCTCACAATCCCCTAAGCCCTTCTGGCCTGAGGGTGCCAGGACTGACACCAGAAACCCCGTTTGGCCTTCCTGTCTTCCCTGCAGGAGGATCACAGGCACACATCCTGTCTCGTCAGTCCCCACCCCCACCCGGCCCTGGCCCACATGCCCCTGCTTCCTGTAGGGTCAGAGCAGTCTGGATGTCAACGTGGGCAGAGCTTGAGGGCCCTCCAGGTGCTGCTGGTGCCAGGGGTCTGGGCCAGGCGGGCGAGGGGAGGGGGTTGGGAGGACGTCTGGGCCGCTGGCAGTACCTGGGGGAGAGAGCAGTGCGGCAGGCAGGCCGGCTTTGGGTGAGGTCCCGCCTGGCTGGCTGTGCCAGCAAGTCTGCCCGCACTCCGGTCCTCCCACAATGGCCCCATTGTTCCCAGCCGCCAGGCAGTTTGGAGGAGGTTCCTAGGCCACCCCTACCCCCCCCCCCCCCCAACAGGGGCCAGATTAACCCCTTGGAGGACAGGCCAGGTGAGGGCCCTCAGGGAGCTACCCTGCCCATTCTTCCCTTCTGGGAAGGCTTTGGGAGGTCACCTCCCACCCACGTGTACCCAGCAACAGGACAACTCCAGAGACCAGGGTCTCCCACTGGGTAGGGAGTAGCACCTAGACCCTCTCCCACCCCCACCGTGGTGCAGGTGCCAGGGGGCAGGAAGTGCCAGTGGGGTGGCAGGCGGAGACCAGATATATTTGGGCCGGTGGGGCTAATTCCAGACACCACCGCCTGCCCTACTGGCTCCTGAGCTCCTTTCCTTCCTGTGAAACCAGAGCTGGGTTGGGCCTAGCTCAGGATTTCGGTGGATTTAAAGAGGCAGCACCGTCCCTTGCCAGCCTGGCTTCCTCTCCCCCTCCCCAGGTAGGGTCTGGGGCAGAGAGAAGGCTGAAGAACTGCTTGCTCCCGCCTTGCCCCCGGCTAACCCCAGGCCCTTGCCCCAGTCGGGGTACCAGCCTCTTGGCAACTCCTCTCTCCCAGAGCTTTGGGCGGGTGGGGTGGGCGGGGGTGGGCTGTGGTTTCCTGTGTTGGCTGTTTGTGCCTGGCCCAGAGTGCCCGCCGCCTGCCTGGGCTTCCTGCCCTGTCTTGTTTCCTTGTGCCCCCCACCCTCCCTTCCCCCTCCCCCCCGAGGGAGGGAGCAGCCAGGGATTGGGCAGCAGCCTTTGGGGGCACCCCACTGCCAGGGCATGACTGTGTCCCAAGGCCTGGCCACATTGGCACTGGCTGAAGGAGCCAAGTGAGGTGACTTCAAGCTTGTCTAGGCAATGCCACTTGTTCTGCGGCCTCCAGAAGGGACAGTGGGCACCAGAATGGGCAGCATCCCCCCCCCCCCCAGAAGCACCCTGTTCAGAGCCCCCAGACTACAGTGGTCTGGGGCCAGAAGTTGCCATGTCCCTGGAGAATTGAGGTTGCCTGGCGTCACCCTGGGGCTGCAGGTGGGGTGAGGTGGTTTGTCAACCAGACAAAAATTGTTGATTTGCATGGTCTCCTTTGGCAGGAGGTGGGGGGAAAGGGGGAGAGCTGCTAGGAACTAGGGCAAGGGGAAGGCCTCTGAGTCTACGAGTCCCCATAGAGGGTCCCATGGCAATACCTTGGTCATTGAGCAGATTTCCTGCTGGGGTATGAATCCTTGACCTCCCCTGTTGGCTGAGTCACCACCTCAGGAAGAGGAAGTGACCTGGGTGGTAGGGGAGAGCTTCTAGGGACCAAGGTATCCTGACACCCAGGAGGAAGGGGCACCCCGGACCTTGTTGTCTTGGGAGCTGCGTCTCCCTGAGCCAGGGGACAATAATCCTACCCCTATTGCTCTAGCAGGGCCCTGACCTTTCGGCCATCACAGAGGGCCCAGGCAGCCCATTTCCTCTCTAGAGGTGTCTGCCCACTGTATGGGGGGAGCATGGAGCCTCCAAGCCATTTTCTCACTGCGTCTCTTGGATGGTTTTGAGCTAGGCAATGAGACCGGTGGGCTGGCTGGTGAACCAAGCAGGGGCTTCCAGTGTGGGGGCAGCTGGAAATAAGCAGGTTGCCAACCGGTGTGTGAATGCCTGTTGTTACCTGTGGCGGTTCTGTGTTGAGCATCCGTGGAAGCCTCCTGGTCTTCTCCCCCAGCTGGGGTCAGGTCCGCTGGC
>NW_024412402.1:10908789-10943478 GCF_014898765.1 Herpailurus yagouaroundi | reverse complement strand
CCCCCCCAGCCAGGAAGACAACCAGCAAAGCAGCTGATCTGAGGTTCTTTGTCTCAACTGCCTCCTGGGCTCTGTTCTCTGTTCTCAGGGTGTGCTCCTGGCCATTCACTCGGGTGACTGAAGCCTGTTTGTGAGCACAGGTCACCACTCCCCACCCTACCCTCTAAGAGGGAGCCACAGCGCTGTTCCCAGAGCCCGGTGGTGCCTTTCCTTTCACTCATCCCAGGGGCTTCTGCTCTAGTGCTGGGAAGTCCCCTTTACTGGGTGGTGAAAAACTGCACCCTCCAGGAATTAGCCCTTCTACCCCCATCCCCAGGCCTTCCAGGTCTCTTCCGGGCCTGTGAATGTGTGAGGATGAGGGGTCGTTGGGAGCTGGGGCAGACTCCTGAGGGGTAGACGGGGGGAGGTGTGAGAGATGGGAACGTCCTGACTCATCTGTGCTTGACTCAGCTCGCCCTGCGGCGGGGTGGGAGCGAGGGGGTGGAGTCCGAGAGGGAGTCGGGAGGGTCACTCCGAGATTCTTCTGAGGAGGGGCCCCGGCCTGACTGGGGACACAGGAGAGGACTAGTTTTCTAACAGCCCCTTCCCAAATTATTACAGGTCCCAACATTTGAAGTAAACACAGGAGGTAGTGGGTGGCCCTCGCCCTGCCCCTCTGCCCCACAGGGGGCGGGCCCAGTAGGTGGCCTGTGAGAAGCCCACCGATATGGTGCAGGCTCTGATGCGTCGTCATGACACCAAAGGGGGGGGGGGGGCGAGACGCTGCAGTGCGGAGAAACACCCCAGGAATGGGGTCTCGGCGCTCCCGCATACTGGTCACATGACCCAGACCCTTTTCCCGAATCTCCGTTTCTACGGTGTGAAATGGGGATACTGTCCCCCATTGGGTGGTAGGTAGTTTTGAGGATCAGCGCGGTGGTGAAAGGGAGCGCTCGAGACTTGTCAGCCACGGGCCTGTCCCTAAGCCCAGGTGCCTTCTCCAGCCCCACTCTTTAACTGTTCCTGCTCTGACCTGTTGCAGGAGATGCGGGCTGGCAGCGGGCGGCTTCCCAGCCAGGCCCTGGACTTTGGAACCTTCCCCTGAGCAGCCTCTCTTCCCGGAGACAGAGCTAGAGCAGGGAAGGCCAATATGCCTGGGGTTAAATTAGGGTTAGACTTCCACAGGATCACGGGGGCGGGGGGTGGGAGGGAGCCTCGCCTCGCCTCCAGCTCCAGCCCAGCCTCCAGCAGCCTTCCAGGGAGCAGCGAGAATGTGCACCGGTGTCTGGCTGGGCCTATCACGAGGGCAAAGCTAGGCCCAAGACTCCTCCCCTCCCCCACTCGGTCGGTGGGGCGGGGAAGGGCAGGGTAGGGGGAGGTTGGGTGGGGCGTCGGTGCTTGTGTAAGTCTGTTTGTTGGTGTATCTGTGGCCCCGTGTGCGTGTGTGTGTGTGTGTGTGTGTGTGTGTGTGTGTGTGCGTGCGCGCACGCGCGTGGTTCTTTGTCATTATCAGGCTCAACTTTCCATGGTTCCCTTGTGGCCGGGCCTCAGTCTTTTCATCTGTTCAATGAGTCGGCACGCTCCCTCTCTGCTGTCGGGCAGCCTGGACGTCCGCGGGTGCCCCAGGCTGATTCCGTGCTCTTGCTTGGGCCAGCGCCTCCCTCGCCCTCCAGCACACCTCCTCGGGGTCGGCGTGGGCGCGCCTTTAGTTTCCTGGGCTCCGTGCGTGTCTTTGTCTTCCCGTCCACGTGTGTGCTGTGAGTGTGTGAGTCAGTTTGGGTGCCTGTGAGTCTCTGAGCCCCTGCCAGGCGGCTAGGTTGAACCTCGGCCCGCCGCCGCACGCGCCCCGCCCATCGCCGCACTTGGCCGTGTGTCTGTCCGTGCGGCGCGTGCGGGGCCTGGCGAGGCACGCTGCAGTCCTGTCCGTCTCCCGCTCCCTCGCTCGCTCGCTGGCTCCCTCGCTCGCTCTGCCTCTCCGCTCGGGCTCTGCCGAAGGGGGCGGGGTGGGGTGCAGGGGCGGGGGGGGGGGAGGGGAGGCTCCTGCATTCTTGCGGTCGGGGAGGAATCTGAGCCAGCGTTACTGGTCTCCAGAAGAGCCCAGCTGCAGCCCCGGGGCCCCGCCAGGCCTCTAGCTGCCCGCCCGGGCCTGCTGGAATGGGCACGGGCTAGGCCTCAAGCTGGGGGCGGGGCGGGGCATTGCCCCCATCCCGGCCCCCTCCACGCCCCGGGCGCCCTGGGGGCGGGGCGTGAGGAGGTCCCCACCCCGGGTGAGGGGCGTGCCTGGGAGCGGGAGTCCCCCAGGGGTCTAGAGCAGACCTCCTGGCAGCCCCACGCGGGCACCTTTGCAACCTATCCTTTTAGTGATTTCTGCCTCAGCGGCCCGGGGTGGGGCGGGGGGTGTGGGGTGTGTGCTTGCTAGAGACTGCAAGCTCCCTGAGGGTAAGGTGCGGGAGGGATGGGGATAGGACCGGCCTCCAGGATAGAGACCCCACCTAGTAGTCCTCCCTTTCCATTCCCACCTTACCCTCTCTAGTTCCTTAGTCCCAGGGCTGTTGGGTCCTCCCGTCACCCCTCCCCTTCTCACACCCCCTCCCCAAGTCACAAGTTTTCTCTTTGGGGCTTGTTGCTGCAGTCCGTGCTCCAGTACCGAGTACCTGGCTGGGCCCTGGGCACGCACAGGGGCCGTAGCCCCACTGTGTGTGGGAGCCATGAGGATCCTGGCTAACAAGACAAGGTGTGTGGGTGTCGTGGAGGGCGGGAAGTGTGTGTGTGGAGTGCGGGGAAGGGAAGGGCCCAGTGGTCACGGGGCTGAGCGGTGCTGGCTTGGAAAGTGCGCCCTGTGGGCACTTGGCTTCCAGGCCACCGGTGGGCTAAAGGGGGGTCAGAATGGGAAGGTCTGCCCTGAGGCAGGAGCCCACGGCCTTAGAGCCTGGGCCCAGGGGACAGAGGGGAATGGCAATCAGCTAGGACTGCTGCTCCAGTCCCTTCCAGCCCTTGCCTCCTAAAAAAACGGTTTGAGCAGACCCCCGCCCACCTCACTGTCGGGTCCAATGGCGCCCTCTGGCCTCAGTCTAGCCGGGGGTGGGAGCTGGAGGGAGGGGCGGTGCCTGCCTCCCTCCCCTTCCCCAGGAGAAGCCGGCAGACAGGGCCAGGCGGCAGCAGCAGGACAGCAGAGCTGAAATAAATCTGAGCTGGTGTGGAATGAGGGGGGATAAATATCCTCTCCCGTGATGTGATCTTTCCAGCGGCTATTAATAGGTCTCCGGGGAGGGGGAGGCGGTGGGGGGAGCGGGCTGGAGCTTAAAGGGCCCGCAGCCTAGGCTGCAGGAATCCTTGGCTTCCAGCTTCACTCCATTCTGCTTAACACGCCACTCCCCTCCCCCTTTCCTCCTGCTCCTGCCTGCCTGCCTGCCAGGCCTGCCGGTGGACCCCCTTCAGGCTCCCCCCCTCCCTGCTCTGGGGAGCTGTCTGGATCAGTGGGCGCTACTCTCCAGTGTGCTTTTCCCCACTTCCCCTGAGGAAGGGGGCTGGGGCATGAACAATGACCCTCAGGTCCCATTTCCCTTACCTGCTGGTGCAGGGGCACATGAAAGTTGAGGTGTAGGAACTTGGAAGGAGTCTGAAAACAGCAAACCCTAAAAGAGGTTGTTTAAGTGTTGGTCAGGTGCTAGAGGAGGGGAGTGGCCATGGAGGCTTGCAGTGTGTGATGGATGTTGGGGGTGGGGGTGGATTCTGCCAACCAAGGCCCTGGTGTCCACTTGAATCGTGGGGTCTGAGATGTGGAGGGGGTTGCCCTATCTTCACTCCCCAAGGTGGAGAAAGACCTCAGCCCTTGTCTGAGAAACCATGGAGGGAGATAGGGAATAGCTGGTGGTCTTAAGATGCTACTCAGCCCCCACCTCCACTACCACCAGGTGAGGCAGGATGGGGCATTAAAATCAGGTGCGCTAGGCCCCTAGCAAGATTAACTTTTCATGTCTCTCCCACCTTCTCCCAGGTTACCCCACCCCAGGAGGAGAGAAGCTCCAGGGAGCCCGCCGCTCTCCCCACGCGGCCACTGCCCCCCAGCCCCAGCCAAGCCAATGCACCCAGAAAATAAGTTGACCAATCATGGCAAGACAGGGAATGGCGGGGCCCAATCCCAGCACCAGAATGTGAACCAAGGACCCACCTGCAACCTGGGCTCGAAGGGCGTGGGGGCGGGGAACCATGGGGCCAAGGCCAACCAGATCTCACCTAGCAACTCAAGTCTGAAGAACCCCCAGGCAGGGGTGCCCCCTTTCAGCTCGCTCAAGGGCAAGGTGAAGAGGGAGAGGAGCGTGTCTGTGGACTCTGGAGAGCAGCGAGAGGCTGGGACCCCATCCCTGGATTCAGAGGCCAAAGGTATCCCTTTTCCTGGTCCCCAAGACCCCAGCATGTTCCATAGTCCAAGGCCCAAGCTTGCTATCCTCTTTGCCTGATTCCTGTCACTTGCTTCTCTCCAGCATTTATGCAGGGTCACCTTTCTCTTACCCCCATTATACCCACCAACGTGGTCATTCTCTCAGGAGTGGGGTTGGCCAGGGTGGAGATTTCTCATCCTTAGGTGCCACCCATGGAGGGGCCACCCAGCGTGATGGGGCTTCCGGTCAGCCTCATTGCTCTTCTGCTTTCCCACCAGAACCTCCAGAGGGGTAGAGGGAGGTGCTCTGGGGTGAGGAGCAGACCCACACACCTCCTAGGAACCTCCTAGTATCCCAGCTGGTGGGAGCTCTTGAGCAGGCTCTGGGGCCTGGAAGGGTAGCAGCGCCTTCCCCCTCCCTCACCATCCCCCCCCCCCAGCCCTAATTAGAACCAGTTGTGGTTGGGGATTATGCTGTGCTTGGTGCTGGGTGGGGGAAGGGAGACAGGCAGCGGGGCTGGAGAGAGAAATCAGAAACAAATGGCGGTGTGGTGGGGGCCAAGGGCTGGCAAAGTGCCCACCATGTCCTGGGCATTGCCCCCTTGGGGTGGGGCATCTGGGAGAATGGGCCTGTGGAGACCCTGGGTGTAGGAGGACAGGGCCTCTGGGCATTCCTTCTGACCCCTGCCTGCTCTGTCCTGCCCGGGCAGAGGTGGCACCCCGGAGTAAGCGGCGTTGTGTGCTGGAGCGGAAGCAGCCGTACAGTGGGGACGAATGGTGTTCAGGACCCGACAGCGAGGAGGACGACAAGCCCATTGGGGCCACCCACAGTGAGTGCCCATTGATCCCAGGATGCTGTGGCCCATTGTGCCCCTGGGGGATGGCTGCCCTGAGGGAGCCTCCCTCTCCTCACCTAGGGCTTTAGACGGCTGAGTCTGGGCAAGGAGCAGGGGTCAGGAGCCCAGGCTACTTGTTTCCCATCCTACCTGTCACTCTGTCCCTCCCGCGATGTGACAGCTTAGCCCCTGCCTTCCAGGTGCTCAGTGGCCCCCTCTTCCTTGGGACAGAGGTAGGGTGGGGTGGCCCCTCTTGGCCACACCACCTAGACCTCCTCCCGTGAATTCCTGGCCTCTGCTGCCACCTACTGGTCAGTGGAGGGAGGGTGGCGAGGGTCCTGCATCCCTGGGAGCCAGACATTGGCTCTGCTCGCGAAGTCTCGCTGAGCCTGGGTGTGAGCTGACAGCGGCTGTGTCTCTGGCACCCTTCCCCAACCTCTAATTGACTCCTGGCAAATGCCTAGAGTGCGTCACCAGGACGAGGAGTGGGTGTGGGTGGATGCCCCTTCCTCTCGTTATTGTATTGATCAGTGTGTATTTGGGCCTTTGCTCACGTAATGGGGAGAACCAGATACTGTCCTGCCCTTGAGAAGTCCATACGCGTTTATTTGGTCGGCCCCCTCAAAGATTACACCTGTTCAAGGGGTGAAACAACTTAATGCAGAAGAAGCCAGCCAGAGAAATGTTAAACTGTGAACTTCTCAAGGGCTGGGACCCTACAAAGAAGGAAGAAAAAGAATGTGCTGGCTACTTTGCTACTTTGTCTTAGTTAATCTCTACAAGAGCCCTATGAAGTAGGTGTTCTTAGGATGCCTATTACAGAGGAGGAAACAGACTCAGCAGATGTTTGTGGAATGAGTGGACCGTGTTGGTGGATGGGATTAAATACAGAAGCCTCTGCAGCTGTCTGGGAGTTTAAAGGTCATCTGGTCCCAAGTCTCCCCCCCACCCCCGCCCAGGTGGTCCATGAGCCCCACTGAACCCATCAGGGATAGATGGGGCTGGTCACTGCCTCCCAGGACCCTCAGCCCCCCCACCACCCTCGTTCACTTTTATAACATTTAGACTGCCAGGATGTAGAAACATTGAAAGAAACAGGGAAATACAAAGGAGAAATTGATAGCTTCCAATACCCCAAACTAAGGCAACCACTGTTGCTGTTTCAGTTCTGTCATTAGATTCCCAAATTCTTAGGTTGGGGGCAGTCTAATGTAGAGGTGAGTAGCACAGAGTGCAGTCAGACCGCTTTGGTTCATACTCCGGGTCTCCCATTTATTATTTGTGTACATTTGGGAAAGAGCCTCGGTTGTCCCATTTGTAAACGTATTTACCTCATAGGGTGGGTATGAAGAGAAAATGAATAGTTATGTGTAACACTTAGAACAGTTAGCTTTTGCTATTGTTCTTCTTGTACTAGAAAATTCCTCATTGGAATAAAGCCTGCCTCCCTCCCCTAACTTGTACCTGGGAGTCCTAATTCTGTATACCAAATATGCACTTTCCTCTTCCCCAGGGCAACCCTGCACATTGAGGTCAGCTCTCAAGCCCTCCCTGGGCCCCCAAGCTTTTGGCTCTGTCCTTCTATGTAAAATTTGTTTTTCTTTCTTTTTTTCATGTCTGTTTGTTTATTTTGAGAGAGAGCGTGAAGGAGCGGGGTAGGAGCAGAGAGAGAGAGAGGGAAAGAGAAAATCCCAAGCAGGCTCCACTGTCAGCACGGAGCCTGACGCAGGGCTTGATCCCTCGAACCATGAGATCATGATCTGAGCTGAAATCAAGAGTCGGACGCTTAACTGACTGAGCCACCCGGGCGCCCCTAACTTTTGTTTTTCTTGTCGTGGGAATGGGTCTGCTGACTTACCTAGTCCCATTAATGACCACGTGTAGATCTTTTTTTTAGGCTAGGACTCAGAATCAACTTTGTGACCGTGGAACAAACTTCAGTCCATACTCAGGGCGGTCCGTCTACCCTGGGAGTGCATCCACTATGCCAGCCTTTCATAACTCTGTTTTTGGAGTGATTTTTTTTTTTTAGTTTGTGACACAGTTCTGAAGTTACAGTAAAAACAGATTTCTTTGGCCTGCCTCCTGTGCAGAGTGGGAGTTAGTATTTCCATTGTGTAGACGAAACAACTGAGGCTTAAGGGGACGGACTATCATGTTCATAAGGTCATAACATCCGTTAATGGTGGATTCGCTTGCAAAACCATTCATCGTTTGAATCATCGATCTGTACAGCCTCTTGGCCTCCTCCTACCGTCACCCCCACCGTTGGAGCGCGCGCGCGCACACACACACACACACACACACACACACACACGCGCGCGCGCGCGCTATAGTGCGTGGCTCAGAGAAGGGCTTTGCAGTCCCTGCCTGGGTTCAAACTTTAGCTCTGCACTGACGGGCTGTGTCACCTTGGGTGAGTAATGTCATCCTTCCAAAGTCGTTTCCTCCTCCGTAAAGTAGGGTGTGTGACACCTCCCTCCCAGGGACGTTGTGGTTAGATGGAATCACATCTGTAAGTATCCTGCAGAGTGCCAGGCACACAGGAGCCTCTTTGCGGGGGGCACACTTTCCCTCCCCCTCGGCTCTGTATGCTCCCCACAATTTATCCGTCGTGGTCAAGGACTGGTATCGGGCAAGTAAGCGTAGAAGCCAGACACACACCGCCAGAGTGTGACAACAAACGGCCCCTGCCGGCACGAGCTACAGAACAGTGAGCCCGTCTGTCCCTGGGCATCTCTGGGATGGGGTGGTGGGGAGTGCCAGCTGGCTCTCCTTTCTAAATCTGGGCTGCTTACCCTGTTTCTCTCCTCTCTCACGCAGACTGTAATGTAGCAGACCCAGCCATGGCGGCCCCACAGCTGGGTCCCGGCCAAGCCGCCCAACTGCCCCTCAGCGAGAGCAGCGCCCCAGGCGCCCCCCACGGGCCTCCGCCAGGCCTCCGGCCTGATGCCCCTGGGGGCGGGGGTGGGGGCGTCCCCGGAAAGCCTCCCTCGCAGTACGTGTACGTCTTCACCACCCACCTGGCCAACACGTAAGTGCCTCGGGGCAGGCCGAGCCGGCTCCCTTTCCCCAGTGCCCCTCAGCCTGAGTGTGTGGCTGCAGGGAGCCAGGCTTAGGTTGGGCTGGGTGAGGGCAGGGGCTCCCTCCCGCCCCCTCTCTGAGCTCTCTGTGCGCGACCCTCCCTCCCGTGCAGGGCTGCTGAGGCGGTGCTTCAGGGCCGGGCCGACTCCATCCTCACCTACCACCAGCAGAACGTGCCCCGGGCCAAGCTGGACCAGGTGGGTGCGGCGCCTCTGTGAACAGGAGGATTGGCCGGCGCATCCCCTTAGCTGTCTCACACTCTGCCTCTGTCGTCCTGCAGGCCCCGAAAGTGCCACCTACCCCAGAACCGCTACCCCTAAGCACGCCATCAGCAGGCACGCCGCAGCCCCAGCCACTGCCGCCGCCCCCGCCGCCCCCCGCCCCTGGCAGCGCACCGCCCGCCCTGCCTTCAGAGGGTCCTCCCGAGGACACCGGTCAGGACCTGACACCCAACTCCGTGGGAGCCGCCAGCACGGGCGGTGGCGCCGGGGGCACCCACCCCAACACCCCTACAGCCGCCACCGCCAATAACCCGCTGCCTCCTGGAGGAGACCCCGGCAGCGCCCCGGGCCCTGCCCTGCTGGGGGAGGCCGCCCCCACCGGGAACGGGCAGCGGAGCCTGGTGGGCTCGGAAGGCCTGTCCAAGGAGCAGCTGGAGCATCGGGAGCGCTCCCTCCAGACGCTTCGAGACATTGAGCGGCTGTTGCTCCGCAGCGGGGAGACCGAGCCCTTCCTCAAGGGGCCCCCAGGAGGAGCCGTGGAGGGGGGCCCACCAGCACAAGCCCCTCCCGCCCCCCAGCAGCCCCCTGCGGCCCCTCCCAGCGGGCTGAAGAAGTACGAGGAGCCCTTGCAGTCCATGATTTCACAGACGCAGAGCCTAGGGGGCCCCCCGCTGGAGCATGAAGTGCCTGGGCACCCCCCGGGCGGCGACATGGGGCAACAGATGAACATGATGATGCAGAGGCTGGGTCAGGACAGCCTGACGCCGGAGCAGGTGGCCTGGCGCAAGCTGCAGGAAGAATACTACGAGGAGAAGCGGCGGAAGGAGGAGCAGATTGGGCTGCACGGGGGCCGCCCTTTGCAGGACATGATGGGCATGGGGGGCATGATGGTGAGGGGGCCGCCGCCTCCCTACCACAGCAAGCCTGGGGATCAGTGGCCACCAGGGATGGGTGCCCAGCTGCGGGGACCCATGGACGTCCAAGATCCCATGCAGCTCCGGGGCGGCCCTCCCTTTCCCGGCCCCCGTTTCCCCGGCAACCAGATGCAACGGGTGCCTGGGTTTGGGGGCATGCAGGGTATGCCCATGGAGGTGCCCATGAATGCCATGCAGAGGCCTGTGAGGCCGGGTATGGGCTGGACCGAAGACTTGCCCCCCATGGGGGGCCCCGGCAATTTTGCCCAGAATGCTGTGCCCTACCCAGGGGGGCAGGGCGAAGCAGAGCGATTCATGACCCCTCGGGTCCGGGAGGAGCTACTGCGGCACCAGCTGCTGGAGAAGCGGTCGATGGGCATGCAACGCCCCCTGGGCATGGCAGGCAGCGCCATGGGGCAGGGCATGGAGATGGAGCGGATGATGCAAGCGCATCGGCAGATGGATCCGGCCATATTCCCCGGGCAGATGGCTGGTGGCGAGGGCCTGGCGGGCACCCCCATGGGCATGGAGTTTGGTGGAGGCCGGGGCCTCCTGAGTCCCCCCATGGGGCAGTCTGGGCTGAGAGAGGTGGACCCTCCCATGGGGCCAGGCAACCTCAACATGAACATGAATGTGAACATGAACATGAACATGAACCTGAACGTCCAGATGACCCCACAGCAGCAGATGCTAATGTCGCAGAAGATGCGGGGCCCGGGGGACATGATGGGGCCGCAGGGCCTCAGCCCTGAGGAGATGGCCCGGGTGCGGGCCCAGAACAGCAGTGGCATGATGGGTGGCCCGCAGAAGATGCTTATGCCCTCACAGTTTCCCAACCAGGGCCAGCAGGGATTCTCTGGGGGCCAGGGACCCTACCAAGCCATGCCCCAGGACATGGGCAATACTCAAGACATGTTCAGCCCTGACCAGAGCTCGATGCCCATGGGCAATGTGGGCACCACCCGGCTCAGCCACATGCCTCTGCCCCCCGCGTCCAATCCTCCCGGGTCCGTGCATTCGGCCCCCAGTCGGGGGCTGGGCAGACGGCCTTCAGACCTCACCATCAGTATTAATCAGATGGGCTCACCAGGCATGGGGCACCTGAAGTCGCCCACCCTTAGCCAGGTGCACTCACCCCTGGTCACATCGCCCTCTGCCAACCTCAAATCACCCCAGACTCCCTCACAGATGGTGCCCTTGCCTTCGGCCAACCCACCGGGACCTCTTAAGTCACCCCAGGTCCTCAGCTCCTCTCTCAGTGTCCGTTCGCCCACTGGCTCGCCCAGCAGGCTCAAGTCTCCTTCCATGGCGGTGCCTTCTCCGGGCTGGGTCGCCTCACCCAAGACAGCCATGCCCAGCCCTGGGGTCCCCCAGAACAAGCAGCCGCCTCTCAACATGAACTCTTCCACCACCCTGGGCAACATGGAACAGGGTAAGTCCGCCAGGCCAGGCAGGGGGGCACTGGACTCTGGCACTGGGAACCTCCCGGGGTCGGGGGGCGTGTTCGGGCTGGGGCAGGCAAGTGAGTGAAGGCGTCTGTATCTGGGCGCAGAGGTGGATGGCTCTGCTTAAGGGGCACATGTCACCAGCTGGGCGTGAGCGTCCGCAGGGAGCGCCGTGGTGATCTCCCAGGCGTTTTGAGGGGTTCATACTTGGGGTCTCCCCACTGTCTGGGCCCCTGAGGCTGCAGGAGTTGCTTGAAGACGGGTGGGCTGTAGTGATAGCGGGGGTCCACGTTGAGGGTGCTGAACAGAACACTGGAACGGAGGTGTGCTTGGAGGAGTCGGGAGATTCGGGAGCTGGCCTTTCCCTCACCCACAACGTGAGCAGCCAAATTCGTCTTCCCCTCCCCAGTCACTCCCGCTCTTTCTGTCTCCCCGCTTCTGTAGGTGCCCTCCCGCCTAGCGGCCCCCGGAGCAGCTCCTCAGCGCCTCCCGCCAACCCTCCCAGCGGCCTCATGAACCCCAGCCTGCCATTCACTTCCTCCCCAGACCCCACGCCTTCCCAGAACCCCCTATCACTGATGATGTCCCAGATGTCCAAGTACGCCATGCCCAGCTCTACCCCGCTCTACCACAATGCCATCAAGACTATCGCCACCTCTGACGACGAGCTGCTGCCCGACCGGCCCCTGCTCCCCCCTCCGCCACCGCCGCAGGGCTCTGGGCCAGGTGCGAGGCAGGAAGGGGGCCGCGAGGAGAAGAGCTGGTGTGGGCACCGGGCACGGGAAGAGATGCCATGGCCAGCAGTCACCCCTGTGGTTATGCTGGCTTTCGTGTGCTTCCAGTGGGCCCTGGGAATGGGGGTGTGACGTCCCGGGTCAAGTTCCCGCTTGTCGTCAATTTAGCGAAACGAAGCCCAGAGTACTCCAGTGGTCTTTCCGACATGCAATGATGACCCCATGGCAAACTGGGCCAGAACTTGGGTCTCTTGGCTTCTGACTTGAATGCCTCAAGTCCATGCCCTTGCAGCCAGGACAGGCCCACGGTGGAGGCCCCTTACCCCTCCTGGCATGAGCCTGGCTGGGGAGTGGGGAAGGACTGAGTTCTGCACCCTCTCACAGCTGGGTGCACACACACAGCTTCTGACCCTCTTTTCTCTCTCCCCACAGGGATCAGCAATAACCAGCCCAACCAGATGCACCTGAACTCGGCTGCTGCCCAGAGCCCCATGGGCATGAACCTGCCAGGCCAGCAGCCCCTGTCCCACGAACCCCCACCTACCATGTTGCCCTCCCCTACCCCTCTGGGGTCCAACATTCCATTGCACCCCAATGCGCAGGGGACAGGAGGGCCCCCTCAAAACTCGATGATGCTGCCTCCAGGGGGCCCAGACTCCCTGAATGCCCCCTGCGGCCCTGTGCCCAGCTCCTCCCAGATGATGCCCTTCCCTCCTCGGCTGCAGCAGCCCCACGGTGCCATGGCCCCCAGTGGGGGTGGGGGTGGGGGGCCTGGCCTGCAGCAGCATTACCCTTCAGGCATGCCCCTGCCCCCAGAGGACCTGCCTAGCCAGCCGCCCGGCCCCATGCCCCCTCAGCAGCACCTGATGGGCAAAGGCATGGCTGGGCGCATGGGCGACGCCTACCCGCCGGGCGTGCTCCCCGGGGTGGCATCAGTGCTGAACGACCCCGAGCTGAGCGAGGTGATCCGGCCCACCCCGACGGGGATCCCTGAGTTCGACTTGTCGAGGATCATCCCCTCTGAGAAGCCAAGCAGCACCCTCCAGTACTTCCCCAAGAGCGAGAACCAGCCCCCCAAGGCCCAGCCCCCCAATCTGCATCTCATGAACCTGCAGAACATGATGGCGGAGCAGACCCCCTCACGGCCCCCCAACCTCCCGGGCCAGCAGGGCGTCCAGCGGGGGCTCAACATGTCCATGTGCCACCCCGGACAGATGTCCTTGCTGGGCAGGACAGGTGTGCCCCCACAGCAGGGCATGGTGCCCCACGGCCTGCACCAGGGGGTCATGTCGCCTCCGCAAGGCCTCATGACCCAGCAGAATTTCATGCTGATGAAGCAACGGGGCGTGGGGGGCGAGGTCTACAGCCAGCCCCCCCACATGCTGTCCCCACAGGGCTCCCTCATGGGCCCCCCGCCCCAGCAGAACCTCATGGTGTCCCATCCCCTGCGGCAGCGCAGCGTGTCTCTGGACAGCCAGATGGGCTACCTCCCGGCGCCGGGCAGCATGGCCAACCTGCCCTTCTAGCAGTCCCCGTGCGGGGCCGGAGCTGGGGCGATACTGCAAATATGATAACCTTAAGAAAGTTCCTTCCCCTCCAGTGTTGGGATGGCCTGGGTCAAGGGGTGGGGTGGAGGGGGTGGGAGGGGCTTGTGTGGGGCGTGGCATTTTGTGGAAACCAGATGTGCTGGCAGCTTAAGGGGAAGTGACAGAGCGGGGTGGGGGGTTTTGGATTGGGGTTCCATTTCGGCCACCACCGGGACTGCCCCTCGCCCGTTCCTCCCCAGTCCTATGGAGCCTCTCCCTTCCCTCTTTCTCTGCACCCACCCTCTGCAGCTGTGCTTTCGGAGTCCTGTGTCGAGTCCGTGGGGGGAGAGGGGAAGGAGGAGGTCTCCCCACTCTGTCCCTTTCCTTTCTGCCGCGAGCTTCTCTCTCCTCTTGGTTTCTCTGCTCCCACCTGTTTTTCCTTCTGTCTCTTCCTGCCTCATTTCCTCTCCCTGCTGATGTGGCTGACCCCCTCTCCCACCCCTCCCTGCAGGCGGCTGGCCAGGTGGGCAGGTGCCAGCCGCAGCTGTAAATAGAGCGCTGCGCTTTTGTGCCGGTTTGTGTGTGTGCTGTATTTCTGTGTTTTGATAGAAGTCACAAAAAAGAAAAAAGGATAAAAGAAAACCCTTCCCTCCCTCTTCAGATTCTTGCCCCTTCCATTCTCCTGGACTCAGGACCATGCAGTCTGACACAGGTACCCAGTGTTTGCATTGTCTCTGGGTCTGTAAGGATACCATTCTGGTCCCTTCCCCAAACGGTGAAATGAAAGATAGCCCGCACCTAAACTGAGGTCAGACCACCGAGGCTTCCTCCTGGAGAGCCCCATCCGGGCTGAGGCCTCCCAGAGCGGCAGTCTGTCTGTTGCTGAATGATTCAGGAGAATGTGTGCACGGGCGTGTGTGTTCGCCCCGCACAGGCGACACGGGGCCCTGGCTTCCCAGCTATGGATGGCTGGTATCCCCTGCTGCTACACCTTGGCCAGAACTTGAAGTCCTCCCTCCCCAGTGTGGGATGAAGGAAAGGAGGGAGAGGTGGAGGCTGTGTGGCCCCCTTGAGTGGAGCCACGGGGTGGTGGCACGGCGGTCCACGTGGTCCTGTGCCTGCTGCGGTAGCCCTGGGCCAGGTGACCCCCAGGCCGCGTCTCTTCCAGGAACTGCCACCCACTTCTTATCACCAAAGGCGGAAGGAAAAGGGTTTGGCTGAGTAGATCTGTCTCTCTCCAGCCTCCATCCTTTGAGCATGGATTAGAGAAAGTGTTGGAAAAGCAGGGGGCCTCCTGTCGCCTCCTCTCTGCCTGCCTTCTCACCGGCAAGGTCCCCCTGCCCCGGGCTCAGGGCTCTGTGCCCGCCCAGGCGCAGCCACTGCCTCCCCCTCAGTCCCCTGCTCTTTCCCAAAACTCCCCACCTGCCTCTGGTCAGAGCTGAAGCCATACAGACTCAGTGTTTTGCCCCCTTGGCCCCAGGAGTAAAACACTTCTCCTTTTCTCACTTCCTTTCCTGCCTTGTGAGGTGGCAGGGCAGTTCCCTGGCCTTCTGTGCTCCGCCTCCGGGGCCGGGGGCCATTTCTAGACAAGGGGTCTTCTGCCGTGGCCCCATCCCCAGCCTTCCTGATCTGCAGGGTCTGGTCTAGCATTGGCAGCTGTGATACAAAGGGAATTCGCCCCACTTTTCCCAGTCTGGTGCTGTCCTCAGTCCACCGTCAGCCAGGTCAAGCGCTTCCTCTGGGGCCGGCTGGCTGCAGGCCCCTGCCTCCCCCAGCACCTTCCCAGGGGCCCAGGGCCAGGGCCCCGACATCTGTGTCTGGGGGCCACCTAGCTTCCATCCTGCCAGGCGCTTTGCCCACCCTGCCTCAACCTGGGCCTTGTACCCGTGAACCACCCCCCGCCCGACCCAAGACTCCCCAAACCGACTCTAAGTGTTTCCTGCCCAGAGGAGAGAGGGGTCAGACCGCAAAGGGCCTAATGCCCTCCCCGTTCTCTTCTCCCATCTCCGCCACCAGACTAGCTTTCCAAGGTGAACTCCACAGGCCAGCCTACTTCCCTCCATCCATGGCCATACCCCCAGCCATTTTGTACCATTATATAAATATATATATATAAATATAAATATATAAATACAATATGTGAAGACATCTTCTCGGTTTTTATTTTGAAACAATTTTTAGGCTTGTTCCGGGGGTCTCTGTGCTGCCTGTACTGTATTGACCTGTTTTATAGGTGCCTTTTTATTAAAAAGAGAAAATTAAAATCCATCCTCTTGCCTTTTTGCTTCTGTGTCTGGCTACTCGACTGCCCAGCTTACTGTTGGATGCTGGGAGAGAAAAAGCGGGGCTCCGGGGGGCTTTCCCAGGGTCCTACGGTGAAGATACAGCCCTCCCTCCTGGGGTCACAAGCTCTGACTTCCACCATGGGGGCCTCCCAGGGAGCTTGGCCAGCTGCCTTGAGCGGGACTGGGCAACCCAGAGGTGCCCTCAGCAAGTGCTGGGGTCCCGGACATCCCGCCCTGGCGAGCCCAGAGGCTGCAGAGGAGGGAGGGAGAGCCCTCTCTGGGCAGGCAGGCACGGAGCAGCATCCTCT
Organism: Herpailurus yagouaroundi; assembly: GCF_014898765.1. Lineage (NCBI taxonomy): Eukaryota > Metazoa > Chordata > Mammalia > Carnivora > Felidae > Herpailurus > Herpailurus yagouaroundi. Next base: position 10,927,765 of record NW_024412402.1, on the reverse strand, counting down.
GGTTCCATCTGAGTAGTATCCTCTCAGGGGCAGGGCTTGGCTTCCTGAGGCTCGGGGACTTCCCTGCCCAGGCCTGCTTTTCACCCTGCCTAGACGAAGGGGATGCCTCGTGGCTCTTGCTGAGGCCCAGAGAGACAGGCAAGCTCTGGGCTTGGCCTGCAGGCAGGGCGCTGGATGTGACGACCCCCAGCAGCCCCTTTCAGTCTGTCGTCCTTCTCTGGGGGGCGGGTCTCCATCTCCGTTCTGACTCTCGGCGAAGTGCTCCCTCCGTGCGATTGCGACCCCTTTGCTGTGTAGCTTGCAGAGAGGGGGGCGGGAAGGAACGGACTGCCTCCTTCCTTATCAGTGCCCAGACCCGCCGGGACCCCGGACCATACTGCCCCTGGCCCTCTTTACACTGGGCAGAGAACACAGCAGGCCTTGGTTTTTACTTGTGCCTCCTTGGGGCTAAGGAAGGAGAATCTTTCCTGTCAGTGGCTTCTCTCTGCTGGCTGGGCCTTCTTTCTTCTGTAGGACACTGTCTGGCTGGTCTCTGAGGGCGCCTGGAGTCTGCCCTCAGTCTGCAGACCTCCCAGGGCCCAGTGACGCCGGGCTGGCCCAGGGCCATTTTGGTCAGGGCCAGGAGCAGCTTCCGGGATTGGGTCAGTCTGAGTTTCCTGCCTGGTCAAGATGCTGCAGGGCTGGTGGCCCGGCAGAACGTCTGTGTTTGTTAGTGACTGAGACATTAAGGCCTCGTTCTTTTGCCAGCTGGCCTTTCCTCGGCCTTGACCTCCATCCATCCCCTGGTGCTCAGCCTCTAGCTTCTTTCGGCAGGTGGGGCGAGAGGAGAGGTGGGTAGTGGTGCAGGTCGGTGGTCCCTGAGCTGACGGAGTGCATTCTGGGAGGGGACTGACTTCCGCAATGGGCAAGGGCAGAAGTAAAAGTTGTTTCTTGAGCTTCCAATGGTTAAGATGAAACAAGGTGTGTGTGTGTGGGGGGGGTCATCTCAGCCCCGGGGGATACAGCCGGGCACAGGTATCCTCTGCTCTTGCCTTTGGGCTGCCTCCCCTCCCCGGCCTGCAGCCCAGGCCCGGGGCTGGAAGAAGCGATGGCAGGGATGTCCTGGAGAGAGGGGTTGGTTCATCCAGCTGCCCCATGTGAGGACACAGCTAGGCCACGGCGAGCTCTTAGGATCCCAGGTCCCGTGGAAGGGGCTCCAGTAACACCGCATCCCCCAAGGAAAGCAGAAACGAAGGGGGCCGGGACCTAGAAGGTGGTGAGGGAGGTGGCATTCTCTGACTCAGAGAGACTGCTCTTGCGCCAGGTAGGGAAGAACTGGCAGAGGGAGGCGGGGCCGGCACAGCCCAGCTTGGTCAGGAGGCGCGACAGGTCACTACGGAACTTGACGCCCGCGAACGTGTAGAGCATGGGATTGAGACAGCAGTGGGCCACGCCCAGGAACTCGCTCATGGTGATGGCCACGGAGAGGTAGCCGTTCAGCTCACAGCTGTTGCTCACGGTCTTCAGCCTCGCCAGGGTGTCCAGGAAGATGACGACGTGGTAGGGCGACCAACAGAGAAAGAAGACACTCGTCACCAGGATGGCCACCCTGACCGCCTTCTGCCTCTGCGGGCGCCGCTGGGCCTGGCACAGCCGGTGCACCACTCCTACGTAGCACCAGGCCATCACCAGCATGGGCAGTAGGAAGCCCCCGAGGTGGTAGAGGAAGCGGGAGGTGAACCAGGCGTTGGTTTCAGCTCGGTTCTCCTGAGAGAAGGTACAGCGCGGCAGAGAGTCGTTGCGATGGAGGCGGCTCACTTTGGCGAAGAGGATTTCCGGCAAGGCGAAGAAGATGCCCGCCAGCCAGATGGTGGCACAGGTGATGTGGATGGAGAGGAGGCGGCGGTGGCGGTAGGCGTGGACGGCGTGGACGATGGCCAGGTAGCGGTCCACGGCGATGCAGGCCAGGAGCAGGCTGCTGCAGTAGAAGTTGATCTTGTGCAGGGCGATCACAGTTTTGCAGAGGAAAGTGCCCAGGAGCCAGCCCACGGAGCCCTCGATCACGGCAAAAGGCAGGATGAAGACCAGGAGGAGGTCGGCCACGGCCAGGTGGAACAGGAAGGTCTCGGTGGAGCTGCGGGTTTGCCGGTGGCGTTCCAGGATCACCAGCACCAGGATGTTGCCCATCATCCCCAGGAGGAAGATGAGGCCGTAGGCCACGGGCATGAACACGGCCTTGAAGGAGGACAGGAGGGGCCCCTCCGCTGTGGAGCAGAGGTGATTTTCCACCGCGGGGCTCTCCGTGCTGTCGCTGTAGTTGCCTAGTTCCTTGTACTGCAAGGGCAAGGAGACAGCAGGGCGGGGAACTGAGGACCCGTCTTCCCCCTCACAGGGGGACCCCGAGTCCCCTGTAGATTTCTCCTGTCCTCCCCACCCCCACGCTGCCTTTGTCCCTGGGCTCCCGATACATCCCACCGACCAAATCCCGACCTCCCCTTGTGTGTCCACGAACAAATCGCTTTGCCCTTTCCAGCTGCAGGTTTCGACTGTAAACGGGACTGATTCCTCGCGGAGTGGTGACGAAGATGGAAGGAGATGCGTGGTGCGTTTGGTAGGGAGAGGCTTCACGGACTCTGAAGGGCTGTGCACCTGTTAGGTGCTTTGAGTTTACGTGTCCTCGGGTAGGGAAGGCCGCCGGCTCACGGCATGGAATTGGAACTTCAGTTTTGGAAATGGGTCTGGTTGGGGCAAGGGGCCGTCTGCTCCAATTCCCAACAGAGCAGCGGGCGCTAAAACCTAAGATCCTGCTGAGGGGGCAGCTGCTGGTGTGGCCTACGGGCTTCCTCTTGATGCGTCTCCCTGTTCCTGAATGTCTTCACTGTAGCTGAAATTGTAGCGCTAGCCTCCTGCTTTGTTCACTCCGCATAACAAGCTCAGGTATGTGCTATTCCTGTCTTTTTTTTTTTTTCTTTTTTTTTTACTGTTTGTTTATTTTTGAGAGAGAGAGACAGACGGAGAGCGAGCAGGGGAGGGGCAGAGAGAGAGGGAGACAGAATCGGAAGCAGGATCCAGGCTCCTGAGCTGTCAGCACAGAGCCTGACACGGGGCTCGAACTCGCTGTGAGATCATGACCTGAGCCGAAGTCAGACGCCTAACCGACTGAGCCACCCAGGCGCCCCTGTGATTTTCCTATCTTACAAAGGTCAGGTGTGTTTGAACCCACGTTGATCTCCCTCCAGAGCCGATTTTTCCACCACTACGCAGCCCTGCCTGGGCTTCCCTCCCTGCTCCTGCCCATCACTCGGGATCTCCCTCCTCTGCTTCCTTCTCGGCTTCAGAAGAGAGGAAGGGGTGTTGCTGTTCCAAGAGAGGGTGATGCGCCCACTTTGTCTCTGGAAGCCCCTCCTCCTCCTCCTCCCCTTCCTCCTCCCCTCACCTCCTCCTCCTTCTCCTCCCCCCCTCCTCCTCCCCCCTTACCCCACCCCACCAGCGCTCAGGTTGTTTACCCAGCTAACCGCAAAGGAAGACACGGTGTCTGTTTTCATACCTTTCACTCGCAGCTGTCCCCCTGCACCTGCTCCTCCTCACTTCCCAGCCCTGTTCTCCACCCCTCCCACCGGCCCCCTCCCCATGGTTTCAAACCAATTATAACCAACTTATGTGGGTTGAAAAAGACACTTCTATAAATGATGAGCCCCGGGGAGGCAGAGGATGGGACAGGATACTCTGCACAGAAGCTCTAGATGGTCTCACACTGCCCTTCTTCCAGGAGAGTGAGGGTCTTGCACAAAGCAGGAGATGGTTACGCTGCCACCCAGGGGCCCCAGTTGTGGGTCACACATTCGCTCTCAGTGGGCAGAGCCAGGTCCCCAACGTGTGTCTTTCCTTCTGGTCCCCGGGGCAAGTGGGTCTGGGGGAAGGGGGTGGGGGATACATCGGTGCGATGGCAGAGCCCTCTGCCTCCCCCCACCCCAGCATCCCTCTGCCACAGCCTCAGTCCAGCCCTTCTTCACCCTACCGCCTCCATGGCCCCATGCCAGCAACTTCTCCACCCTTGTCCATCCGCCAAACACAGGAGGAATTTTCCAACCCGCAGATCCCATCAGTGTCCTGCTTAAAGTCCTTCGCTGGTCCCCAGTTACCTGTAAGCAGTGGTTTGCTTTTCACCTTTACCCCCCTCGCCCAGTTTCACATTTAATAGCAAAGCCAATTATAAGAAGTCATGTTTGTGATGCAATTACTCAACAGGAGACTGGCGTAAGCCAGTCTCCGTGCATTCACACAACAGAATACGATGTAGTTCTCAAAAAGAAATGAGATTAACTGCATGTTCTCTTAGGGAAAGAGGTTTGACACACACGGCCACACTTCAGATCCGATTGCAGGGCACGCCACACAGCATGATCCCATCCAGGGACTGTCCTTGCAGGGCTTCCTGGGGCTAGGGGTGGGGAGGGGGGAGGGGGAGGCTCAGCTCCTCTCCTTGCCTTCGAACCAAACTTCTCCACTCTTGTCTCGTGTGGTGTTTCACACAGAAGCTCTCGTTTAATTAAAAAAAACAAAAAACAAAAAACAAAAAAACCCAGCTCTACTTTCATTTGAAAACCATGGGCTTGCAGGGTGACGTCTGAACTCCCCTACGGGGGCTTGACGTGTCTACAAAATGTATATTCCTCCAACTTTTCAAGCCTCGCCTTCTACTTTATCGCCTTAGGCGCCCTGTCCTCCAGGTTCATCATTCCCGTCTCCAAGACTTTGCTCCAACTCTACCTTTTACAGAACAATTCTTTCTCCCCACGACTGCCTGTCTCATTAATGCCTACGGTTCCTCCAAGGTCCCACTCAGCCCCACCTTCCTACCTCCCTCCTTCCTAGCTTGGAACTAGATTCTCTTCTTACATTCTCTGCGTCATTTTAACCAAGTTTTTTCATCTTTATTTACTTTGAGAGAGAGAGAGCAGGGGGAGGAACAGAGAGAGAGAGAGAGAGAATCCCAAGCAGGCTCTGCACTGTCAGCACAGAGCCTGACCTAAGGCTCCATCCCACGATCCCGCTAACTGTGAGATTGTGACCTGAGCCAAATCAAGAGTCGGACGCTTAGCTGACTGAGCCACCCAGGCGCCCCTCTCTGTGTTGTTACTACCACTGAGAGCAGTTTCTCAGAGAGGGCTGGGGGCCCTTGTATTCCAAAGTTTGAGGCAAGTCCCTCTCTGTGCCTCTGCAGAGACTCAAACACTTCTTTTCACCCTTCCTCGGTTCCTGCCTCCTCCCAATACCCTTGAGAGCCTAGAGCCCATCTTGGGTTCTGTCCCCATACCGGGAGCTATTTCCAGTATGCTCATTGACTCCTATTGGAATTGACCAGGAGGTACACGGGGGAAACAGTGAGGTGAGTGGTGAGCAAAGCAATTCAGACCAGGGGCGAAGAGATACGGGGCCTGGGGCAGTCAGTGGGGCTGGACTCCGCCTAGCCTACCGTGGGGGGGGGAGCCTGGCAGCCCACTGCCCCTTGGGCAACGTCTGGCCGGTGTAGGTACAGCCCGCCTACCTGACCCCGGAGGCCCTTTATGAGAACCATCAAATCCTTACCCTCTAAAGCATCCAGGCTGATTGGTTTATTGCCCATTTAACATCCCGGGCGGGAGGTGCCCCCAGGACCCTAGAACTCCCATCTCCTGAGAAGCTGGGTTTCAAAGAGGGTTGAGGGGAGCTCTCTCTTCCTTCTTGCCAAGAGGTATTTGTTTGGAAAAGTGCTCGGGCAGGGAAGGCAACAACATGGGAGGAAGCCGGTTTGAGGGGTGCTGGGAGTTGTTAGTACATCTCAGCAGGAGGTGTCAAACAGACATTTTGGGGGCTCAGAAGTGGCACATGTGAAAGCCACTTCCCATACCTAGGGGATCAGTCACCCCACCCCTCCCCGAACCATGGAGAGAGGTAGTGAGGCAAGGTTGACTCTGGCCCGGTGAGAAGATGAGGAACCTAATCCTAAATACGTCGAATCCTAAATACGTTGGGGAGTGGGGTGCAGAAGGGAACCCTCCAAGGCTCACACCCTGAGGGAGCTCAGTGCGGGCAATCTGGCCGAGCGCTTACTCATTCTTTGACATCAAAAGCGGCAGGAACCCGGGGCCCTCAGGCACACACAGACTCTGACAGCAGCACGCACGCACCGCGTAGAGACACAGCCACGTGCCCAGGCCAGGCCCCGAGGGCATGTGGCCTAGGCAGGTACCCAGCAGAGAGCCTGCACAGAGGCCGGGGGCTCATGCCCCGGAGAAGGCAAGGAGACCTGATGAGCAGGATAAAGCTGAGCAGTGAGCCAGGCATCCAGGTAGAAATTGCTCTGAGCAGCGGGGACAGGGCGAGAGGAGTTAGAACATTCTGTGTTCTGGTGTTGAGGAGAAGAGAGGATGGGCAGGGGGTGGGGGAGGAGGGGAGCAGGTGCATCGGGGCGCTGCGCTGGCCAGCGTGAGGATTAGCAAACATTTGCTGACTAGACTGTGTGAGCTGGTGGGGCAGGGGCTAACCGGAGCATTCCTCCGGAGTCTGTCCCGGACCCTCACCCCTTTGACACTCTCCACCCTGTCTCAGCTGACACGGCTGGGGGACCCTTCCAGGCAATGCAGCGTCCTCCACAGCCTGGAACTAGAGGCCCAAGCTGACCAGACGGAATTGACAGGGGAATGCATAGAGACCTAGACTCGGGTTTAAGATCTCAACCGTCGGGGGACAAGTTAGGGAAGACCTGGCTTACCGACAGTTGATGGGGAAAAAGGCCCGAGAGTCTGCCGGTTGCTTAGGATGAGTCAACAGGGTGACACGGCTGCCAGAAAGGCTCCTGTCACCTTACTTAGGTGAACAGAAACCTGTAGGTGGGCAGCTGCCACCATCGCCGTTTGTTTGGTCTGGACAAGGGTGACCGGTTTGCTGAGGGGTCTGGAAATCCCCACCCTGGGAGGAGGTTCTCTGGTACCCGGGTGCAGAGTCTTGGGAGAAGAAGACCCGAGCCCAGGACACATGCCTTCTTCCAGGACTGGAAGAAGCACCATAGGCAAGAGGGCAGGACGGGCTCACTGTTTGAGGCTCTCGAGGGCAGATGGGGAGGGATGGGCAGAGGCTGGGGGCTGGGTGTTTCAGGCAAAGGAGAAAGGGGCTCCTCACAGGCACAACTCTCCCACGGTGGGTTGGGGTCCCCTGGGAGGAAGAAGAATGAGCTCAAGTATTCGGGAAGGGATTCCAGCCCTGGACGGGAGACTGGGCTCTGCCCTCGAGTGCCCCTCACTCACAGCTCCCAGATGCTCAGATCCCCGGGCCGTCACGCTCTGCCTGAGGATGAGCACGATCTTCGGGTAGCTCGGCACCTGTGGGGGAGCTTCGCTTCTCTAGCTGTCTGTCCTGTGGCCAGGCTGACCTTGGCGTTCAGTCCCCCAGAGAGCGCCGGCCCGCTGGGTGCTGTGGCTCATCCGGGCAGAACCCCGGGAGCCCAGGGGCCTGAGTCACACTGGCCGCAGGGCACGTCCGCACACAGACGCAGGTCATTTCTCTGGCCTTAGGCAGCACCCACAGGTTCTGTCTCCTTTTGTGCCCTTGTCTGGATATTCCCAACCAAGAGGCAAGAGCTGTGAATGGGGTCAGCCGGCCATCTGTCCTTCCAGCCTTCAGTGGCTTGAGGATTGAGATCGGGCGAAGGGTGCGAATGGGGGTCTGTGTCCCTGATCCCATTCTTCCTTTTGAGGGTCCACACTCCCAAAAGACCATCTGAGACTCTGGCTTGCCACTTGAAGGAAGAAGAGATGTGGGGCCTGGTTTGCCCCCCTCCCCCCTCCTCCCTCCCCCCCTTCAGAAGTGAAGCCGCCAGGCTCCTCTTTCCTCTGTACCCAGGGTTTTGGCCATTAGGAACATGGTACTGCCCCGGATGTGGTTCTGGGGGGAGACTTTAAGCTACGTCTACGTTTTTGGGTTTTTTTTTTTTTTTTAATGTTTATTGATTGATTGAGAGAGAGAGAGAGAGAGAGAGCACAAGTGGGGGCAGAGAGGGAGAGGGGCAGGGAGAGAGAGAGAGAGAAAGAGGGAGAGAGTACCAAGCAGGCTCCCAGCTGTCAGTGCAGAGCCCGACACGGGGCTCGAACCCACGAACCACGAGATCATGGCCTAAGCTGAAACCAAGAGTCAGACGCTTAAGCAACCGAGCCAGGCAGGTGCTCCAAAGCTACTTCTATCTTTGCGCTGAATCTTTAGGTTTTGGGGGAGGGTCCCCGTGTGGCACCCCAAAGTCAATTTACACTTTGGGGACGGTCACCCAGTCTGAGGGACAGGTAGATGTGTACCCTAGGTTTTGTACAGCAACCATCTCGTGGGTCAGCACCCACTTGAAACATTTTGTCCGGTCATTCCTGAAAGCCTATTCGTTCTTGTCTCCTGATTCTCAGGGCCTAATCCGTGGCCACTTTTTATGCCGTTCTATCAGAGGGGTGGGATCTGTGTCCGTAAGGAAGACAAGAGTTCCCGGTGGAGACTGCGGTCTGTATGTCTGAGCCCAGATTTGCCCCAACAGTGAACCCTCCCCAGGCTGGACCTGGGTCTCTCCCTCATCTCCGATCCCTCAAATCACCTCCAGTTGGGGCCCTCTCCACTGGGACTCTTCTGGGACTTTTGACCTATTTGGGGTGGGGGATCCTCCCCTCTCCCAACGCATGGCCCGACACAGCCTGGGCTGGTTTTGGTTCCTCTTCCTTACACCTTGATGAAATGAGGTGATACACGTGGACAGGCTTTGTAGCCTGTGATGCTCTGCCCACAGTGAAATGTTTTGGGGGGGACCATCACTGAGGAGAGGAGAGGGGAGTCCAGGTCCTGGGGCTGGACCAGATTCATCCTGCTTTTTAGCAGCTTCCCCTCCTGGCTGGTGTGGTGGGGCTGGAGGTGAGGTTTACCCCCAGCCCCTGTAGGTCCCCCAGCCCAGGCCCCGAGGCTGTCAAGATCAAGGTTCCTGCACTCTCAGATCAAGGTTCCTGTGGACAGAGACTTTTCTGGGTCTGCCTAGGTCTGCCTTCCTAGCAGGATCGGTCCCTGGTACACCCACCCCAGGGACCTGGCTCCTTGTGCTTAGTCAGCCATCTAGAGTTTTTGTGTGGGTCCACCACTCGTGGGGATTGGCTGCTCCTCTTTTAAAAATGGACATTTCAAGTGGCTGCAGTTGATCTCAGAATTCAAGAGGCGGAAGGGAAGACAGGATGACCAACACCTGGCCGTGGCCAAGGGCCCTCAGTTCGTAACAAGTAGTCGGGTCTCTCTCCCTGGGCTGCTGGTGGTCTTTGATATACGGGACACGCCCTGTTGTCCCCTGCCCTCTGCCACCACCTGTCTCTAGTAGGTCACGCAGTGGAGTGGCGCATGCAGTTAGGGGAAACTCTTGCGGTTTCTCAGAAGCCAGGAGTGGCCAGATCTTGGGTTGGTTACTATGCGCCCAACTGGGTCAGGGTTCGTGGTCAGCTCAAAGCTGTAGGCAGAGGAAAACATCCACTAACCTACTCGGGTGAGGCCAGGGGCCAAGACTGGGGGCCAGGGTGGGAGGTTGGCACCTTGTCAGGGCGGTGGGGTTTTAGCCTGGTTGAGGGTACTGCCCAGAGTCTGTCATTTCGCTCGGGGCCAACTTTGTGGACATGTGGCCTGTGCAGTCACGCCGGGCCCTGTACTTAGAAGAGCTCCACGCTCGGGTTGGTGCTCTGCGATCGCTATCTTGAAATTCTTAATAATTTTTGAACAAGGGGCCCTGCGTTTTCATTTTGTATTGGGTCCCACAGGCTAGGCGGCAGGTCGGATTAGACTGATGGTTCTGGCTCTGTTTTTATCTGATTGGGTCTGAGGGACCAGACTTGGGGTAATTAGCTCTTCCCCTCACATTCTCGGCGGCTTCCTAGCTCTGGGCTCTGGGCCAGTGGGCGGGCTACTCCAAGCACGTGTGGGAACCCGGCTGGTAGAGTTCCAGCATGGATTCCAACCGGTGGAACTGAAGGGTGTTGGAGAACATTTCAGGGTGAGTTTAGGGTTGGGAAAGCAAGTGGGCGTTGGGAGAAAGGATTTGGATCTTTTCTGATCTAGCCCAGAGTGTAGCGCAAAGAGAAGTCCTTTCCCTAGAAGTGCCACTGGCCATGGGAGGAAAGGAGGAAAGAAGTTCCCCAAAGATCCTCATAAAGAGCCCTCTCCTGCCGACACACAGGAGCTCCAGAGTCTCTGCTTTAGCTCTTCCCTACACACCTCCTTTGCGAGCCCAGTGACAGCCAAGCCAGCTGAACCTCTGCTTCACAGGAGGGACTTGGGTGCGAAGCAGAGTGTGATTCTGGGAAATCATTTTCTTAGCCCATCCGAGAACACCTCAACTCTAGAGATTCCAGTGTTCTGACGGGGACCACAACATGCTTTAAAACATTTCTAGGATTAACACGGTTTCTCCCACCAATCTGGCATCCCTGTGCCCCCCCCCCCACCCCGACTCTGACCCCATGTGGTCCCCTCCCTTGCTGGCCACCTGGTCTCACAGTTCCTTGGTTTAGCACCCAATTACTGTCTAAGAGTTTCCAGTGAGTGGGGGTTTTGTCTTCATGGGTAGACCGTGAGCTATCTGAGGGCCAGGACCAAATCCTCGGCTTCTCCATTCAACACAGAATGTAGTGCCCTGATGATACAATCATATAGCGAGTGATGAGTAAATACCCTGGAACAGCACCAGGTTCCTGACAGTAAGAACACTTCCCAAGTACTTTCCCATCTAGACCCTTATTCCAGCCCTAAAAGATAAAAGGAGGACCTTCTTCTGAGGAATGGAGAGGCAAAGTGCCTTGTTCCAGGTCACATAGCAAGCCCGGGAGGATGCAGGACTGGAACCCAAAATTCTGATCCCCTCTAAAGGATGTCTATTTAAAGCAACAACTCTACTTATCTGCTTCCTCCTTGGAATGGGGAAATACAGTCTTAAAAGGCAGGTGCCATTGGGCCTGTCTAGATTCTGCTGATCCACAGCGGGAGGGGACTCCACAGCTGTCCCCTCTTCCCTGAGCCCTGGGCACAGGAAATTGAGAATTCCAAGTGGGGTCTGGGTGACCATCTGTGTCTACTCACCATGTCCTCCAGGTTGTAGTTGATAAGGTCCATGTCCAGGGTTAAGGGGTAGTTCATGCTTGTAGCCGTATGTCACCAGACTGGTCACTGTCTGATGTTGAGAGGCTCTCTGCCTGGTGCCTATAGAGAGGTGGCAGCCGTCAGCTGAAAATTTAAGCAAATGAGTTGCGCACGGTCTCCTGGGGCCGCGTAGGACCCGCTGTCTGCCTCACAACTCATCGCTTTTTTTTTTTTTTTTCCACAGGGGTTTTTTTTTTTTTTTTTGAAGAAAAAGGGAAAATCCCCATAGCATCAGTGCTAGTCAAGCATCTCGGCTTCTTTCCTGGCAATAGTTGTCTCAATGGGGCTTGTGACAGATACGAAGGCTGCCCCTCGCCTCTCCTCCCTGTACCTCCCAATAAGGGAGTTGTACCTTATAATGAAAACCACCACACCAGTCAGTGGGGCAATGAGAGAAACTCCACATAGAAAGGGAACAGGAGGAGAGCCCTTCCAGGACCTCCTCTCCAAGTCACCTCCAAGCCTTCACCTCTCGCCACTAGGGTGAGACCAATCGTCCGGTTTGCCACCAACCGAAAGTCCCTTGTCCTGGGAAACCCCTCACTCCCAGGCCAATGGGGACGCTTGGTCATCCGACTTGCTGCTATCCTTTTGCCTGGTCAAGGGCAAAACCTCTTCCCTTTGCAGCTCAAGTCCCGGAGAGAAACGTTAGAAACTTTCAAAGGGAACATCATTAAAACATTACTGGAAGACAAAAATAAAGCCACCCAAATTACCAGCACAAAAACATAAACAGGCACCGAGTCGTCTTCTGACTCAAAAGAATGATGTTCCGGCTACACATTAACTTGGTTGGCACCTAATTATTAACAGCAGCCACGACCCAGCTAGAGCAGAGTTTTACACAGGAGGATCCTGAGGCTCAGAAACGGGAGAGGAACATCCCCAGGACCCACAACTAACCAGTGGCAGAGCGGGGACCCGAACCCAGGTGTCCTCACGGCACATTCAGAGTTTTCTGTATACACCAGGCTGCCACTCTCACAGGCTCATGTGACCCTCTCGTTTCCCTCAACTCTGTCCTGTCTGAGGACCCCTTCCTTTAAGAAGCCCCTTTGTAGGCACAGATCAATTTCCTCTCCACACCTCATCTCTGGGCCCTTTCTTCCAGGAGCGGGGCATTTCCTCTCTTGGGCCACAATGTCGTGAAAACAGTGACTGTGCACACAGGGGTACCCACACATGACATGCCACTTCTTTGCTCTTGTCATCAGCTTCCTTTCCAGCCAGATTAGCATTTGCTGGGACTCCACCCTTTCTAGTGCCTTCCTTCACCTTTTCCTCCATATTCATCCCCCCTCTTTCTCTCCTATTCGCCTCGTTTATAACCCCCGCTGCACCCCCAACAGACACAGCTTTCTTGGCTTTCAACAACTTGAGGAACCCAGGCTTCTGTTTGCGCTGTCGGGGCCTGTCTTTCCCTCCTCATTCGCTCACCGCCTTCGGCAACTGCTTTCAAGGAGGAAGAACCCGAGGACAAGGGGTGGGATTTCCTCTTCTGTATTTCCAGTCCTGAAATGCTCAGAAGGAAGCTGCCCCAATGTTTCCTGTGTCCCATGCTTGCTAAGCGCTCCCCGTTCTTCCAGCCCCACGCCCCAACATCTCTGCCCCTCCAAACCATTGATAACATTTAACTTGGTTTTTGCTACTTCTAAGGACATTGATCAGGAGGGAATACAGCATACAGAATCATATGGGAGCCAGAAGGAAATTTGGAAGATAAGCCAGTCCCTTCTCATTCCCCCTCCCCTGCCCCCAGCAAATGCAAGATTCTTGTCACTACATCTTTATCACACGGTCACCCGGTATTGGACAAACATCACTAAGGGTGAGAAACTTGTTCCTCTCAAGAGATTGGTGTTTTAAGGCAGGATGATTTAATCATCGCAAGCATGTTCCTCATGCTGAGTCAAAGTGTATCTCCCTGTAACTCATCCCAGAGGTCCTGGCACTGCCTTCGTCCTGATTGTCTAATAAGCACCTTCTGAAGACGGATCCCACATCCCCATTAGTCGTCTCCTCTTCAAGATACGCATTCTGCGTGTCTCCAGTCATTCTTCAGAGGACGTGATTTCTGAGTCTCTCATCGGCCTCTGGGTGATTTCTGGTTATCGGTCCACATATTATCTGTCTAGGACAAAACATACAAAGATAAGAGTTTCTTTGTTCGAGACTCCGTACGTATATAACCATGATTAAAATGGGCTTTCCTATAGGCTCCCGCTCCCCTTGACAACATGCCTAACAAACTTCATTTTGGTGGTTCTCCTGCATCATCTCAGCCTGTGAAGGGCAACTTTTCAAATCCTGATTCGGTCATCTGATGATGTGTTAACAACATAGGTAAGCATGCCATTCTTCGGTCTCTCCGAGTCCCGATGGAAAATATGGGCAGGACAACGTCAAACACGGAGCTCTGCTTCCTGCATTAGAGGCCCATTGTTCTCTAAGGCCAGGGAAGGCTTCGTGGAAGAAGTGGGACATGAGCCGGACATTGAAGGTTTGGACAGACTAAAGACCTGATGTGACTAGAGGGGAGGGTGCACGGCTAGGGGGCATGGGAGGTAATGAGGACGGCATGAAAAAATACGTGGGGGTGTGGTCATGGTAGTGATGATGATGATGAAGGACAGCAGGAGGAGGCACGAGGTCAGAGTGTGCCTGGGGAAAGATAGGAATTGCTCTTGGGGCCTTCTGCTCTCCTATTCTTCTTATAGTTGCCCATTTCCCATGATGCACTGCAGGCCCAGAAGAGGAGTTTGTGAGGAGGCTCAGGACTACTTCTTAAGTGCAGCAGCAAGCTATGGTAGTAGTTCCAGCCATGATGGTGTGGGGCAGAGAGGTATCTACTAGCTTCTCAAAGGCTGACCTGGGTTTCATGGACAGAGGGAACCGTGACTGTCCCCCAAACTCCCTTCTAGTCCTTTGACTTCCTGATGCTTCTTGCACCATGGACCCATTCAGATGTTCCTTCCTGTCTCTCCAGATGCTGAGACATACTGCAAGTCCCCAGAGCCCACTTGTCCCAGCCACTGGCCTTTGATGGTCAACTCAGTTTGCCCTAAATGGATACATACCTCTCGACCATGAATTCTAACATTGCCTTAGAAGGTTCAGAGAGTAACTGCCTCTGGTCGAAAAGATGATCTTATGACCTTCCAACCCATCAAGTCAGACTAGCACCCCACCCCCCACCCCCCACCCCCCAACATAGAGAAGGTAATGCCTAGGCTGTGATCCCTTGACTTTATTTATTTAAAAAAAAAATTTTTTTTTTAACATTTATTTATTTTTGAGACAGAGAGAGACAGAGCATGAACGGGGGAGGGGCAGAGAGAGAGGGAGACACAGAATCAGCAGGCTCCAGGCTCTGAGCCGTCAGCCCAGAGCCCGACATGGGGCTCGAACTCACGAACCTTCGGACGCTCAACGGACTAAGCCACCCAGGCGCCCCAGTGATCCCTTGACTTTAAAGATGAGACAGCACGGTTTCCACCAGTGTGTAATAATCAGATGGCTGGGTGGGGGTAGGAGGGAAAGCTTCCAGATCATGCAGCCCAAATTTTATTTCAACGTGCAACGTGCTTGTATTTCTATTATGTAGTCTCCCAAGCCCCACACCCTGGGCAGCCTACCCAAGGCTGAATTATTTTCCAGGCTTCTCATCAAAATGACCGCTGTGGTTAGCTCAGGTGAGTCTTTCTCCGCTATTTGACTTCACAGTTCGTGGATTAGGTTACATTTCTGTTTATTTCAGACACCAGATACAATCACTTGTCTTAGAGTTCATTTCCCACATTCCACAGAAAAATTAAGCTGTTCTGCAGAGGGTGGGGTGCAGGGAATGGGTTGGGGTTTTTTCCTGAGACGCTGTCTTCTCTGATCTGGACAGAGGTCTTGTTGTCTTCTTTCTACGAGTTTTTCCTAGCTGTTCAGAACAGAGCTCCCCAGGTTCCCCCCCCCTCATCCCCCACCCCCGACCAGTGAGTGGACCTTGGGGGAGCACTGGGCATCTCTCTAGGCACCAAAAGAGAACAACAATGACATTTGCCTAGCATTTACCGTTGTACAAAGCTCTGCAATTTTGACATTTCATTTCACTTCATATTTAACTTCGTTTCGCATTTAATCCTATTTAATCCTCAAAACACCTTGTGTGGGAGGTATCGGCATCATCCCTGACCATATTTTGGGACAGGGGCGGGGGGCGAAGAAACAGAGGCTCGGGTCCTCGCTCATGAATGATTACAGGGAGAGTAATTGGCGGAGCGAGGGTCGGAAGCAACACTGCGGACCCCAGACCTGAGGATCTCTCCCCAGGCCACACAACCTTCTCTCAGAGATTGTTTTGCAAAGGATAGGTAGGCACTCATCTGGCTCTCCGAGGAGAAAACTCTGCCTACACCCTTTATGGGCTGTTCGTCAGGTACTTTCTATGTGCCACGAGCTGTGCTAAATTCACACACATTATTTCCTTCCATCCTCTGAAGACTCATAAGGTGTTAAGGTATTTTTGTCACATTATCACACACGTGGAAATTGAACTTCAGGCACTAGTAGGAAGTAGTTGTGAGTGTTAACAGCTCACTCAGGCACCAGGGACCCAAAAGCACAATACAAATCAACACAGGAAGTGGGGTGGTAAAGATTCTCAGTGGCGGCACCCACGCATAGCTCCTCTCTCATTAGGTAACAGGTAGGTGTCCTGCGGGGAGGAAATGGGTTGCAGGTGCTGGTAGGCACATCAAGGTTATCTCAAGGTTACAGGGGCCATGAGTGTGCTTGGGAACCTCGGCCTACGGGTGGGCTGTGTGGCCAGGGTTAGAGAGTGAGTCAGGTGCTTGGTCAGGTGTTTGTGTACTATGAGCTGAACCCCTACCAGAGGGGAAATGTGAAGATCAAGGGTGGCGGGATTCAGCCTCTGCCCTGGGAGGACTTTGTCGGACGGAGAAGGCAGAACAGATACACCTATGCAAGTTTGCACTCTCACATACACGTGCAACTTGAGAACATTTGCAGAGCCGTAAATATGAATGTACCGTATCCACGAACCCGGTGCGGGCCGAGGCTAGCAGTGCGGAAGGTGACCGAGTAAGAAGGGTAAACCCACCGTTCCCACCCACCTAAGTGCAGCACGGGAATGTGCCACAGAAACTGTGGAAACAACACTGGGTTTTATATCACAAGACCCAGATTGGAGGCCCAGCACTTCTGGTTTCCGACAAGGCTGCTTTTGGACCAGACCCTGCATTGCTGTTCTCAGACGCAGCAGAGAATGCCAAACGGCACCCCCGGGGAAAAGAGTTCTCGAATGTTATGCCTCAGAATCACCTGGAGGGTTTGTTAAACACAGATTGCTGCCCGGGGGCCCGCCCCCCCGCCAGAGTTCTACTTCTAGAGGTCAGGGGTGGGACCTGAGAAGTCTCAGTTCTAACAAGTGTCCGGGTGAGGCTGGGTCACCAACCCGGGAACACGCTTTGAGAACCGCTTCCTAGTCTACACAGGATTGGCACACGGGATGGCTTGCCCCGGCACAGCCGGTGTCCCAGCCTGGGGCTCCCAACCCACCCCTCCACCGCTCTCAGCCTCTTCACACAGATGCTGCCACAGCTGAGGCCTCTCTAGAACAACGGCTAACACCTTACGCCCTCACATAGCTGGTACCACAACCCACAGCTGGCTTCCCCTGGAGCACCCGACCTCCCCGGGGCCCAAAATGGCACTACTGAGATTTAGATCACGCTGCCCGCCTGGCCCCCACCTCTGGCGCCTCTCTGCTTGGTCTCAGCCTCTGCTCCAACTGGTGGTGCCTACGCTCCGCTAGGTAACCTACAGCGTGCCGTGTGACCCAGTCACTTTGACCATGGCCCCCGGTAAGAAATACGTTTTACCTCACAACCTGGCTGGCAGAAGTACCTACACACACACGTTTCACAAATAATACTTATTCCTAGTAGGTGTATCTAACATCCTCGTTTCTTTTTCTCTCTGTTTGTTTCTTTCTTTTTTGTTAAATTTTTTTTTTAACGTTTATTTATTTTTTTGGGACAGAGAGAGACAGAGCATGAACGGGGGAGGGGCAGAGAGAGAGGGAGACACAGAATCGGAAACAGGCTCCAGGCTCTGAGCCATCAGCCCAGAGCCCGACGCGGGGCTCGAACTCACGGACCGCGAGATCGGGACCTGGCTGAAGTCGGACGCTTAACCGACTGCGCCACCCAGGCGCCCCTGTTTGTTTCTTTCTTTAAACCAAATTGCTTTCACGGATCCACAAATCAGTCACAATCCTAGGTATACAAATTACCGATAAAACTTCCCTGAGCCTTAGTTTCCTAATCTCTACACTCGTGACATGCCTGCACTGCTTATCTTGCTACTGGATGCAAAAGTAATATCATGGATGCAAAAGTTTTTTCCGAATAGAAATCCTCCATAGGTACAAAGTGCTATCACACACACACACACACACACACACACACACACTTTTTATTTTATTTTGTAATTATGATTATTTTTATTATCTTTTTAAAAATATGATTTATTGGAGGGGCGCCTGGGTGGCTCAGTCGGTTGAGCGTCCGACTTCGGCTCGGGTCATGATCTCAGGGTCCGTGGGTTCGAGCCCCGCGTCGGGCTCTGTGCTGACAGCTCGGAGCCTGGAGCCTGCTTCGGATTCTGTGTCTCCCTCTCTCTCTGCCCCTCCCCTGCTCATGCTCTCTCTCTCTCTCTCAAAAACAAACATTAACAATTTTTTTAAAAATATAATTTATTGTCAAGTTAGCTAACATACAGTGTTCTCTTGGCTTCAGAAGTAGATTCCCCTCACTTCCATACAACACCTAGTGCTCGTCCCAACAGGTGCCCTCCTCAACGACCATCACCCATTTTCCCCGGCCCCCCCCCCCATCAACCCTCCGTTTGTTCTCTGAATTTAAGTGTCTCTTATGGTTTGCCTCACCCCCTCTCGTAACCCCCCCCCCCCGCCCCGTCTTCTGTTAAGTTTCTCAAATTCCACATATGCACACACACCACTTTTTTAAAGGGGCTTGGAAAGGAAGGACCTTTAGGCAGAACTCTGAAAGAAAGGATAAGGGAAGGCCTAGGGCCCAGCAGAGGCCTGCAGGAGGTCTGAGCATGTGCTGGGGAGAGGACGGTGGGCACCTTGTCTGGACTGGAGCAGAGGAGGACATGGGAAAAGGACAAGAGGCAAGGACAGTGGGTGCTGAGAGGCACAGAGAGCCTGTCTGGGCATTTGCATTGTAGCAGAGCATCTGGGAAACAGAGCAGAGTCTTTAGCAACAGAACTTCACAACGAAGCGGGAATTTATTTGTTCATTTCGAACTTCCAAAAAAACACCTATTTACTACTTACTGTGTGCCCAGGTTTAGCAGCAAACAAGATAGTCTAGCCTAGTAGATGTTTCTAGTGAGGATGGGTGGGTGGAGAGGTCCTCACGTAACTTATCCACAAATTATTCCTTCAGCCTCCATTGCATTCCAAGCACTGAACTGGATGCTGGGAAAGTAACAAGAAACCAAACCAAACGTGACTCGTGCCCTATTGTAGTTTGCACCCTGGAGGGGAGGCAGGCATTAAACAAGCTTACGTGTTTAATAATAATATCTCCCAATTATAAAAATCTGAAAGTGCCATTTAGAGAAAGAACAGGGACGGGCACTTGGGTGGCTCAGTCGGTTCAGCCTCTGACTTCAGCTCAGGTCACGATCTCACGGTTTGTGAGTTCGAGCCCCGCGTCGGGCTCTGTGCTGACAGCTCGGAGCCTGGAGCCTGCTTCGGATTCCGTGTCTCCCTCTCTCT
>NW_024412402.1:10878102-10908779 GCF_014898765.1 Herpailurus yagouaroundi | reverse complement strand
AGCTCGGAGCCTGGAGCCTGCTTCGGATTCCGTGTCTCCCTCTCTCTCTGCCCCTCCCAGGCTCATGCTCTGTCTCTCTCTCTCAAAAATAAATAAACATTAAAAATTTTTTAAAAAGAATGTGAACTCAGTCTTCACCACCTAATAACCAGCATCGTCACACTCCCGGATTCATTTACAGTTTATGAAGTCCTTTCTCATTCTTTGTGTCAGGAGAACCTCATCTCAAGCCCGTGGAGAAAGGCAACCAGGATTTCTCAGTTCTTTTATTTATAAGGAAACCAGGCCTCGGCCCATGTCATGAGCTGCTTAAGTATATCCACTTAGAAAGGAAGTTGAGCCAGTTCTTCTGATTCCAGACCCTGTGCTCTGTCCTCCGAGGACATGAGATGAACAGGCCCCCAGTGGGCCGCTTAGCCTGCGTGTTGTAGACGAGATGTCAGACAAAATGGCAAAAAGTTCATCTTGCCCAAGTCCACATCCTCACAAGCCCCATAGAGGGAAGAGGGAGGGAGGAGGGGGTAGGTCGGACGCCTGGTATCGGATGGCCCAGGGTGGGGTCCACAGGACGGAGCAGCCTTGACAGGCAAAGGCAGGAAACGGCTGAAGCAGGATCGTGAAATGACATTTGTCAAAGGCATCCACACCCATCTGTGGCAGTGAAAGTGTACCAGGCCCAAGGCGGAGGTGATGGGCCAACGAAACTCGCCACCGCATTCACCTCTGCGATTGGGGACACGGTGAGGCCGGCCCACCTGCCGTATCAGCACCTTGATCACGGAGCTCATCTGAGAGAGGTTTCCAAATGACTCGCTGGGCCCCGCTGCCCCAGGAAGGAAGCTTTCTGGGCTGCAGTGTGGGGGCTGCTGGGCGTGGGCCAGGCACTTGAAAGAGAGTAAATGATGACACAGCAGTGGGAGACAGGGCTGCTGACAGTGTGGGGCCGGCTCTGGAGAGGCAGGGATGGAGCGCCTGCCAAAGGGGTGGGGGGGGGGGGCATTGGAAAATCACGTGGGCATCTCCCTGTTAGCGAGGAAACAAGGACCAGGTGCTGTACCTTGGCATTTCAGGCCCCTGTAACACGGCCCAGATGTGCTGTTTGTTTTTCAGGCAATAAATATTTATAGAATGTTCACCGTGAGTTTCCAAAGTTAACTTCCTGCTGGTTCCTTTTCAGGTGAGCTTTCCTCCAACCTTGAGAATTAATTCCTCTGGAGTGCCCCACTCCCCCCACACCTTTCCTTAGGCGTTTCCCGACCCCCCCCCCATATCGTGCAGACCCCAGCCTAAACATCCTCGAGGCCCGAGGCCGCCTCGGTGCCCCTTCCTCCTCAAGATTCCCCTGACTCCAAACAATCATTTCCTCCCTTGAACCGAATCTAACACTTTCCCTGTATTTCTTACTTTTACCTTGCATTGTAGTTCTTTATGTACTATGCTCTATTGGGCGGAGAGCTTCCTGAGACAGTCATTTATAATTCATTCTTTCCCCAAGAGCTTTGCAGCTAGGAGGGGCTCAGTAATTGTCTTTGACTGACTGACTGACGAGGGGATGAAGGTGTGGGTCACGGGAGAAGTGGTGGGAAGTCTGGGTAGGGCCCAGGGGAGTCTGACTCTCCCTGGTGGCTTGCTGGGGCTTGGGTATGCTGTACTTACCCTGGGACTGCCCGCAAAGTCAGGAGAAAGAACACAGGCTTTGAATCTCAGCTTTGGCTCTCAGTAGCTGTGTGACCTTGGGCAAGTCTGTCCTCTTCCTCATGTACGCATTAGGAAACACCTACCTCAGAACATTGTGCGCATTGATATGCGATCAGTACATGAAAACACCCAATGCCTAGTGAGTGCTCAACCGTTTGTTTGCTAGCCATTCAAGTAAGAGTAATTTTTTTTGCCTTTTTTTTGTTTTCTTAGGTGGGGGTGGGATCGGGTGGGCATTCGCCTTACCCTTTGTAGTAGAGACAACTGTGTACGTGTAGATGCCTTTCTACTAGATTATGACCTCGCACAGTGTCGGGCACAGGGGCAGGGACAGCAGTCCACAGAGGGTTGGTGACTGGGTGGATGAACACGTGAATGACAGGAGAGTCAATAGTCTCTGGAGTTTAGAATCCTACTTCCAAGTAAGCAAGGCGTTCTGGAAACGAAATGAGCATCAGCTGTCACCGTTACTAATGTTCTACCTCTGGCAGAGGAAATTCTAGTCCTCTGGACAGGTGATCCAGTCCCATGATGCTCCAGGGCCCCCAGCTGGGTGCTGAAGGCATGCCACTGAGCAAGAGTTCAGAGAGAGGCCATCACCGTTTACTTGCTGGCTGACCCAGAAACAAAGTGGGGCCCTTTGCCCTTGCAGGCCTGGGGTAGGGTGGAGAAAGCCACAATACTCTGAGCCTGACAAACCAGCCCAGTGGGTGGAAATTGGACACTGGCCCAGGCCTTATGGCCGTGGAACTCACTGTCCTGGAGATCGGTCTGGGGGGCTGAGCCCCAGTCGGCCCGCAAAGAGAGGACTCTTAGGGCCGGGCGGTGGGGAGAGAGAGTGGCTGGGGAGGTGCCAGCGGGGAAGGAAGAAGGAGCCCCAAACTAGCCTACACCAATTTCCACGCACCCAGTTTTGCCTCTGAGGTGAGCAGAGTGGGGAGTTGGCTATCAGGCGGTCGGATATTCAGACGTAGAGTTCAGAGGAAAGGAAGGAGCTTGAGACATAAATTTGGAACCAGTCAGGTGACACTTACAGCCCGGGAAGAGCGCAGACAGAGACGAGACGGTCCGTGTGGCCCAAGACGCACCGGGGCTCAGAGGTTAGGGAAAGGTACTCACCCATGCGACCCTCACAACAACCTTCTGAGGAAATTACTTTTATCATCGTCATCTTACAAGTGATGAAGTTGAGGCACAAAGAAGTTTAAATAACTCGCCAAAAGCCACACAGCCGACAAGCGGCAGAACTGGGATTTGAACCAGCCAGTCTGGCTTCAACTGTCACATGCTTCGCCTCTGGTTTCTACGGGTGGGTCCTGTTGATGCCCACGTCTTACAGGTGGGGAAACTGAGGTTGAGGTGAAGTAATTTGCTAACACTGGTGGCGGAGCGGGGATATGAATTATCTCGCGGGCTCTTTGAGAGATCTCTGCTTTTTAAATCACTCTGCCGTGTGATTTTTTTTAAAGCTGGGGAGAAAGCCTTCCACATCTCTCAGATTACAGCCTTTAAACAACTGCCTTTCCTGCTCGCACACAAGACTTTCCTGGCCTGGCGCTATGCTTGGAGAAACGGGATGCCAGGTCTGGCTGCCAAGTCACCCTCACCCTCTGTCACCCTTCCCCCTCCCCTCTCCTGGTCAGGAAGCCCATGATTAGACATGGTTCCTAACTTCTGGAAGCTCAGGTCTCAAGGAAGTCCTGTGGAGTGGTGCTGCGTGGCCATCAGCCAGCTGCCGCGGTTCAGTAAAACAAGGAGATCGGGTCCAGACGGCGGTTCTCGAAGCTGGCTGTGTATCTGATTCACCCACCTGGGGATTGTTTGGATCCTGTCGTGCCCACAGCAGACCTATCGAATCAGACTCTTCTGGGGTGAGGCCCAGGCATGTAAACAGTGGTTCTGACACACACCTTGGTTAAGAAACCCTGGATAATGTGATCTTAAGGTCTCCTCCTGGGTCTAATGCTATGAGGTTCTGGAGCCTTCCTCAAGTGAGACCACACCCCTTTGATGACTCTCTCAAGGCATAGCGCGAGGAGCACCACTGCATAGAAGGCAGGAAACCTGAGTTCTCTTTCCAGCCAGGCCCATAACTCAGCTCCAAAAATTTGCTTCCTCTCTCTGGGCCTCAGTTTCCCTATCTGCCAGAACGATTTGTCGGGGGGAGTTTGCTCTAGATTAATTTATCCAGCAAGTGTTCATTGAGCAGATACTCTAGGCTAAGATGCACAATACACCGGGTCTGAGTCTAAGTCATGCGGAAAGGTAACATCACGGGGCGCCTGGGTGGCTCAGTTGGTTAAGCATCTGACTTTCGATCTCAGCTCAGGTCATGATCTCACCGTTTGTGAGATGGAGCCTGCTTGGGATTCTCTCTCTCTCTCTCTCTCTCTTTCTCTCTCTCTCTGTCCTGCTCGTGCTCGTGCTCTCTCCCTTTCTCTCAAAATAAATAAGTAAACTTAAAAACAAAAAAGAAAGGTGACATCGCAAGGGTGAGGGTGGGAAGGGCGTTACTGCCTGGTTGCCCAGACTTCCAGGCAGGGGATGCCAGAGGACTGTTTTAGCACCTGCATGCGGTCCCCTCTCCCCAGACCCTGGCCCTGACCCTGGCTGCTCCAGCCGGCCTCCACAGTCACAAGGAAACCTGCTGGGTTGGGGAAGGAAACGGTATGCAAAACTGGTCAAATAAAAATCAGTAGCTTTTCTGGATAATCACAGTAGCCAGTTCTGAAATATTAGACTAAACCTTCTCGTTCAGAACAGCGCGAACACAACCTTACTTTTCCAACTACGGTCCCTAGCACGCCCGCAGCCGCGTCTGGGAGCTTGTTGGAAATGCAGGAACCCAGGCTCACCCCAGGCTGCTGCGTCTGCTGTTTAAGAAGATCCCCAGGGGACCGCATGTACATTAAAACTTGAGAAGCACTAAGCTCAAAGAAATCGTCTCAGAAAACCCTTAATAAGAAGAACCGTACGTGAGACGCGGATGAGGAGCAGGTGACTCCCCTCACCTGTTGCTGAGACAGCACTCAGTCTGTTCCCGGATGCAGCGATGTGTTGGTATATAGACATCGGTTCTTTCCAACGCGGAACATGTCGAGGTGATTTGTGAAATTCATCTGAAAGAATTCATGGATAAGGATGCTTCGATTTGTTTTGTTTTGTTTTGGGTTTTCTCTGGTTTTCAAGAAAGTAAGTGTAATTAGATGGGATTTCCCCCTATTAGACAGAAACTGCGTTGAATAAGAATTCAGGCCTGGAGGAAGTTTGAATGTGGGGCCACTACTTCCTGGACATGTCGCTCTTACAGACTGAATTGGGTCCCCCTCCCCCCAAATTTACACGCCAAAGCCTTCACCTTCGGTGCGACTGTATTTGGAGATGGGTTCTCCCCACTTGCCACAAGACCGCAGAGGAAAGGCCATGTGAGAACACAGTCAGGGAGAGCGATCAGTCATCTGCAAGCCATGGATAGACCTCTCACCAGAAACCAAACCCTTCTGGGACCTCAGAACCCTGATCTTGGATTTTCCAGGCTCCAGAACTGTGAGAAAAGAATTTTGATTGTTTATGCCACACAGTCTGTGGTATTTGGTTATTTATGGCGGCTGGAGTGGACTAGTATAGTCGCCTTGGGAAAGATCCTCAGTTTCTGAGTTCAGTAGAGTGGGGGAAAGAATACCATTTATAGAACTGTTATGAATGTTCGATGAAATATTGTGTGTAAAGCGCCCAGCACAGTGCCTGGCCCTTACGAGCTGTTCAATAAATGGCAAGTACGATGATAACGACCGTGGCCCTGGGACGAAAAGTCATAGAGATACCAGTGGAACCAAATAGATAACCTGGAAATGTACGTCAGCGTTTGTATAAAGCTCCAGGCGTCGGGGCGCCTGGGTGGCGCAGTTGGTTAAGCGTCCGACTTCAGCCAGGTCCCGATCTCGCGGTCCGTGAGTTCGAGCCCCGCGTCGGGCTCTGGGCTGATGGCTCAGAGCCTGGAGCCTGTTTCCGATTCTGTGTCTCCCTCTCTCTCTGCCCCTCCCCCGTTCATGCTCTGTCTCTCTCTGTCCTAAAAATAAATAAAAACGTTAAAAAAAAAAATTAAAAAAAAAAAAAAAGCTCCAGGCGTCAGGAGAGGGACTACGTTTTTACTCACCATGTGTCATTTTTCCCCATGCCTACCATAGTATGGCCCATAGTCAAAGCTTACAAGTACTTGTTCACTGCCCGAACTAGAATTTAATATGTGCTAAAGAAGGACTCATGGGGCGCCTGGGTGGCTCAGTCGGTTGAGCGTCCCACTTCGGCTCAGGTCACGATCTCGCGGTCCTGAGCTCGAGCCCCGCGTCGGGCTCTGGGCTGATGGCTCAGAGCCTGGAGTCTGCTTCCGATTCTGTGTCTCCCTCTCTCTCTGCCCCTCCCCGTTCATGCTCTCTCTCTGTCTCAAAAATAAATAAATGTTAAAAAAAAATTAAAAAAAAAAAAGAAGGACTCATAAGTCAGTGGCGAAAGAAAAGACTATTTGAAGGACAGTCTTGGAATAAAACAATTAGATTTTATCATTTCATCCAATAAAGGGGCTTTCAAGCATAATTCAGTAAGAATTACGTGAGTTGTTGGGGCATCTGGGTGGCTCAGTCGGTTAAGCAATCCGACCTCGGCTCAGGTCACGATCTCACGGTTTGTGAGTTCGAGCCCCGCGTCGGGCTCTGTGCTGACAGCTTGGAGCCTGGAGCCTGCTTCAGATTCTGTGTCTCCCCCTCTCTCTGCCCCTCCCCTGCTTGCGCTCTGTGTCTGTTCTCTCTCTCTCCTTCAAAACAAAACATTAAAAAAATTAAGGAAAAAAGAATCACATGAGTTGTCTTAGCTCAGTAAATATGCTCAGAAATATAAATTCATAATTAAAGCAAAAATTTGTGAAACAACTGTCATTTCTTTTTTTTTTTTTAATTTTTTTTTCAACGTTTATTTATTTTTGGGACAGAGAGAGTCAGAGCATCAACGGGGGAGGGGCAGAGAGAGAGGGAGACACAGAATCGGAAACAGGCTCCAGGCTCTGAGCCATCAGCCCAGAGCCTGATGCGGGGCTCGAACTCACGGACCGCCAGATCGTGACCTGGCTGAAGTCGGACGCTTAACCGACTGCGCCACCCAGGCGCTCCACAACTGTCATTTCAAAGCAAACGTTAATCCATCTTCCTTCTAGGAAAGCCGCTGGAGGGGACTTCTGGTGCTTCAAATGTAGAACAGAGCTCCTCTTCTGAAACGGTCTGTGGCCCGTGGGCACGAACACCACTCCTCCGGTCAAAGCAAGTCAGCAGCCTGTGTGTAGGCAGAAAGGCATGTCTCCAGATTCTGTTTCCCTTTAAAAATATCTGATATAAAATATACTTTATGCAATAATGTTTAATGAACAATTACCATGTGCCAGATACTAAGATAAGCACTTTACATGGATTTTCTCATTCAATCTTCCTAATATACACGATATTATCATTTTGATTCTATAAATGGGGAAACCGAGGTTCAGAGAGTTTAACAGAGGCAGTGCATTTAGCAAGTGGCAGAGCTGGGATTTGAACCTCCCACAGACTCCAGACTGTGCAGAGCCTGCTTGGGATTCTCTCTCTCTCCCTCTCTCTCTGCCCCTCCCCCACTCACGTGTGCTCTCGTTCCCTCAAAATAAGTAAACGTTAAGAAAACAACCCCACATTGTTAGCAGAGCACAAATGCTGCACGCGTCCTATCCCCTCCCCTTTGTGCTTTCTGAGAATCCAGGTGGGGACTCCCCCACCTCTCCTCCAAGTCAATAACACTACCTGTCTGCCCCAGCTCAGTGGTTACACTTCTATTGATGCTTCTTTTTTTTTTTTTAAATTAATTTATTTATTTTAAGTAATTGCTCCACTCAACGTGGGGCTCGAACTCATGACCCTGAAGTCAAGAGTCGCATGCTCCACCGACTAAGCCAGCCAGGTGCTCCTACGGATGCTTCTTAACGTTATGTTTAAACTGTTGGTTCATATTTAGCTTGTGGTTGACACGAGCTGCCAGATCTTTTTCATACGAGCTGCTGTCAGGCTGGTTCTTCCCAGCCTATGCTGCCAGTACTCGTGCAACCAATTAAAAACAAAGCAAAATGTTAAGACAGGTCATTCCACCTTTAATTTTGTTTGATCCTGGTCTGCTGAAATCATGTCAGCTTGTATTCTTGTCACCTTTTACAATAATCCCCTCCCCTTCCAACCTTATAACATCTGCAAAGCTGATGAGCATTAATTACTTTGTAGTTAATGAAAAATAGCTACGAAAATTCATTAGTGGTGAAAGAAAATGCAAAATAGAGCAAAAACCTTGTGGCACAATGCTATATATAACAGGGGTTCTCAGGGTGTGGTCTGGGAATCGTAGAGTCCCCTCAGACCCTTTCAGAGGGTCTGTGAGATGAAAACTATTTTCGAAATAATGCCAAACTATCTCTTTCACTCTTGTTTCATCAAGAATGAACTATGGAGTCATCCAGAGGCTCCGTGATACGGGATATTGCAATAGACTATGCAGAATCAGTTATGAGAATCTAGCTGTCTTCTATGAGCCAGACGTTAAAGGGATTTACGAAAATAGAAAACAGAGCCATGCTTTCCCCCACTCGTCTTATCCTTTTGGAAAATAGTTACTCTTCATAAAAAGGTTATGTTCACATGCAAAAGTCTATTATTGGTATCTTAAAAGCAATTAGTAACTAAAGCATTGAACATTTTTTATTAATTTTAATTTCTTTTAAAACAATTTTAAAAAGCTGTTTATTTATTTTGAGAGAGAGAGAGAGACAGAGCACAAGCAGGGGAGGGGCAGAGAGAGGGAGAGAGAGAATGAGTGGCGGAGGGGCAGAGAAAGAGGGGCGACACAGAATCCGAAGCAGGCTCCCGGCTTTGAGCTGTCAGCACAGAGCCCGACACGGGGCTCGAACCCACCAACTGCGAGGTCATGACCTGAGCCCAAGTCGGATGCTTAACCAACTGAGCCACCCAGGCGCCCCACCCTTGAATCTTTCAAGAACTCATTGGTGCCACTAAGCTTCTCAATCCTTCCAGAAATGTGATACTGGCTTTAGTTTACTATTTTAGTATGTGGACATGGTTCTAGTGACTTGTACTTGGCCTTTTCTATCATCATCGTCTTTACTCCCTTGGTCAGAGGCCCAATGTGGGGAGTCTACCAGTTGTTCAGGGTATACAGTCAGATACCTCCTGAGTATATCTGAGCTGCAATTCATACCCACCTATACCTTCTGGAGCTGAGGAAATAACATTCGGATGGTTCTGGGAACCACTGGGCTTGCTGAGAGAGGGAGCCAAGCCGTAACTTTCGAGGATCATTTAACTTCCATAAGCCACTACTCTGACAGATCACAGTGGCATTTTGAGTCTCCAGGGATTAGCATCAGTTCAGAGCCACGGTTCAGTAATCTCCCCCACATCTGGTGGTTTTTCCTTCCGAACGTCACCTGGTAAATGGCAGTACGGGAAGGGGCAGGAGGAACATTAACAGTGACTTTTCGGCAGTAGAGCAGGGGGTTGGGGTTTATGAACTGGGCCGAATCTAAGAATTGTGGAAGGACTCTCACTCTATTGTCAGAAGTCAGACTTCTGTTCACCGCGAGTACAGGTTCTGCGCTTATTCAAACCAAGGAAAGACTTTCAGCAGGCTGCCCAGGCATTTCTGCCCAAGGGACGCTGGGAGCCCCCAGCCAGTGCGGACACTCTGCAGGCCAAATCACTCCGATGCCTGCTTTGACCCTGTTGTCCTTTACAGCCACCACGCTGACTTTGTCTTAGTTACTAAATGCCTGCACTTGACCCCCAACACCCTGGTATCCCATCGTCCCCATTGGATCAATTCAGAGAGCCCATTTTGATGACTGCATTTCCCACGATCATGCTTTGCTTTTAGAGAAGAGCCACCACAGAGCCCTTCAGTGACGCTGGTGTTCTTCTCACTAATGCAATTTCTCTGCTGAAGGGAGTGTCCTCGGGATCTTACCGAGGAGTATGTGAAGCTGGCTTCACATAAATCCATTCTCACATTCTGGATGCCTTTCTCTTCCATATTGGATGTTCTGATTCTGTGCTTCCGATTCTGTGTCCTCTCTCTCTGCCTGCCCCTCCCCTGCTCATGCTCTGTCTCTCTCTCTCTCTCTCGAAAATAAATATTAAAATTAAAAAAAATTTTTTTTTCAACATTTATTTATTTTTGGGACAGAGAGAGACAGAGCATGAACGGGGGAGGGGCAGAGA
Source organism: Herpailurus yagouaroundi (assembly GCF_014898765.1). Taxonomy (NCBI): domain Eukaryota; kingdom Metazoa; phylum Chordata; class Mammalia; order Carnivora; family Felidae; genus Herpailurus; species Herpailurus yagouaroundi. Next base: position 10,898,784 of record NW_024412402.1, on the reverse strand, counting down.
GAGAGGGAGACACAGAATTGGAAGCAGGCTCCAGGCTCTGAGCCATCAGCCCAGAGCCCGACGCAGGGCTCGAACTCACGGAGCACGAGATCGTGACCTGGCTGAAGTCGGACGCTTAACCGACTACGCCACCCAGGCGCCCCATTAAAATTTTAAAAAAGCAAAAGATTAGAGTCATTCCCAGCCAACCTGAACAAATACATTAAATTTAGAATCTCTGCTTAGTGCACCCATATTAATACGTTCAGCCCAATCCAAAACTATATTCCTTTCATCCTGATCCAACACCTTTAGGATCTATTCTCATACATATTCCCTAGGTTTCTGTCAATATAAATTGGCATTTGAGGGGTCTTGATTCAAGGTAAAGAGAATCATATGTGGTGCCTGGGTGGCTCCAGTCAGTTTAGCATCTGCCTCTTGATCTCAACTCAGGTATTGATCTCACCTGATCTCAGCTCAGGTCTTGATCTCAGGGTCGTGAGTTTAAGCCCCAGGGTGGGCTTTGCACTGGGCGTGAAGCCTACTTTAAAAAAGGTGGGGCAGTGCCTGGTTGGCTCAGTCAGTTAAGCACCCGACTCTTGATTTTGGCTCAAGCTGTGATCTCACAGTTGTGAGATCAAGGCCCTAGTTGGGCTCCGTGCTGGGAGCCTGCTTAGTATTCTCTCTCTCTCCCTCTCTCTCTCTCCCTCTGCCCCATCCCCCCTCAAAATAAGTAAATAAACATTTTTAAAAATCTTATTTTTAATTTTAAGATTTTAAACGTTTATTTATTTTTGAGAGAGAGAGAGAGCGAGCACGAGCAGGGGAGGGCCAGAGAGAGGGAGACACAGAATCCGAAGCGGGGTCCGAGCTCTGAGCTGTCGGCACAGAGCCCAATGCAGGGCTCAAACCTACGAACCGTGGGATCGTGACCTGAGCCGAGGTCGGATGCTTAATGGACTAAGCCACCCAGGCGCCCTAAAAGGTTTCTTTTTTAAGGTAAAGAGAATTGTTGTACTACTTGTGTAACTTTTCAGTAAGGCTTAAGTTATGTCAAAACAAAAACTGAAACACCAAAGAAACTGACAAGCTCTCAATATTCTTGTGATGTGTGTGGTGTTTTCTCCTGGGCCACACTACAGCCTGCTGTCACTTGAATCTGGTTACATATCTAAAAGAGGTGGTAGGGTTACGTTCCAGGAGGATCAGCAGTCCCCTGGAAGGCAACTACCTTGGGGAAGCCATTACAGCTTTTTCAGATAAGGGAGGATTAACTACACTTTCACTGCTGAAGGAAGGTGAGCAGAATGTGGAGTTTAAGGTCTCCAGCTTCATCAGAATCTGTCCATATGTCCCCTAAGATTCAGGTTCTTATTCCTTCCAAGTAAATGTCTTATTTTTTTTTTTCAACGTTTATTTATTTTTGGAACAGAGAGAGACAGAGCATGAACGGGGGAGGGGCAGAGAGAGAGGGAGACACAGAATCGGAAACAGGCTCCAGGCGCTGAGCCATCAGCCCAGAGCCCGACGCGGGGCTCGAACTCACGGACCGCGAGATCGTGACCCGGTTGAAGTTGGACGCCTAACCGACTGCGCCACCCAGGCGCCCCGTAAATGTCTTATTTTTAACATGAGACCCTACTAGGTTATTCAATATTTATTGGAGGTCAGTTCTCTGAAAGTAGAAATTTAGAGTTTGGTTATGAGAAATCTTTACCCTAAGGCTACAAGAGATAAGAGTTTCTTTTAGGGTAGTCAAAGAATTTTTTTTTTTTTTTTTTTTTGGTCCTTTTCCCAGATCTTAAGCTGGGAATTTAAAGCCCTAAGATCATCATTTTCTTTCTCCAAACTCTCCAGCATACTTAGAAGCAACCAACAAGGCTCGTTATACTACTATTTCAACTGAAATGTTCTATGGCAGCAAATATTTGGTTACACAAAGGCTTGGCTTCTGTAAGTATTTATCATAGATGACTACAGATAAGAATTTAAGTGACTGTTTTGCCACCAAATGCCATGGAATACCAATGTCCCCTTTACCACTGGCGATCGTCGTTAATACATTTAAATTTAATCAGATCAGGGTGTCTGCGTGGGTCAGTTGGTCGAGCGTCTGACTCAGGCCATGATCTCACAGTTTCGTGGGCTCGAGCCCCGTGTCTGACTCTGTGCTGGCAATTCGGAGCCTGCTGGGGATTCTCTCTCTCCCTCTCCCTCTCTCTCCCTCTGGCCCTCCCCTGCTTGCACTGTCTCTCTCAAAATAAATAAACTTAAAATAAAAAAAAAAAATCAGATCAGAGAACCAATGCCAGACTCCCATCTTGAAGATTCTGTTTCCCTGAGACCACAGCCCGTACCAATAAGCATAGCCGTCAGGGAGGCAGAGACACTATGAATTGTGAGAGGAGTTTCTATCAGAAACACCATTGCAGAAGGACCAGGGGAAGTGAAGGACAAGCAGAGAAGTCAGGGAATCAGGAGTCACCCTTATGGGACGTCAGGCACATCTCCCTGACATGGGACCGTGATGAGAAAGCTCATGCAGCCACCACCTTTGCAGACCCACCAGCAAATACGTGGAGGTGGGCCTGGGCCACTGTTGGCTAACGGGGTCAGCGGCTGGGAAGACTTTCTGCACACTAATCAGAGCAAAACAGGACAAGCTTGAGCTCACTAACACTTGTGTTTGCAACTGTCACCACAGCTAACCACAATGACCTTCAGAAATAATACTGCTTCATTTCTGCCTTGCAAATCTCATGCACATTCCTCTTTTGACCTACTCTAACCTGAAACCGTCCAGGGGAGGAGCTTCTGGCAAACAGAATTCCAGCTTCACCAAGTTCTAGCACAAACCGCTGCCGCCATGTGCAGTGTGTGAGTCTGGCCTGGACCCTGGGTTGGAAGAGAAAACAACCCTTGAAAGATGTCTCGGCGAAATCGGGATGATTTTTTCACTTTCGTCTTTTTTTTTTTTAAGTTTATTTATTTATTTTGAGAGAGAGGGAAAGCGTGTGCACGCGCGCGGGGAAGGGGCAGACAGCGGGAGAGAGAGAATTGCGAGCAGGCTCCACGCCGTCAGCACGCAGCCCGACATGGGGCCCGATCTCACGAACCGTGAGATCACAACCTGAGCCGAAATCCGGAGGAGTCAGACGCTCAACCGACTGAGCCATCCAGGCACGCCTGGGATGATTTTTTTTATATGGATTAGCTGTTAGGTAATCAAAAGGAGTGAATGTTAATTTTTATGCTTGAAAATGGCATTACGGTTATGCAAAATGTCATGTTTAGGAGTTGGGTACTTAAACATTTAGGGGTGAAGTTTCAGAGGGTTTAGCATTTGCGTATCTGGTTGTTTTTGCTTGCTAAGTGAATATGGCAAAATGTTAACAGCTGTTGAATCTAGGTGGTAGATCATTTCAACCTAGGGAAAATGAAAGACTGCTGTTGAATCTGACCTCTAGAGGCTTTTCCTGCCTGCCTCTTCTCTCCTCCTACCACTTATATTTAACCTGTTGCTCTCCACGCATCCCCAGGTATACCTCTGAGGCATTTATCATACTGCACTTTAATTGCTTTGTGTTCTGGTCTCTCTCCCCCTCTAAACTTCAAAGTCTTTGATTTTTTATTTTTACTTTTACATTTATTTATTTTTGAGAGACAGAGCACAAGTGGGGGAGGGGCAGAGAGAGAGGGAGACACAGAACTGGAAGCAGGCTCCAGGCTCTGAGCTGTCAGCACATAGCCCGACACGGGGCTCGAACTCATGAACTGCGAGATCATGGCCTGAGCCAAAATCAGGTGTTTAACCGACTGAGCCACCCAGGCACCTCCCCCCCCCCTTTTCTTAATGCATCATTTTTATACAGGCTACATAGTAATTCATTGCATGGATACATAAAACCAGTAACTTGAACAAAAAAGAGATTTGACACATCCAGTGATCAAGGGAGTAAGAAGAGCTCAGCCTTAGGACACCTGGGTGGCTCAGTAGGTTAAGCGTCCAACTTCAGCTCAGGTCATGATCTCACAGTTCGTAGGTTCGAGCCTGGTGTCGGGATCTGTGATGACAGCTCAGAGCCTGGAGCCTGCTTGGGATTGTGTCTCCCTCTCTCTCTGCCCTTGCCCCTCCCCAACTTGTTCTCTCTTTCTCTGTCAAAAATAAATAAATAAATAAACATTAAAAAAAAAAAAGCTCAGCCTTGAACTATGGGAAAAGTCAGGGTACAGTGGCAAGTAAGGGACTCTACCAAAGAAGGGACTTTACTTCTGGCCTATTTATAGCATAGAAAACAGTGACCCAAGAGTGAAATCGAATTGAGCCAACTGATAAATGTGAGACCTTCCCACTAGATTAACTTAGAGAGCCCTGAAGCAGCCAATGCAGATTGCACACAGCCACAACCACCAGGAACAAGTGAAAGCAGCAAGTGCATGGGCCACATTGATCTTGGAGGAGAAAGTCCCACAGGTTTCCCAGTGACGAGAGAAAGTTACCCAACCAAGTGCTGATGAAATCCTACCAGAAGATGTTTCGAGGTCCATCACGGCTCATCCTCAGCACCCCAGCCGCTTTCGCTTTCCCTATCCGCTTCTCCTATACAGAGACAAGACTGTTTGCCCTGTCGCCCTATCTCCTTTCTGAGAGTCCTCACCCAGCCTAACAATTCCATCTTATTTCCTTCTTAATTTCTTATAACCCCCATGTGTTCCGCTCAGACCGCCAGTGTCAACAAAAAGATGATGTTCTGCATAGAAACTGTTAAAATGGGCTGTACTGTCTTGATGGCCTCTACCGATTCCAAAACACAGCAAGAACCTGTCCATGCCCATTTATCTTCACCGCCATGTGAGAAGTGGGTGTTCGTGGCTCTGTCTGCTGCTCAGGCCAAGTATTCTTGTAAATAAAATAAATATAAATAAGCTTAGAGGCACAACTTGCTTGACAGAAATCCAGTGAGTGGTGATTCAAGAAGTAACAAGGTTTGTAGTCAAAGTTAAGTCCTTCAACTGGCAACTTCAATCTGGGATTCTGTGTGGTGCCAGGAAATCTGAACGTTGCGTTATTTGAATACTACTCAACAACGTTCATTAGTGCTTTTTTTTTTTTTTTTTTTGCTCATTGGTGCTTTTTAAAACGTTTGAATATTCGCTGTGGGTTATGGTCATCTGTAAATACTTGCACAGAAGAAATGCAAAGAGAGGAGATGTGAATGTTGCAGAATAAATACACTGACACGAAATCAGAAACTGATCTAAAACCAGAATTTGCAAAAGTAATACCAATTTCAACACTAAAACCAAATTGTTATAAATGGAAATGAGCTTGTATGAAGCAACATGAACCCTAATGCCTAACTTACAAATGCTTTTGGGTGCGTTTTTAGCAATTCAACTGATACCAATGCAAACACAAGCAATTTCTTTTCTACCTGGAATATCTGTCATTAAACAAAAATTGCGACTATTAGGGCAATTAATGCTTTGTGTGTTTAAAATTTTCGTTTTAAGAATGCTATCTTATTTATTTTTTAATAATTTTAAAAAAGTTTTTATTTATTTATTATTGAGAGAGAGAGAGCACAAGCTGCGGAGAAGCAGAGAGAGGGAGACACAGAATCCAAAGCAGGCTCCAGGCTCTAAGCTGTCAGCACAGAGCCGCACATGGGCTCAAACCCCCAGACGTGAAATCATGACCTGAACCGAAGTTCAGACACTTAACTGACTGAGCCACCCACGTGCCCCAAGAATGCTACCTTTTAAATACTAAATATTTGGGGCGCCTGGGTGGCGCAGTCGGTTAAGCGTCCAACTTCAGCCAGGTCACGATCTCGCGGTCCGTGAGTTTGAGCCCCGCGTCGGGCTCTGGGCTGATAGCTCAGAGCCTGGAGCCTGTTTCCGATTCTGTGTCTCCCTCTCTCTCTGCCCCTCCCCCGTTCATGCTCTGTCTCTCTCTGTCCCAAAAATAAATAAATGTTGAAAAAAAAAATTAAAAAAAATACTAAATATTTGTAGCATCCTCCTTCAATTTTTTACATAGTTTTTATTTGGCATTTCTTTTGTGTTAACTTTTTAGATTGTCTCTTAGGACTTTCTATCAACAAATGACTATATCAAGTACAGATCATGTTTCCATGTTATTGAAATATATATTTTTGGGGCGCCTAGGTGGCTCAGTCGGTTAAGCGTCCGACTTCAGCTCACGATCTCGCGGTCCGTGAGTTCGAGCCCCGCGTCGGGCTCTGGGCCGATGGCTCAGGGCCTGGAGCCTGTTTCCGATTCTGTGTCTCCCTCTCTCTCTGCCCCTCCCCCGTTCATGCTCTGTCTCTCTCTGTCTCAAAAATAAATAAACGTTAAAAAAAATTAAAAAAAAGAAATATATAATATTTTTTAAAAAGACTTTTAAATTCTATTTATTTATTTATTTATTTAAGGCTCCACGACCAATGTGGGGCTTGAACTCACAACTCTAAGATCAAGAAGCACATGCTGTACTGACTGAGCCAGCCAGGCACCCCGAAATATATAATCTTGTCACAATTTGTTGGTTTACAATAATGATAAATGTGCATTTATTACATTGCTTTTTTTTTTTTTAAGTTTATTTGAGAGAGAGAGAGAAAGACAGCACTCAAGTGGGGGAGAGAGAGAATCCTAAGCAGGCTCCAGGCTCTGCTCGGAGCTCCATGTGGCCCAATCCTGGGATCCTAAGCCTGGGATCATGACCTGAATGGAAATCAAGAATCGGACGCTCAGCTGACTGAGACATCCACGTACCCCTACATTGCTTTTTTAAATTTTAATTTATTTTAATTAATTTATTTTTTTAAATATTTATTTTTGAGTGAGTGCAAGCAGGGGAGGGGCAGAGAGAGAGAGGGGGAGGGAGGATCCAAAGTGGGCTCTGCGCTGACAGCAGAGAGGCTGATGTGGGGCTTGAACTCACGAACCTGAGATCGTTACCTGAGCCGAAGTCGGACGCTTAACCGACTGAGCCACCCAGGCACCCAGTACATTTTTTTTTTTTTATAGCAAGCCTCTGAAACTTTTAGTAGACACCTATCACAGAAAACTGGTGCACTGTTTATTATCATGATCACTTATTATTATTGTTACTTAAGATTTTTTTGTTTTTTTAAGTAATGTCTACACCCAACATGGAGCTCAAACTCACAACCCTGAGATCAAGAATCACATGCTCTACTGACTGAGTCAGCCAGGCACCCCAATCATTCACTATTACTTAAAACATGCAAAGGGCTCCTGCGTGGCTCAGTCACTTGAGTGTCCAATTTCCGCTCAGGTCATGACCTTGTGGTTCATGGGTCAAACCCCACGTTGGGCTCTGTTCTGACAGCTCAGAGCCTGGAGCCTGCTTCAGATTCTACGTCTCCCTCTCTCTCTGCCCCTCCGCCACTTGAGCTCTGTCTGTCTCTCTCTTTCAAATGAATAAAATTAAAAAAAATTTTTTAAAGAATATAAAGCATGCAAATAAAGTGTTTTAAAAAATACAGAATTGCTGGTGCTGGGTGGCTCAGTTGGTTAAACGCCCAACTTTGGCTCAGGTTCGAGCCCCATGCCAGGCTCTGTGCTGACAGCCCAGAGCCTGGAGCCTGCTTTGGATTCTGTGTCTCCCTCTCTCTCTGCCCCTCCCCTACTCATGCTCTGTCTCTCAAAACTGAATAAACGTTAAAACAAAACACAGAATTGCTTGTAATATCAAGAATTTCTAGGAATTTCTATTCCTTTTTTTTTTTTTATAAATTTCTTTTTAACGTTTATTTATTTTTGAGACAGAGAGAGAGCATGAACAGGGGAGGGGCAGAGAGAGAGGGAGACACAGAATCTGAAACAGGCTCCAGGCTCTGAGCTGTCAGCACAGAGCCCGACGTGGGGCTCGAACTCACGGACCGTGAGATCATGACCTGAGCCGAAGTCAGACGCTTAACCGACTGAGCCATCCAGGCGCCCTATTCCTTTTTTATTTTTTTTATTTTTTAATGTTTACTTATTTAATTTGAGAGACACAGAGACAGCACGAGTGGGGGAGGGGCAGAGAGAGAGGGAGAGAGAGAATCCCAAGCAGGCTACGCAGCACTGTCAGCACAGAGCCCAATATGGGGCTCGAACACTGGAAATCGAGAGATCATGACCTAACCCAAAACCAAGAGTTGGATGCTTAACTGACTGAGACATCCAGGCACCCCAGGAATTTCTATTTCTTATTCCGGAATCCTGAGGATCGGCTCTAAGGTAATTTTTTTTTTTTTCCCTAGGGGAAAGCGCGAACGCAGTCCCCCACTACCACAAATTATGCGGTAGAGTTTCCCACATTTGGGGAAATCGCAGAGGTCAGCACACCCGGAGTGCAATGGATAAGCCTTGCCCTGGGAAAACCACCTTCGTGATGATCATGGTATCTCCCCTGCCAGGTAAGTATCTAAGATAATTTTTGAAGCTGGTCATGGGCACGTAGTAGGTCCTAATACTATTGTATCTGTTGTCATATGTGTTTACGTTTTTCTGTAATAAGTAAAACAAAACTGGATCATGCTACATTCCTGCCCAAACTCTACCAGTGGCTTTCTAGTGCCCTTAGGATAAAAGGCAACCATGTAATCGCCCTTTAAAGCTTTCATAGTTTTTGAGCCTCCCAACCTCCCTGGCTCCAGTGCGTCTCACTTTCCCACTACTTTCCAGCAACACTTGCCTGCTCTCAGTTCCTCAAACTCAGCAAACACTTTCCTAACTCAAGCCCATGCTGCTCACCTCGAATACTCTTCCTGTCATTATTTCCTAGGCTAACTCTTACTCATCTTTCAATGGGAGTTCCTCTTGGAGGCCTCCTTGGACGGCTTCCTCCCCCCTTCCACCACCCAATCTAAATTAAAAATCTGGCACAATTCCTTCATAGCGCTTCCCACAGTTTGTAGTTATATTTATGCACTTACTGGTTTAGTGACTATCACCCTCACTATATGGTAAAGGCAGGGAGTTTTTCCCACCCTGTTTTGTCTGCAGCTAGTACACATGGTCCAAAATAGGGCCACAGTAAATACTAGTTTAAACAATCCCAGCTGTCAAGGGAGGTAGATAGATAGCCCTTAGGAATTACAGCCAAATTCTTCTTAGTGAATATATGACTCTCAGTGATCACCAATTTTTTTTTTTTTTTTTGTATCCCTCACAAACCTACCTAAGAATCTCACCCAAGATCAACAATGAGCTTGCTACTTGCTGTTTCTGGAGGCTACCTTTCTTCCTAGCAGCTTTCATTAAATCTAAAGTGGATCCTCCAAGGTTGGCAATAGAAGGAAAATAAGCATAGGAGATGTAAGAGACATAGTAACCAACTGCAATTTGCCTAGACTTTCACATCTGACTTTGGTCCCAAGATTTAGGGTTTGTCTGTTTGTTTTTTCCATATTACTATAGTTTATTATTTACCTTGGGTCAAGATTTAGTTTTTGGTGCAAATACAAGGGAGGATTTCACTACAGACCCTACAGATATTAAAAAGACAACAATGGAACATTATGAAAAATTTTACACCAATAAAAATTTAAAAACTTGATGAAATGGATACATTCTTAGAAGGACACTAATGATCACAACTGACTCAAGAAGAAATGAAATACCTAAAGAGTCCTATATCAATTAAATAAATTGGATTGGTAATGAAAAATCTTCCCTTAGGCCCAGATGGCTTCATTGTTAACAAAATACTAGCAAACTGAATTCAGCAGTACATAAAAAGGATAACATGGCCTTCCCAAGTGGGTTTATCCTAGGAATGAAAGATGGTTTAACATTGGAAAATCAATTAATGTAATTTATCATATTAACAGAATAAAGGAGAAAAACCATATGATTATTTCGATAGATACAGAAAAGGCATTTGGCCAAATCCAAAACCATTTTATAACAACAACAACAACAAAACTCTCACTAAGGTTTCTTTTGTCCAAGATTCATTTTGTGTATAGCCTAGCTTCCATGCTTTTCACTGTGTACCCAGGTTCTCCCCCACTGCCTATCCTGAAGAAGTCAACACTCAACCTTAAGCAAATATTTGGGTGCCTTTAATGGGTTAGACAATGTTCTAGGAGCTAAAGATACAGTTATGCCCAAGCAGATGAAGTCCCCGCCATAAAGAGCTTGCATTCTTTGAAACAGGTTTCATTTTATTAAAGGTTCTGGGAGAACTTCCATTCTCACCTTCCCCATGTCACTTATGAGAAATCTGTATGTGTGCCTATCTTCAAAACTTCTCTTCGGGGCACCTGGGTGGCTCAGTCGGTCGGGTGTCCGACTTGGGCTCAGGTTATGATCTCACAGTCTGTGAGTTCGAGCCCTGTGTCGGGCTCTGGGCTGTCAGTTCAGAGCCTGGAGCCTGCTTCCGATTCCGTGTCTCCCTCTCTCTCTGCCCCTCCCCCACTCACGCTCTGTCTCTCTCTATCAAAAAAATGAATAAACATTAAGAAATTTAAAAAAAACCTTCTCTTCCCCAATTCTCCATAATTCTCACAGATTATAGGATGAATAATGACTACACCTACAAGTTCTTTCAGGGCCCTAAGACGTAACCCATCTGGGCTCTGGAGTCTTGGACTCCTTTAAAATACACAGAGGCTCGCTTATGATCTTTCCCACATCTTGGACTTCACACTGAACTCCATTCTCCAAGAGGGAACCCTGAATAGGAGAGGCTCCCTTTTCTCTCGGTCACTTGTAAATCTGGCATCCTATGCCCAAGTGCTAAATTAACAATTATCTTCTTGCTCTAAACATTAAAAAAAAAAAAAAAAAAAAAACAACCTTATTGAAATACGATTCACTTACCATTTAAGGTGTATAATTTAGTGTTTTTTAATTATATTTACAGGGCTGTGAAGCCATCACAACAGTCTTATTTTAGAACATTTATCACTGTCCTTAGCTGTTTTTCTCAAGCCCCAGTCTAGCACAAACTCCCTCACTAGCTTCAGCCTGATGCGCACAGCCTCTAAGATGTAACTTTTTTTTTTTTAATTTTTTTTTCAACGTTTATTTATTTTTGGGACAGAGAGAGACAAAGCATGAACGGGGGAGGGGCAGAGAGAGAGGGAGACACAGAATCGGAAACAGGCTCCAGGCTCTGAGCCATCAGCCCAGAGCCCGACGCGGGGCTCGAACTCACGGACCGCGAGATCGTGACCTGGCTGAAGTCGGACGCTTAACCGACTGCGCCACCCAGGCACCCCAGATGTAACTTTAAAAAAATTTTTTTGTTTGTTTTTGAGAGAGAGAGAGAGAGAAAGCATGAATGCGGGAGGGGCAGAGAGAGAGAGAGAGAGAGAGAGAGAGAGAGAGGGAGACACAGAATCAGAAGCAAGCTCCAGGCTCCGGGCTCCAAGATTGTCAGCACAGAAGCTGGACTTGAACTCATGAACTGTGAGATCATGATTCCTAACCTCTGAGTCACCCAGGCACCCCACTAAGATGTATCTTTGAACTTGACCTTCTTCTATTTTCTTCTCTCTACCCTTAGTGGGTGATATTTCTACAACATCCATCCCACCTTCCCCACCTTGGATACCAGCATGCACATTTGGGGCTCTAGCTCCTGGGGAGGGGTGCCCCAGACTACACTGCACTTGAAGTCCTTACTTCCTTTGTACTTTTCAGGTAAATGAGCTAATAAATTTCCTTAACTCTTTAAGCCAGTTTGCATTGGATTTATTGTTAAACTGATTTGGGATCCTACTAGGATTCATTATTTTTTCACAGCTTATTGAGATATAATTTACATATATACAACCCATATATTTAAAGTATATGCACAAATCAATGTTTTTTAGTATATTCAGAGTTGTGCAACCATCACCAAAATCAGTTTTAAAATATTTTCATCATCCCCAAAAGATATCCTGTACCCAGGAACAGTTAGTCTCTATTTCTCCCCATATGAGACTTCTGAGCTCCAGAACTGTAAGACAATACATTGTTTTGTTTTTTAAAGATTTTATTTTTAAGTAATCTCTGTACCCAACATGGGGCTTGAACTCACAACTTCATGATCAACAGTCACACGCTCCACTGACTGAGTCAGCCAGGTGCTCTGATAAATTGGTATTGTTTTAACCCACTAAGTTTGTGGTATTTTAATTATGGCAGCAATAAGAAATGAATAAAGAAGTTCTTATTAGACATCTGTATATCTTCTTTGGAGAAATGTTTACACGAATCTTTGTCCATTTTTCATCTGAATTATTAATCTTTTTGTTGAGTTGTAAGAGTTCCTTGTATATTTTGGGTACAATTCCCTTATCAGATATACGATTTGCAAATATTTCCCCACATTATGTGTGTTGTCTTTTCACTTTCTAGGTCATGTTCTTTGAAGTACAAAAAATATTTAATTTTGATGAAGTCTAATCTGTCCCTTTTTCTTTTGCTGTCTGTGCTTTTGGTGTCTTATTTAAGAAGGTTTCACCTAACGTAAGGTCATGAAGATTTACTTCTGTGTTTTCTTGCAAGAATTTTATAGTTTTAGCTTTTACAATTAGGTCCATGATCGAGTTTAGTTAATTTTTATGCATGATGTGAGGAAGGGGTCCAGCTTCACTCTTTTGCATGTGGATATCCAGTTGTCCCAGTACCATTTATTGAATAGACCATTATTCCCCCTTGAATTTTCTTAATGCCCTATTGAAAATCAATTGACCATAAATGGAACAATTTATTTCTGGCCTTTCTAATCTCTTCTACCAATAGGTCTATTCTCATGCCAAGACTGCACGTCTTGATTTCTGTAGCCAATTATTTTCAAATAAAAATTTTATTATAAAGACAATATATTATCAGTACAGAACATTAGAGGGAAAAGGGAAGAAGAAGGAAAAGGAAAAATTGCCAGTGATTCCAATACCCCAAGACAACCACTGTTAATAAGTCAGTATATTTTATCCCCTTCCTTGCTTCTGTGTTTTGGGGTTTTCTTTTTTAACGTATTTGAGATTATAACATATATATGATTTGGTATTTTTCTCTTTTTACTTAACACCGCAATAAGAGCATTTCCCCATGTTACTAGAAACTTGACTAAAGGTCTTATCTGATGGCTGCATTAATGTTCTATTGTGGGAGGATACTGAAATGTATTCAACCAATCTCTTCTTTTTTGACATCTAAGTTGTTTCCAGCTTCTTTTTCAGTCTTATAAACAACACTGGATCTTTGTGAATAAAATTTTTAATCTATTTTGGATCATTTTCTTGGGATAATTGGAAAGGAACGGAATGATACGCATCACTAGACTGTCCCTCTAAAAATAGTATCAATGTATACAATCCCTAGCAGAGCATGGCGGTGGCCCCTCCACTGCATACTTGTCGGCTCTGGATATTCTTCTTTTTCTTTTCTTTTTTTAACTTTGCAAGTTCGATAGATAAAAAATGGTACCTGGTTTTTAAAATTTGCATTTCTTTTGTTATTAGTGAACTTGAACATTTTCCCACGTGTCTTTTAGCCCTGTATATTTCCTCTTTTGTGAACTGTTCAAGTTCGTTTATTTTTCATTGGGGTCCTTGTCTAATTCTGACTGATCGCTCTGGATCCTGACTTTCCTATCAGTAACTGGTTCTTACCACACCTGGGTCGTTTGTTCAGAACATCCAGAAAGGGGCTTTCTGAATAAAGGGGATATTAAAGAATATATAGATGTCTGGAAAGGGACTCTTCTTTAGAATGTGGAGGGATGAAAAAATGGGGTCAGAGGAGAAGCATCCATTTCTGAAAGGGATGACCAGCTCCAATGGCCAGAAAAGTCAACAAAGGTAGCCCTGAGCAAAGCACTAAGGTCTTGAGAATTTCCATACGGGCACTTGGCTAGCACAGTAGGTGGAGCATGTGGCTCTTAATCTTGGGTTGTGAGTTCAAGCCCCATATTTGGGTGTAGTGATTGCTTAAATAAATAAACTTTAAAAAAAAAATCTCCAAGTTTGAGTTCCCAATGTCTTACATATAACTTTGAACTTAAGCTTCTCAGGGCTGTCATAAGAGCTAAGTGGTCTTATATGTGGGAAAAACTTCCAGGGGGTATGTTGGGGACATTGCAGAAGTTATGGGAAGCCATTATCTATCCATGTCCAACACAGGAAAACACAGTCTAACCTTAAGCGGTCTCAGGACAGCTGTGGGTTCGTATCAGTAAGGACTAGCCAACTGTCAGAGGTGTGGGTCTGGGGAACAGACCATTGTAAAAATCTGTACAAGTCCCTTTGGTTACTTTGTAGGAAGAAGATTATAATGCCTTGATAACTCTTTGTCTGTAATAGATATGTCCTAATAGAGAATGGAATGGCCTAAGTAATTTGGATTCCAGCTAGTCCATGGAAGGTGATGTAAGGTGAAAACGTATGATCTCATGGGGCCATGACATCATCCAGCCATTTCTGAATTAGACAAGCCCATTAACATGCAGGGATTCTGGGTATGAGTGGGAATCCCATAAAAGTCACACTACAGGCCTGAAGGTACGTGGGGGAATACCAGACCGGAACTTGACATTTCATACAGCATCCCAGGCAGGACCTTTTCAAAGAAACAAGAACTGAAATGTATCTTGAACGAGCATGCAAAGCAGGCCGCTATTTCAGTCTGAATCATGAGCAGAGGCCACAGTGGGCCATCTGAAACTGAGTGGCAAAAGAAAACTGAACGCTAAGGCATAAGCTGCATGTAATAAAGAATTGAAACTCTCCAGGCAACTGGTCAGTTCCAGGCATTAGCTGTGCTGGGAACCAGGCCAGGAAGCTGAATTTTAAAGCATTTTCTTCCTGGCTAGGGCCCTGCAACAGTGATATTCTACCTCCTCACCCCACCCCCACCCTTGGATTCCTGCAGTCCCCTGGCCTGTCAAAGGACTACAGGACAACGCGGCTCTTCCCACGGCTTTGCCTTGTACTGCAGTGTCCTCCCGTCACCTGCTGCTCTGCCCCTCCCCCGCAGCCCAGGGTCACAGCAGCCTGCAGCACTGACAAGGAGCCAGCATCCCCGGGACCCAGACGGCAGAGGTGTGGGCGAGGTGGCCGGCCACGTCATCTGTGACCGGAGGGTTTATGTTCTCTGCAGTCCGGCGATGCAGGGACCTGCCAGTGACCCTCAAGTATGTCCTGCGTTCTTTGGCCTTTGGGAAGTCAACGGCTGTCGTGAAAACAAAGCAAAGCCATTTCTGATGGGAAATCATTTCCGGCTTCCTTCTCGCCTGCCTTGTTTCTACCTGGTCATCTTCCTCCCGTCCCTCATAACTCCTGTGTGTCTCTGCTTCTGGAAAGGCCTTTCTGAACCCTTAAGACCCACTTCTTCAGGCTTCAGGTCATCTCTGCTATGATCGCCAAATAATTTTCCCTCAGGGCTCAGCTTTCTCCTAACCAGGGAAGCCGAAGGAGTGTTTAGAGAAAGTAAATAGCATTTAATAGTAGCTTAAGTCACACATAGGTCTTCCGTACATGGTAGATGCTCCGTACAGAATGTATTTAACTTAATTGACATCACATATAAAACGCCACCACACTTGAGAGCCAAAGCAACTTTAATTCTTTTCTAAGATTTATTTATTTATTTTGAGAGAGAGAGAACATGAGCGGTGGAGGGGCAGAGAACTGAGAGAGAGAGAGAGAGAGAGAGAGAGAGAGAGAGAATCCCAAGCAGGCTCCAGGCTCCGCACTGTGGGTGCAGAGCCTGGCTTGGGGCTCAGTCTCACGAAACGTGAGATCGTGATCTGAGCCCAAATCAAGAGTTGGACACTTAACCGACTGAGCCACCCAGGCGCCCCTAATTTTTAAATGATGTATGCACACATAACTGACAACATCTCAGGATCTTGGTTTAGACAGATCTAAGCGAAAGGCGGGCTTTACCACTTACTAGTTGTGACCATGGACAAGTCACCGCACATCTCTGAATCGCCTTATTTTCTAAAATGAAGACAACAATAACAACATGTCCCACAGGCCTTTTGAGCGGATTAAATGTGACACTCTGTGTAAATGAGCCCTTTGCTCATGCTCATGAACAGTGAAGAGAGGGCAGCATTCTGCGTGTGCATGTTCTTTCCTAGGCTCTCTCTCTGAGCCTCTGCTTTTTGACCATGATCTCCGTGAGGGTGGGGCCAGGATGCACCCCCTGAAGGAGTGTGGTTGGCCAGCTGACTGATCCTATGTGCATAATCCCAAGAGAGCTCACATACCGTCTCATGGTGTTTAGGACAGACTTGCGAGAAGGGCCTGGATCCTTAATTCTGAGTCAGAGGATTAATATCTGTGGAATGAACCAAGCATGATACGTCAGGCCATGATGCGTAGTTGTGAAGCTTTAGGAAACTCATTCATTTATTTATTTGTGTATTCACCCTAACATTTAAGGCACCTCTATTGTGTCTGAGGCTACAGTGTTGAAACACATGCATGGTCTCTTTCCACCTAAGCTTACGGTTTAATGATTTAACCTAATCACTAATGGGCGATCAATAATGAGGCAATTAATTAGCATTCATTGAAAAACCATTCAATTCAACTGTGCGAAGGAACATTGTATTTTATGAAGCAAAACCACGACCCCTAAAGCTTAGCTCTTGGAGGAGAATATCTAGAGAGGAAGAACTGGCTGACCACACACACCTGCACCTGTCCTAGGTTCCCCTGTCTTCAGGTTTCCTGTCTTTGCTGTCCCCTCGCCAATCCTCTAGCCTAAACATAGATTTTAAAACGTTTGTTTGTAGATGAAATGGGATGGAGTCCTCAACAAAAGATTTGACTAAAAATAAGGGAGACATCGTTGAAAGCAGTATGAAGCAATGCTGTGGCTTGGGAAATTGATAGTACCTACTAAAGCTCATCATAATCACATATATATAGGATGACCCAGCAACGCTGTTCCCAGGAACACACCCCATGTGCATTTTTATGTATACATCTGTTCACTAAAACCATATGCTAGGGTGTTAATAGCAGAGGTGTCTATAGCAGCCAAATATTAGAAACAACCTAAACGTCCATTTGCAATAGAATAGACAAATTAGGGTATCTTCACGTGAGGGAACACTTAGTATACAGCACAAAGATGGGTAGTACATGCAGCAAATGGGTGCATCTCAGCAACACAATGTTCAGCGAGGGAAAACCAGACACAGTAGGGGATATACTGTATGGTTCTACTCATCGAAAGTTCCAAATTAGGTGACACTAATCAGTGGTGTTGGAAATCAAGATAATAACTGTCTCTGAGGCGAGTGACTAGAAGGGGCGCAGGGACTCCTGGGGTACTAGTGGTATTCTATTTCTTTGATTTGGATGCTGGTTGCATGGATGGAAATTCATCAAGGTATACACTTAGGATTTGTGCACTCTTCTATACGTATACTATGCTTCAACAAAATGTTCTTTAGAAAATAGTATAGAAAGGTCCGATCTCCTGATTGTCCTATAGCTGACTTACTCACAAGCTTGGTTTGAATGCTCTATAGCCCACTCTTGGACTGGACAAGTGCCCAAACACTTTGCATATATATGTCCTGTTTTCTCAAGCCTTTGAACACATATTGGGAGCAGGCGTGGTCTTATCTTCCACCACCCAAGAGCTAATGTCTAGACAGCTTTCTCCTTTTGGTGGCTAAGCTTACTGTCTCCCTGGGTCTTCCAACCAGTTCCTGTGTCCCAACCGAGAGATATTCCAGAGCCCAGAAGATTGGTAAGACTGGTGAATAGGCGTATCTTTTGGGTGAGACCCCAGCCTCTGTAACTAAGAGAAGCACTGCCCCCAGCATAAACCCAATAATGAAATAATACGTTAGTAAAACAATAGTGATTGTGTTCATTCCGTAAGTTCTCTACCCCTCCCCACCCCACCCCCACCCGCCCCTGAGAAAATAAGCTTCACGAGAACAGGGATTTGGTTTTATCCATAGTTTAATTGTGTTTGACTCATGGCTGCTGTAGTCCCAGCACCCAGAACAGTCCCTGGCACATAACAGGCACTCAATAAATATTTCTTGAATGAAATAACTATTTTCAAAGAAAAGCAGCATAGCACAGAGGATAAAAGCGTGTATTCTAGAATTAGATTGCTTAGGTCCAAATACCAGCTCTGCCACTTGCTAGCTGTGAGGTGTTGGACAAACGATTTAATCTAGCCATGCCTCAGTTTCCTCACCTGTAAAATGGAACTAATGCTAGTGTCTTCCTCTTAGGGTTACTGTGAAGTCCAAAGAACACATGTAAAGATAAATATGGAACAGTTCGGTGAACAGTATGTCGACAGTGGGCTTGTCTTATCTACACAGGAAAATTGAAGTCTTCTGTGACATACAGTAGATTAAGTAACAAGAAGAGATGTTAAGAAAAACAAAATACATTAAATGAAGAAGACATTTTTTAAATGTTTACTTATTCTTGAGAGAGAGAGAGAGAGAGAGAGAGAGAGAGAGAGAGAGTGTTAGTGGGGTAGGGGCAGAGAGAGAGGGAGAGAGAAAATCCCAAGCAGGCTCTGTACTGTCAGCACAGAGCCTGACACGGGGCTTGAACTCATGAACTCATGACCTGAGCCGAAATCAAGATTGCTTAACTGACTGAGCCACCTAAATGCCCCTAAATGAAGAAGACTTATAAAATTATTAAAATTTGAGATCCCAGAAAGATGTTTTGTAGGTATAGACAGGCTGATTCTAAAATTGTATGAAAAGGCAAAGGAGTTAGAATCGCTAAAACATTTTGAAAAAAGAAAGTGGGAGGAATCATTCTATCCATGTTAAAGCTTATAGTATAGCTACAGATTCACTGCAAAGCTACAGTAATCAACACAGCGTGGACTGATAGACACATAGATCAATGGAACAGATGAGAGAACCCAGGAAGAGACTCCTACAAATATGGCCATACGAGTTTTCACAAAGAGACAAAAGCAATTCAAAAGAGGAATGACGGATGGGGCACCTGGGTAGCTCAGTCAGTTAAGCATCTGACTCTTGATTTCGGCTCACGTCATGATCTCATGGTTCATGAGTTTGAGCCCCCTGCCGGGCTCTGAGCTGACAGTGCGGAGCCTGCTTCGGGGGTTCTATCTCTCTTCCTCTCTCTTTGCCCCTTACCTGCTCTCACTCTCTCTCAAAATAAATATAAAGAAACTTAAAAGAAAAAGAAGAATGATTTTTTTTTTTTTAACAAATGGCACTGGAGAAATTAGACATCCATAAGCACCAGAAGAAAAAAAAAACTTGACCTAAACCTCACATCGTGTGCAAAAGGTAATTCAAAATGGATCGTGAATTTATAAGTAATACGTGAGAAAAGTCAACCACTGAATGATGCCATTTGCATGACATTCTCAAAATGACGAAACTATAGAGATGGAGAAGTGGCGTTAGAGGACAGAGACTCTGTGTGTGTGTGTGTGTGTGTGTGTGTGTGCACGCGTGCATGTGTTGCTCACAAATGTAAGGGATAGCACAAGGGAATTCTGTTATGATAGAATAGTGCTTGGTCCTGATTGTGGTAGTGGTTCCACGAATCTGTACACGATTTAAAATTACATGGGACCTCACACACACAAGTGAATGCATGCAAAAAATGGCAAAAAAATGAATAAGGTCTGTGGTCTAGTTAAAAATATTGTTTCAGACCTGGGTAGCTCAGTCAGTTGAGCGTCTGACTTCGGCTCAGGTCAGGATCTCACAACTCAGGAGTTCCAGCCCCATGTCGGGCTCTGTGCTGACAGCTGAGAGCCTGGAGCCTGCTTCAGATTCTGTCTTCCCCTCTCTCTGCCCCTCTCCTGCTCGCACTCTGTCTCTCTCCCTCTCAGAAATAAACATTTAAAAAGTTTTTAAAAAGTATTGTTCCATCTCGCGGTCCCTGAGTTCGAGCCCCGCGTCGGGCTCTGGGCTGATGGCTCAGAGCCTGGAGCCTGTTTCCGATTCTGTGTCTCCCTCTCTCTCTGCCCCTCCCCCGTTCATGCTCTGTCTCTCTCTGTCCCAAAAATAGATAAACGTTGAAAAAAAATTAAAAAAAAAAGTATTGTTCCAATGTCAATTTCTTGGCCACTTATTGCACTACAATTAGATAAGATGTTACTATTAGGGGAGGTTGGGTGAAGGGCAAACAGAACTCTGTGAACTGTTGTTTCAGCTTTCTGTGAGTCTGTAACTATTTCAAAATAAAAAGTTTTTTTTAAAATGTAGATCATTTCTCATAGCACTTGATACATAGTAAGTGCTCAGTAAACATTTACCATTATTCTTTTTCTTTTTTTTTTAATGTTTTATTTATTTTTGAGACAGAGAGAGACAGAGCGTGAGCAGGGGAGGGGCAGAGAGAGAGAGCGAGACACAGAATCTGAAGCAGGCTCCAGGCTCTGAGCTGTCAGCACAGAGCCCGATGCGGGGCTCGAACCCACAAACCGGGAGATCATGACCTGAGCTGAAGTTGGACGCTTAACCGACTGAGCCACCCAGGTGCCCTTGAAACATTAAATCTACAAGTGATGCCTGGGGCGCCTGGGTGGCTCAGTTGACTGTTGATTTCAGCTAAGGTCACGATCTCATGGTTGTGAGTTGGAGCCCCGTGTCCGCTCTGTGCTGGGCATGGAGCCTGCTTAAGATTCTCTCTCTGCCCCTCCCCCTTCTTTCTCTCAAAAAAAAAAAAAAAAAAAAAAAAAAAAAAAAAA
>NW_024412402.1:10853059-10878002 GCF_014898765.1 Herpailurus yagouaroundi | reverse complement strand
TAAAAAAAAAAAAAAAAAAAAAAAAAAGAAAGAAAGAAAAAGAAAGAAAGAAAGAAAGATCACAAAAAAACAAGTGATTTCTATAAAGCTAGTTCAAAGAAACTGTAACCAGCCCCCCTAAAGTCCAGTAAAGGATGTTATAACTCAGAGATTTACACTTCTCTTTATTTCTCCACCTGGCCTATTTCCTGTTTCTAAGGTACTTTGGTTGCCATGAAGACATAAACACAGCTAGTTTCCTCTAGATGGACTGCTGAATCCCACCCTGGGCTCTACCCCTCTGGTTTCCCTCATGACCATTCCCCCCTACATCACGGTTAGCCAATTGCCTTTGCCACTAACCTGCCCGCTTCCTCCACTCCCAACTTTCTCTCCCAATCTCCCCATCCTGGTGAGTCGCACACTTTAGTGTGGGTATAGCTATGGGTATTTGCCCTCCCAGTTTATAAATTCTGTGCGCAAACTCACCTCTCGCCACTGGGATTGACTCCTGCAAAGACTGTTTTTACTGAAGTATATCGATAAATGATAGATATAATAGATACTGATCTAAATTGGCCCAGTGTATATTGACTGGAGTCAGGAACACCTCGGATATTGACATTTTGTTTCCTATTAAATAGCTGCACAAGGAAATAGTAATAAATTTTTATGAGTAGGAATATAAATAACACAGAGCGTCAAGGAAGTGGTAAGATGTTTACAAGTTGGTACAAAATAATGATCCCAAGCAACGAGTGACTTGGGTAAAATTAAGAATTGGGCTACTCTTGGGGTACCTGGGTGGCTCTGTAGGTTAAGCGTCCAGCTCTTGGTTCTGGCTCAGGTCAGCATCTCGCAGTTCATGGTTTCGAGCCCCGCATCATGCTCTGCGCTGACAGCAAGGAGCCTGCTTGGGATTCTCTCTCTCTCCTTGTCTCTCTGCCCTCTGCTGCTCCCACTCTCCTCTCCCTCTTAAATAAATTTTAAAAACTTAAAAAAGGGGCGCCTGGGTGGCGCAGTCGGTTGAGCGTCCGACTTCAGCCAGGTCACGATCTCGCGGTCCGTGAGTTCGAACCCCGCGTCGGGCTCTGGGCTGACAGCTCAGAGCCTGGAGCCCGTTTCAGATTCTGTGTCTCCCTCTCTCTCTATGCCCCTCCCCCGTTCATGCTCTGTCTCTCTCTGTCCCAAAAATAAATAAACGTTGAAAAAAAAAATTTAAAAACTTAAAAAAAAAAAAGAATTAGGTTACTCCGTAGCCCAAATACAAAGGAAATAGATTGAGGGGAACATACATAGTCTGGAAAACTCAGAAATGAGCTATGTATTAGCCATTCCTTTTCTTTCTTTCTCCTTCTCGCTCTTCTTCTTCAGCTAGTCATAACTTGGGGACGATACGTGATCACACACACTGCATGAAGTGCAGCATTCCTAATAGTACTCAGCAGCAGTACAGATCAACTGGGGAAGAGATTTCATTCTCTGTGCAGAAGCTCCTGGAATGTCCTGAAGCAGCAGGTGGATCTAATGTCAGAGCCATTTGTGAAGTGGGAAAAGGGGTAAAACGTTTCATCGACCGTGATAAGCACTATCAGCATGAAAATCCCTGTGTGGAGCACCTGCTTCTGCCTTGTGCTGCCAGGAGCAAATTCCACCAACAGGTGCCCTACGAATGATGAAATGGCAGACGAGAACTCAAAAGATTAAGCACAGATCTGCAGTGAGATGTGTTTACATCCTATATATAGGTAGAGCGAGTATATTTTTAGGGTAGCAAGTTCTGGCCAAATGAGCTGAACATGAAAACATGAGTATTGCTCTACTTCAGCAGACCCACCCAACGTAATATTTCATCTCTGAGAGTGGAACTGAAAACTTAATTATTATGTAGAGCTTTCTACATAAAGCTCTAATGTATGACTAGTATAGTTTTCATTGTATGCTGTCTTGTAATAAATCGACACCATCTTCCCTACTGGATTGACTTTCCACTAGGACAGAGTCCCTGTTAAATCACCAGCTATCTGGGAACTTTGGAAAAAGTCACATTGGAGAGACAAGCTAAACACGGAGGCAAGCACTAACTTTTGTAAGTACGTAAAATTTTTCTAAATGGCCAAAAATATAACAAAATGTGTCAAACTATTTGTGCACTAAATGTCTCAGAATGCTGCACGTCTGAAGTTTTTTATGTAGGATTTTTCCAGTTTTTCCTGTTAGTTTCCCTGTTACCGTCACCTACTCTCTTTGCTCTTAAGATAGAGCTTACTTAGCACAGACCCTCTTCTCTTCTAACAGTTTCTTTCTTCTTTTTTTTAATGTTTATTTTATTTTTGAGAGGAAGAGAGAGAGAGAGAGAGAGAGAGAGATGGAGCACCAGCTAGAGAGGGGCAGAGAGAGAGGGAGACACAGAATCCAAAGCAGGCTCCAGGGTCCCAGCTGTCAGCTCAGAGCCTGACTCCAGGCTTGAACTCACGAACCTCGAGATCATGCCCTGAGCCAAAGTCAAATGCTTAACCAACCGAGCCTCCCAGATGCCCCCCTCCCCACCCCAACAGTTTTTAATTGGCTTTGGGCAGATGATAAGTATTACTTACATGTGTACCACATTTCACCAATTATAAAGTGCTCATCCAGGGGCACCTGGGTGGCTCAGTCAGTTGAACGCTGACTCTTGGTTTTGGCTCAGGTCATGATCTCACTGTTCATGGCTTTGAGCCCCTTGTCGAGCTCTGCGCTGACATCGAGGAGCCTGCTTGGGATTCTCTCTCTCAGCCCGCTCTCTCTCTGCCCCTCCCCCACTCATGTGCACATGCACACACGCTCTCTGTCTTTCTCTCAAAATAAACACACACACAAAATAAAATCTTAAAATAGTTTCAGTTGAATGTCTGTCATTTGTAACCGAAAGAGCTCTGCCAAATATAAACTTCACATCAACACTTTGAGGTAATAGGAATATTATTACTGGCTTTACAGGTTGAAAACTAATGACTGACTCCATAAATGAATATGCTTCATTATATACAGAAAAACAACTTCAACTCAGGCCTCACATTTCTTAATCTAGAACTTTTTTGGCTGTAATTCATTGTTTTTCTTTCTTTTTTCTTTTTCGTTCTTTTCTTTTCTTCCTTTTTTTCTTTTCTTTCTTTCTTTTTTTTTTTTTTTTTTTTTTGAGAAACAGAGGGAGACAGAGCATGAGCAGGGGAGGGGCAGAGAGAGATAGAGGGAGACACAGAATCCGAAGCAGGCTCCAGGCTCCGAGCTGTCAGCACAGAGCTCAGCCCCACGAACTGTGAGACCATGACCTGAGCCAAAGTTGGACACCCAGCCGACTGAGCCACCCAGGTACCTGTCTATAATTCATTGCTTTTCAAATAACCAAATGTATTAAAATGGCATATAAAGCAAGGGCTCTGAGAAAGGGCCCACAGGTAAGACATCGTGTCTAAAAAAATATTCAATGCTTCATGAGCATTTGGGGAACAGATTTGCTGAGGTCAGACTCCGCCCTCTGCACCCCACAGCATGCCAGAAAGTTTCAACATTCAATGAAAGATTCCAGCCAGCAGGGGCCCCAAGAGTGCACTGGGGGACAGATTTTCTAAAACAAAGACCTTCAAAACAAGTTTCAACAGTTTCAATTTGAACATCTTTGCCCCAACGGGTAAAGGTTTGTCTTTTCTTCCTTCCTTCCTTCCTTCCTTCCTTCCTTCCTTCCTTCCTTCCTTCCTTCTTTCTTCCCTTTTTTCTATGTTTAAAAAGTCTACAAGACCTTACAAAAAAACAAAAATAGTAGTCTCTTGCTTCCTCTGCATTTTACTGCCTCATTTTCTACCCTTTTAATTGATTCCTTTATGTTTTCCAGCAGACCTTGAAAACACACTTCTGTTACTAACTTTTCCGTTTTGGATATTATCTATTGGCTTCTCCATTACAGAAGATGAAAATGTATCTCTCTTTCATACACATCACCACCACCCATTTGTATGTCTCATCTCCTATTCCCCAATATAATTATATCCTAAGTTTGGTTATTTAGTCTTAGGAAGGTCATTACGTCATTAAGACCATGTAAACGCTATTCACAACTGAGTCATGGTGAACTAGAATGCACTATGATTGCTTTTCCTTTCTTGGAGAACTGATAGCTTCCCCAAAGTTTGCACTCAGTTTGTTTGAATGCTTAGTTGTCTATGTACTCATTAATTCAGCCCCAAACTCTCCTCCAACTATGAAATCCTGACTCAAAACACTAGGTACTTTGGGTGTCCTCTTGCTTTCATTCTGGAGGCATCTCTCCAGGAGCCATCTGCCCCACTCTGGTCCGGACTGGCTGCTCTGGCCCCGATGCACAGCTGTCTTCCTGGGACCTCCATCCACTGTCACTCGGAGATTCCCTCCCTCCACCTCTCCCTGTGTTGCACAGTCTCATCCCATGTTGTTCTCCTTGGTCTACTTCTTCATATCTAGTGAAAGATGGCCCTCAGCAGCTTCCTGAATAAAACGTAGTTGGGAAATAAATTTTTACAGAACTTGCATGCTTGGGAATGTCTTTGCTTTTTTTTTTTTTTTTTAAGACTTTATTTTTAAGTAATCTCTATATCCAACATGGGGCTCGAACTTAGGACCCCAAGATCAACAGTCACATGTTCCACCAACTGAAGCCAGCCCGGTGCCCCCAAAATGTCTTTTCTTTCATATCTCATTGACAGTTTGGTTATATTGGGGTTTCTAGGTTGTAAATACTTTTCCATCAGAATCTTTTTTTTTTTTCGTTTATTTGAGAGAGAGTGCTCATGCACAAGTGGGGGAGGGGCGCAGAGAGAGAGAGAGAGAGAGAGAGAGAGAGAATCCCAAGCAGGCTCTGTGCTGCCAACTGCTAACGCAGAGCCGGACATGAGGCTCGAACCCACAAACCATGAGATCATGACCTGAGTCCGAGATCAAGAGTCAAGACATCTAACCCACTGAGCCACCCAGGATCAGAATCTCAAAGGTTAAAGGTGTCCCTTCATTGTTTTTATAGCTTCCAGTGTGGCTGCTAACTGATCTAAAGTCATTTTGATTCAGGGTGCCTGAGTGGCTCAGTTGATTGGGCGTCAGACTTCAGCTCAGGTCATGATCTCATGGCTTGTGAGTTCAAGCCCCTCATTGGGCTCTGTGCTGACATCTCAGGGCCTGGAGCCTGCTTCGGATTCTGTGTCTCCCTCTCTCTGCCCCTCCCCTGCTCACACACACACACACATACTCTCTCTCTCTCTCTCTCTCAAAAATAAACGTTAAAAAAAAATTTTTTTTTAAAAGTCATTTTGATTCTTAAGCCTCTCTTTGTGGCCTACTTTAGATTAGTTTTGTTTTTCCCTTTTCAGGACCTCTTCTCTCTGCCGGTTTTCTTCCTTGATGATGTGCCTTGTTGTGAGTCTGTTTTCATTCACTGTTGTTGGCATACTAGATGGGACGTTTCAATCTGAAAACTCACATCCTTTAGTTGTAGGGAATGTTCTTTATTTATTCATTTGGTGATTTCCTCCCCTCTGATTTTTCTGTTCCTTTTTTGCTTGAGTACCTTTTATTTACAATGCTGGATCTCCTGGTCCAATCTAATTATCTTAGGACTTAGTTTGTTTTGTTTTCCCCCTCTATTTTCTATCTTTGCCTTTTCTCGCTGTAAGATTTCTTCAACTTTATCCTGCAAACTTTTCTCTTGAAAAGTTTTTTTTTCAAGGTCTCCCCCACTAGGGCCTTTCTTCACGAGGATCTCCCAGATCCCTCTAAATTCCCACTCGAGGCTCAGCCCCCAGCGCCCCACCACTTGGCCTCCCGCAGGCTCTTAACTGGGGATGTCTGCAACAATCCGAATTAGCAGCCCCCCCCCCCCTTCTCTGCATCTCCGGACAAAGGTTGTCACTCCGGGGAGGGCTCTGTATTTTTCCTCATCGGCTCCAGCATCTTCAGTGGTCTTGGCCTCTGGAGTAGGTTGAGGGCGGGGGGTGGTTGCCAGGAACTGCCATTTCCCACTGGCAGCTGTCCCTGTCTTGCTGATGCCGCATCTGTTCCTGGATGGCTTGTTCTAACAAGTGTGGGTTCATTCCTTCCACACAAGTCGGCTGTCACCCCAGAGCCATAGTCCTTCTGGTGCCGGAGCTCCCAAGGACAAGGTACGGGGAGTGTACCTGGGCTTGGAAGGGCTCCACCAACTTGGCACAAACCAGGATCTGGGACTCGTCAGATCAGATCCACGCTGAGTCCTCAGAGTCACTCCAGAGTGAGTCATGTCATAGAGGACAACCTGCCCAACATTCTCAGCGTGCCTCAGAATTTGGTGGCACTGACTTCCCCGAAGTAAGAGATCCCACCTGGGCAGCATCCCAAATAATTGAGATGGATTTTTGATGATCCCTGTCCGGGTGCAGTGTAGGCCTTGGGTCCCTGCTTTCTACCCGGCGGGATCATGTGTGGAGGGAGGGACAGGTTACCTATGGCCTTATTCCCCACTCCTACTTCCCCCCCCCCCCCACCAAATCACCCTTCTGCCTACCTGCTGTAGTCTTTGAAATCTTTATCATGTTTTTGTTTTTAATTTTTATTTATTTAAAAAAAATGTTTTTACATTGATTTATTTTTGAGAAACAGGGTGAGATAAAGCGTGAGCGGGGGAGGGGCAGAGAGAGAAGGAGACACAGAATCTGAAGCAGGCTCCAGGCTCTGAGCAAGCGGTCAGCACAGAGCCTGATGCGGGGCTCGAACTCACAAACTGTGAGATCATGACCTGAGCCGAAGTCGGACGCTCAACCGACTGAGCCACCCAGGCGCCCCTAATTTTTATTTATTTTGAGACAGAGAGAGCAAGCGGGGGAGGGGCAGAGAGGGAGACAGAATCCCAAGCAGGCTCCATGATGTCAGCACAGAGCTCCATGTGGGGCTTGAACCCACGAACGGTGAGATCACGACTTGAGGCGAAATCAAGAGTTGGAACTTAACCAACCGACAGAGCCCCCAGGTGCCCCTATCCTGTTTCTAGTTCGTAAGAGTTCTTTCTTGTTTGCAAATGTTTCTTTTTATAGTGTCTTGTTCTTGTTTCATTAATTTGATAGTTTCTCTTATCTCTGAGCTTATTGGTGGTACTTTTTTTTTTTTTTTGAGGGAGAGAGAGTGTGACTAGGCTGGATGAGAGGGACAGAGAGAGAGAGAGAGAGAGAGAGAGAGAGAGCATCTTAAGGATACACAGGGCTCGATTCCACAACTCTGGGATCATGACCTGAACCAAAATAGAATCAAACGCTCACCGACTGAGCCACCCAGGTGTCCCATTAATGATAGATTTTTAATTTTTCTTTTTATTATGAAAGAAGTTTAAATTTCCAGATGATTCCAAGAAAAGTGGACTTTTTTCCATAATCATTTGAGAGTAAATTGCCAACACAATACCTATCATCTCCAGGACTAGTGCGTGTTTTCTCAAAAAGGGACATTCATCCTTCTACCTAATAAAATCACTAAAATTGACAAATTAATACTGACACGTGACTGCCATCTAATCCACAGACCCCAGTCACATTTCTCCAATTGTCCCAATACTGTCCTTCATAATAACAGGATCCAATCCAGGACCATACTTAGCATTTGTTGTCATGTCTCTTCAGCCTCTTTCAACCTGGAACAATTATTCCTGTGTTTCTTCAACTTTCGTGACCTTGACGCTTTTTTTTACAGGCCAATTATGTTGTAGAATATCCCTCAGTTTGAGTTTCCTCGTGACTGAATTCAGGTTATGCAAGTTTTAAAATTTTATTTCTGTATTTTGAGATAGAGAGAGAGCGCGTGAGCAGGGGAAGGGCAGAGAGAAAGAGAGAGGGAATCCCAAGCAGGCTCCTCATTGTCAGTGCAGAGCTTGATGCGGGGCTCGAACCCACGAACCAGGAGATCATGCTCTGAGCTGAAGTCAAGAGTCAGCCGCTTAACTAACGTACTGAGCCCCCCAGGCGCCCCAGGTTATGCAATTTTTTTGTTAGGAATAGCAGAGAAGTGATGCTGTGTGTTTTTTATGGCCTCCTCTCAAGTGGTAACTGATTTCAATTTGCCCCATCATTGAGAATGTTAACTTTGATCACATGACTAAAGTGGTATTTGCTAGGTTTTTCCATTGTGAGGTCACTTTTTTGCCCTTTGTAATTAGTAAGAATTTTGCGGGGAGGTACTTTGAGACTATGCTTATATCCTGTTCCTCATCAAACTTTTACTCATTAATCTGAGTTTTTCTTGACTGAATGAATTTTTACCATGATGGTTGCCAAATGGTGCTTTGTATTAGTTGTCATTCTACCGTAAGGAAACGATTTTCTCCCCATTTGTTGATTCATTTATTTATATAAGTATGGAATACAGTTTCCTATTTTGTTCAATGGATTATAAGCATTGCCTATCATTCTTTATTTTGATGCTCAGATTTGGTTAGTGGTTAGCCCCTTCTGCATCATTTTGACATCTCTCCGCCATTCTTTGAGCACATTTTTACTTTCTGGCACAGCAAGATGGTCCGGGTTTATTTTGCACTTTCCCCATCTCAGTCCTGGAATCCATTATTTCTCCAAGGATCCCTGGTTCCTTTTGTGGAGAACGGTATTTAGAGACCAAGGTTTGGACACTAGGGGTGTTTAATCACTGGTGGAGTATTGCTGTCTCCAAGTTCTCTTGGCGGATAAACCTAGAGAACATGTGTACATGTGCACATAGTACGTGCAAGCATATACACACATTTGCATCTCTATTTATTTCTCTGCCCAACACTACAGTTTTTTACCTTTCCATGTTGGCAAATTTCTTCCTGTTCAGTGAAGGGAGGAAGGAAGACAGAGGGGAGGCGTTGGCTTATTGTTTGGTCACTTTACCGATCCGGCGAGGCTGTTTTGTGGAGGAAATGTCTAAAAGCAGTAACTTTAGGTCTCCTCTGTTTTTTTTTTTTTTTAATTTTTTTTTTCAACGTTTATTTATTTTTGGGACAGAGAGAGACAGAGCATGAACGGGGGAAGGGCAGAGAGAGAGGGAGACACAGAATCGGAAACAGGCTCCAGGCTCTGAGCCATCAGCCCAGAGCCCGACGCGGGGCTTGAACTCACGGACCGCGAGATAGTGACGCTTAACGATCGGACGCTTAACCGACTGCGCCACCCAGGCGCCCCAGGTCTCCTCTGTTTTACTTGCTTGGGAAACTAGACTTCCAGCTTTCTGCTGGGCTGAGGGATGAGCAGGTCTGGAGAGAGGTTCTGGGCACCTACATGCATAGTAAGCAGACTCTGAACCAATCTCTTTGTTTGCAGTCCCTTCACCCCATGACTTCCCAAGGTTCCTGTGCCCTCAGTTCCTGAGTCTTTGGGAGTTCTGTGGTGAAAATCAAGTTGCTTCTTGGTTTTCTCTCGGACAGTTTGGGATACAGATTCCCTGGTTCTGCTAACACAGTTAACATTCATCCCCTCTCCTGTTCCTTTGTCCTTTTTCTGTCATCTCAGTGGAGCTTTGAAAGGGTGGGGAATTAAATGCCCATTTAATCTGGCAATTTACAGGAACTCCCATTCAAACTTCCAGGCTTCTAATGGCCTCCATGACTCTCTGCATCCAGGGCCAAAGATCCTGATGCAATTCTTTTCAGTCGCATATTCTTTTAATCCCTCACCCTTTCCTTCCCTTTGGCCATCTCTTTCACGGGGTCCTGTGGAATCCTCCTTGCAATAACAGCAATAACAATCATAATAAGGAAATCTTGACTTCTCCCTTGGCCTCACATCAAATTTATGCCCCAGGCCTATCGACCCTCCCTCCGGAAACTCTCGAGAATCTGCCACTGTCCCTCCACATCTGACCCCAGCTCACACCTTCACTTCTCACCCGGATCCCCTTCTGGTCGTCCTGTCTCTAGTCTAGCTCCATTCCACACATTCCAGTTTCTTTTTATGAATGTGACCGCGGCTCTCTGCTGCATAAAATCCTTTCCCAAGTTCACGGTTTTAAAATTTGGATTGAATCCTTTCAGGTGAGTGAGTACTCTTGAAGTCTTTGCAGGTCCGCCACACCCTCTTGTCTCACATTCTTTTAGGGCACCTGCCCTCCGCCGAAGGCATCGGGGCTTTTAAGCCCTGCTTTAATGACTTCCCACTGGTCTGGGGGAAAGTACAAACTCTTTATTTATTTTTTTTTTTTAATTTTTTTTTCAACGTTTATTTATTTTTGGGACAGAGAGAGACAGAGCATGAACGGGGGAGGGGCAGAGAGAGAGGGAGACACAGAATCGGAAACAGGCTCCAGGCTCTGAGCCATCAGCCCAGAGCCTGACGCGGGGCTCAAACTCCCAGACCGCGAGATCGTGACCTGGCCGAAGTCGGACGCTTAACCGACTGCGCCACCCAGGCGCCCCTCATCTGGCTATTTCTGACCCAGGTCTCAACTTAGGCATAATTGCCTTTGGGAAACCATGCCAGTTCTATGCCCCTCCTGCTGGCTCTCCTTGGGGACTCTATTTCCTCTGTAAGTGCACTTTATCACACGATATTATAATTATTTATTTATTGTTTTATTGTCGTAAGCCCAGAACGTATTTGACACCTACAGACCTTCGATAAATATTTCTTTTAAATATTTTCTAATTAATAAGTGCATCTGGGGTGCCGGGGTGGCTCAGTCAGTTGAGCATCTGACTTCGGCTCAGGTCATGATCTCACAGTTTGTGGGTTCGAGCCCCGGGTCAGGTTCTGCGCTGGCAGCTCAGAGCCTGGAGCCTGCTTCGGATTCCGTGTCTCCCTGTCTCTCTCTGCCCCTCCCCCACTCGTGCTCTATCTCCCTCTCTTTCTGAAAATAAATAGATGTTAAAAAAGTAAAAATAAATAAATAAATGCATTTTTTTTTAATGTGGCTTAGGATGAGTTAACCCTGGGGTAAGCTTTTATAGATACATTATCTTGTCTTCACAACAGCTTTAGACATAGGTACTGTTGGGGCGCCTGGGTGGCTCAGTCGGTTAAGCGTCCGACTTTGGCTCAGGTCATGATCTCGCGGTCCGTGAGTTCGAGCCCCGCGTCGGGCTCTGTGCTGACAGCTCAGAGCCTGGAGCCTGTTTCAGATTCTGTGTCTCCCTTTCTCTGACCCTCCCCCGTTCATGCTCTGTCTCTCTCTGTCTCAAAAATAAATACACGTTAAAAAAAAAAAAAAAAAAAAAAAAGGACATAGGTACTGTTGTCATAACCCTACTTGTCAATGTGAGGAATCAAATCTCAGAAATACAAAGTGGGGGCACCTGACTGGCCCAGTTGGTAGAGCATGCGATTCTTAGGGTCGTGAGTTCGAACCTCACGTTGGGCATGAAACCTACTTAAAAAGAATAAATACATTTTTAAAAATTAAAAAAAAAAAAAGAAATACAAAGCAACTTGCCCCAAATCATATAATTATTAAATGATCCAGGTCAAATACAGGTCTGTCTAACCCTGAAATCTGTGCTACCAATTATTTAGGTCACTACTACTTTAACCTAGTTCAGGAAGCAACCATCCTGTCCTTCTGGACTGAGACCTGGCCCTCCCCAGGCGCTTGTTCTCTCATAGTGCCCATGCCAGACCATTCGTTCTTTATTCTTTTTCATTTTAAGTAGGCTCCAAGTCCAACATGGGACTCAAACTCACAATCCTGAGATTAAGAGTCATGTGCTCTACCAACTGAGACAGACAGGTGTCCCACAGACCATTCATTCTTTAATGCCCAGGTGTGCACATGTTCAGAGGCTGGACAGCATTCTTGTGGTACCCCACAGCTTCTCCTTGGTAGGATTGGCAGAGTTAGCAAACAGGGGTGCATGGGTGGCTCAGTTGGTTAAGTGTCCAACTCTTTTTTTTTTTTTTTACATTTTTTAAAATGTTTATTTATTCTTGAGACAGAGACAGAGCGTGAACAGGGGAGGGGCAGAGACAGAGGGAGACACAGAATCTGAAACAGGCTCCAGGCTCCGAGCCATCAGCACAGAGCCCGACGCGGGGCTCAAACCCACGAACTGTGAGATCACGACCTGAGCCGAAGTCGGACGCCTAACCGACTGGGCCACCCAGGTGCCCAAGTGTCCAACTCTTGGTTTCAGCCGAAGTCATAATCTCACAGTTTGTGGGTTCGAGCCCGATGGTCAGCATGGAGCCTGCTTGGGATTTCTCTCTGCCCCTCCCCTGCTCATGCTCTCTCTCTCTCTGTTTCTCTTAAAGAAACATTTAAAAAGAGATTTAGGAAATAAAAATACAGGGAAGCCCGTTAAACTTGAATTTCAGGTACACAACAAATTATTTTCTTGTACAAGTATGTCCCAATGCAATATTTTGAGGCATATTTATGCTAAACATTATTCTTTGTTTATCTAAAAGTCTACTTTAGGGGCGCCTGGGTGGCGCAGTCAGTTAAGCGTCCGACTTCAGCCAGGTCACGATCTCACGGTCCGTGAGTTCGAGCCCCGTGTCAGGCTCTGGGCTGATGGCTCAGAGCCTGGAGCCTGTTTCCGATTCTGTGTCTCCCTCTCTCTCTGCCCCTCCCCCGTTCATGCTCTGTCTCTCTCTGTCCCCAAAATAAATAAACGTTGAAAAAAAAATTTAAAAGTCTACTTTAGTTGTGTATCATGTATTTTATCTGGCAACCCTGCACCACTGCTATTCCACCTCCTTTGAAAGGTCCCCTACTTTCAAAACATCCCACTTCGTGTCATCTGGTGATTCATTCATTCAACACATACCGAAAAGCCAGAGACTACGGGATGTGCTGTGATACAACACATTCCCTACAGGAAAGACAGAAATCGCTTCCTTACAGGTTGTTAGTCCTCTTGCTACTTTTTTTATGCATACTACTCTGAGCACATAAGCACACTCTAGCCTTTCATGCCTTTAAAATAATTGTCAACCCTGCTCTCCCTTCTCTGAATCACCCTATTTTTCTCCTCTACTCAGCCAAAATTCTTCTGTCTCCGCTCCCTCGCTTGCCATTCATTCGAAAGATGGGGTAAAGCTTAGTGATTAAGAGTACAGATTTTGTTGTCAGAACGCCTAGGTTTACATCCAAGCTGACTCTTGCTATTAGTAACCCAAAGTGCTTCATTTCTTTAAGCATCAATTTCCTTTCCTATAAAAAGAGACAATTGCCTACCTCACTTCAGAGGGTTGCTGTGAGCATTAAATTAGATTATTCGCATGAAACACTTTGCATGTGCCTGGCACATAATAAGCATTCAATAAACATTCATATTATGCCACTAAAATCTATATTCTGCCTGGTTTGCTACTGGAAATGCCCTGGCCAACGTTAGCGATGATCTTGAAGTTGCCACTCCCAAAGGGTAGTTTTCAGTCTTCATCTTACTGGACTCTTGTGACTCTTGACACGACTTCTTCCTTGACATTCCCTCTCCCTGTGGCTGCTGGATCCCCACTTTCTCCTTGCTGTCCCCGACCTGTCTCTTCTAGGCCTTCTTTGCCGCATCCTCTTCCTCTGCCTGCCTCCCCCAGCGTGCTCTTCCTTGAGTTTATCTTTTCTCCTCCTGCCTCAATTCCACTCACCTTTCCTGGGAGGTGATGTCCATCCTGTTGTTGAACTGCCATTTCTGTGAAGAATACATCTTTCCTATCTCCACTTCTGACCTCTCCCCTGACCTCCAGCTCCACATCTCCAGGTGGATGCCTACAATATGCTGAATATTTGTGTCCCCCCCCCCCAAATTCATATGTTGCAACTCCCAATGTGATGGTATTTGGGTGGGGGGACCTTTGGAAGGTCATTAGGTCTTGGGGTTAGAGCTTCATGAATGGGATTATTGCCCTTCCTTAGAAAAAGATGCTAGGGAGCTAGATGGCTTTCTTTCCACCATGTGAGAAGTCAATGAGAAGTCAACTGTTGTCACAGCCAGGAGGAGAGCTCTCACCAAAACCTGACTATGCTGGCACCCTGATCTCAGACTTCTGGCCTCCAGACTGTGAGAAAGAAATTTCTGTGGCTGATGAGTCACCCAGTCTATGACATTTTGTATTATAGCAGCCTGAACTGATTAAGACAATGCCCAAGAGGTACCTCAAATTCAGCACTCAACTTAACCATCTCTGAAGGTATTACTTACCATCTCCACCATGAAAGTTGATCTGCTTCTTAGATTCCAACAGTGGCCGTCGCCTCGAACCTCATCAAGTCCACAGACCTAGAAACCTAGACATCATTCTTTCTCCTCTGTTCACCCTTCTTTCCCAAATCCAACCCACCTCCACGTTTTGTCACTTATGTTACTACTGATCTCCCAAACCTGCCTTCTCTTCCTAAGCCCTCATGCTTGGGTGGAGGATGGGTTAGAGGGACCAAGGAGATAGTTAGCAGGTGTTTTCAACCATCTAAGTGAGAGACGATGTGGAACTTCCTAAGTGGTCTTCTTGGTCCCTCCAAAATCCACCCCTATTTGGTTATCAGAGTAATATTCCTAATCTCCCCATAAATCACCTTCATCTTCAAAATCTTCAATGGCTCCCCTTCACGTATAGGATAATGTAAACACTTCAATGCCTAATATAAGGACTGTTTATAGAGTGACTCCCGACCGGCTCTCCAGCCTCAGCTCTTGCCACATCTTTCCCCCCCACACATGTTTACACCGAGGCTACTTGGGGTTTCCCACTCCCCACCCTAGTTCACTTGCTATTGACGGTGCCAGTAACCCTCTTCCATCTTGGCCCCTCTGACCAATCCCTACTCAACCTTCAAAATCCTGCTCTGAATTTCATCTTGAAACCTTTTCTGAAATACCGCACTCCTGCCTGCTTGCAGAGTTCATTATTTCCTCCTGAGTACTCCTTCCAGACTTAGTACATTTCTTCTTCTCCTTCTCCTTCTCCTCCTCCTCCTCCCCCTCCTCCTCCTCCTTTTCCTCCTCCTCCTCCTCCTTCTTCTTCTTCTTCTTCTTCTTCTTCTTCTTCTTCTTCTTCTTCTTCTCCTTCTTCACAGAAGCTTCGTACATGTTTTCATTAGAACGCATCATTATATTATTCTTTATATGTCTTTATGTCTATGTTTGCTACTACTAGAGTGTAAACTCCTTGAGGTCAGCTATCTGCCTTCATTCATATTCACTCCCCAGAGTCAAGTATAACTACTAGCACATGGTGGATGTCCAGTTAATGTTTATTAAACCAAGCTGTAATTCTTCATCGGTGAGGCATGAAGGAGGAGGGAGAGAGGATATGAAGAGAGAAGGAAGGCGGGAGCTAAGTCTGGAGAGGTTGGGAGAAGAAGGCACCTTGTGTGCCGATCTATGAAATTTAGATTTCACTCTGTGGAAAACCAGAACTAGCAGGGTCTTCAGGCTGGGGAGGGATTTGGACTTAAGAAGCCATTTCTAAGAGCAATGTGAAGGGGGGAGGACTGGCATATGAGAGGACTTTCTGAGGGCTACTGCAGTAATGCAGGCAATAGGTAATAAATGTGTACATCAAGATAATGGCAGTGGGTATAGACAAAAGAGCTAAGTTATAAATGGTATTTCTGAAGTAAGGTCATCGATTTAATTCAGAGGAGTAAGATAATGTGAGGAATGAAGGATAAGACCTCTAAGTTTCTGGCTTAGATGACTGGTGATACCGTTAAAAAAAAAATATACGAGACAACAGGGGCAAAAGGGTTTGGGCAAAAGGGTTCAGACAGAATGAAGGGCTAGTGAGACCACCAGAATAATACATAGTCACCAAATGGTGGCACAAGGCTAGGGGCCATGTATCTGAATGATTGCCAACACACTACAGCCTGGGGACCTCATGATTATGGGTGAGATAGTCTTCAAAGGAAGAAAGAGAATTAGGAAAAGTACAGTCCTGGGGGCCAAGAAAGGAAAATATGGAGAAATAGTGGGTATGCGACAATATCAAATGCCAAAAAGCAACATGTGCTAGTGTGTGTTTTGTACAATCCCTCAGGAGGTTGGGTGGTATTCTGCTGGGAGTGAGAGAACAAAGAGAGGTATGGGCGATCCAGTTGGAAAGACTGCGTGTTAAACAAATTTGAATACATTTCTTCTGTTCAGGATTTTACATTTAATATGTGAATCCACCTTGTAATTTCCCAAAGGGAAACATTTTCCTTTATTCACTTCGGTAAAAATGGAACATCTTTCATGTGCTGGAATTATGGGGCTGCTACGGTAACAGAACAGACAGGATTCCTGTCCTCCAGAACTTACATTCCCGGGGTGCCTGGGTGGCTTAGTCAGTTTAGCTGCCGGCTCTTGATTTCGGCTCAGGTCACGACCTCACGGTTCGAGAGGTTGAGCCCCACAGTCGGGTTCGGCGCTGACAGCATAGAGCTTGCTTGGGATTCTCTCTCTCCCTCTCCCTCTCCCTCTCCCTCTGCCCCTCCCCTGCTCATGCTTTCTCTCTCTCAAAATAAAAACAAAAATAAAGAACTCACATTCCTCGGGACAGTCAGACATTAATTGAACAAATTAATTAACTGCCAGCGTGCTAAACGCTGCGGAGCTGGAGCACAGGGTACTTCCTACAAAAGCGTCTAATAGGACGAATGTGACACACGTGTTCGCCAGGGGAGTTCAAGGAACTCGCGTTTCGCAGAACAATTGAGGAAATGCGGCCGCGGAAAGGTCAAGTAGGCTGGGAAACCAGAGCATGCGTTCTTGGATTTAACGATGAAAAGGAGTCATTGATGATGCTAGTGAGAGCCATTTCATACAGTGGGAGTTGATGAAGCCTCGACAGACAATCTACTCTTTGGCAGCCTAGGGGAAGAAGAATAGGGCAGCAGCTGTAGGCAGAAGACTAAGTCGAGGGAAGGCCGTCTTTATTAGTCTGGGGAGTCTTCCACCAATTTGCAAGTTGAAAGAAAGGAATCAGAAGAACTAGACAGTTTGCAGTTAAAGATAATGAGGACACGTGTTCGTGTGTTCGCTTGTAAATATTTGTTTGCTGTATCCTTTGCTCCGGGGACTGTATTAGTCACGTATGGTACAGTGGCGAACAAAATACATGTGATCCCTGCTCTCCTGAAGCTTATATTCTTTTTTTAAAAAGTTTATTTATTTATTTTGGAGAGAGAGAGAGAGAGAGAGAGAGAGCATGTGCATACAAGCAGGGAAGAGGCAGAGAGACAACCCCAGGCAGGCTCCGTGCTGATAGCTGGACCCCACGAACCACGAGATCATGACCTGAGCTGAAATCACTCAGTGAGTCTGACACTTCACCAACTGAGCCACCCAGGTGCCCCTGAAGCTTATATACTAACAAATAGTAAACAAGTCAGCCGATGAAGATCTAATCATTAGAGCTACAAGGGGTGCCTGCCCGGCTTGGTTGAGCAGCGGACTCGTAACATCGGCTCAGGTTGTGGTCTTGCTATCGTGGGATCGAGCCCTGACTCAGGCTCTGCACTGAGTGTGGCGCCTGCCTTCCCTCTCCTTCTGCTCCGCCCCCCCCCCCAATAGATAAATGGTCATTTAAAAAAATCGGGAGGGAAATAAATCAGGCCCCGTGATGGAGGTCGGGGTGTGTGTGAGGGGACAGAGGCCTTTAAGGAATGCCATTTGCTTGGAGCTATGAAGAATAAGGAGCCAACTGTGTGAGGAGGGGTGG
This sequence comes from Herpailurus yagouaroundi, assembly GCF_014898765.1. Lineage (NCBI taxonomy): Eukaryota > Metazoa > Chordata > Mammalia > Carnivora > Felidae > Herpailurus > Herpailurus yagouaroundi. The sequence goes on along the minus strand of NW_024412402.1, from coordinate 10,860,387 downwards.
GGGGAGTGCTTTCGATAGAGACAATAGTAAGTACAAAAGCTTTGAGGTGGGAAAGAGGTTTGGGTGATCCAAGAACTTCCGAGGGCCGCTGCAGCTGCAGCAAGGTGAGCTGATGTAGGAGGGGTAGGCAGGATTCAGATCACGTAGGTCCTTGTCGACCAGGGCAGGGAATTCGGAGTGCACCTTCAGCTCATCGGGAAGCTACTGAAAATTGACGGTAGTGATGCAGAGTAGGGTCAGGCAAGAGGGAATAGAGAAGGAGTCCGGGCTAGGCGCTTACAGCAGTCAACAGGTCAACGAAAGACAACCCTGTGGCTGAGGGTGGAGGCAATGGGGTAATAAGGAGTAGACAGATACAGGAAATATTTCAAAGGTTGAACCCATAGGCCTTGGGGATGGATTGGATATGGGAGATGAGGGGAAGATTGAGATAATATGCAGGCCTTCTGGAAGGATTTTTTTTTTTTAATTTTTTTTAACGTTTATTTATTTTTGAGACAGAGAGAGACAGAGCATGAACAGGGGAGGGGCAGAGAGAGAGGGAGACACAGAATCTGAAATGGGCTCCAGGCTCTGAGCTGTCAGCACAGAGCCCGACACGGGGCTCGAACTCACGGACCGCGAGATCATGACCTGAGCCGAAGTCGGACGCTTAACCGACTGAGCCACCCAGGCGCCCCTGGAAGGATTATTTTTGGAGAGGAGACAAAAGGGAAAGTGCAGTTGACTCGAGAGCCCATTTAATAAACATTTACTGAGTGCCTTCCAAATGCCAGGCCATGTGCTGGGTGTTGGACATGCGGAGAAGACAAAGGCATGGGTAGAGCCAGTCCTTGTGGAAAGGCAAACCTACAACCAAACGAACTCTGATGCCACCTGATTCGCACAGTAAGAGAAATTTGCACAGTCGTGGCACAGAGGTGGGAATGCTTCACGCTGCCTGGGGTACTGGAGGGAAGAGGCGTCAGGGAAGAAGGTAAGGCTAGGTTCTGTGGAAGGTGAGTGTAGAGGTGGGGAAGGGAAACTAAGGAATCCCAAGCTCTATGACCTTGATTTTTTTTGCATGAAGAAGGAGCCAGTCTTTTGCTATGCGTAGGCACTAGAAGACCTAAGAACTGCTGTATATTCTTGGCTGTGTTCTCCAGAGGTGGGGTGGCTGGATTTGTAGCTTCAGCATCCATCATGATGCCTTGGTTCTAGTCACAGGGCATTTCATCATCCAGAGATATGACTGAGGGCATGGGCATATTCCGCCCCCCCCACCCCAATCTTAATTTCCCCCAAGTTACTTCTTACTATTCTATTATTCATTCAGCAGCATTTAATAAGCATTTACTGTGTACCCGGCATAGAATAAATGAATGAATAATGAATGAATGAATGCACAAAAGAATAAACGGTTAAATGAATGAACAAGAATTATAGTTTATCATTGACAGTAGGAACAAGATGTAACTGAAAATTTGAAAACAATTATATTTTTAGCCACCCTACCTTTAGCACTGAAACAGGTTTTGAAGCTGCCTAGATTACGCACTATAAAAATAGCTGTTGTTATTGAGACTTGCAATGAGTCAGGCCCTATGCTAAACATTTTACATATGTTTCTCCTTTACTCTTCTTACAATCACCCCAGAGGCAGATGTATCATCCTGATTATACAGATGAGAAAACAGGTTTCGGGAGGCTGAATGGCTTAATGGCTTACGCATTCAAACCCAGGTCTAATTATTCCAAAGTCAGATCTCAACACTATGCATAGTTTTCATTCTTCCCCTACTTTTAAAAGACACTATGCTTTTGTATGAACATTACTTGAGCATTTGAACCTGTGCCCTTTTAGTTCCTGAAAATGTTAAGAGTGGAGATATCGAAAGCTCCTACTTTTGCTGGCTGGAAGAAGAGACGTGCATCTACAAATAGGGACAGTGATCTTTGATTCTAGTGTCACTGACTGTGGTCACCTACCCAATGTTTTCTACCATTGCCATCATTTCACTCGTTCCTGAAAATTAATTGCACCAGTGAGTACCGAGCATGTCAATATCAAGCAATTTATACAGATGATTAGTTCATAGTTCTGCTATGTGTACTGGAGAGTTATAAGACATGACACTTGCCTTCGGAGAGTTTCCAATTTAGCAAAAATCAGAAATAAGACCACAAAAACTCAATCAAAGACAACTAGCCAGTGTGTCCTTGGGGACTGAATTGTGTGTCTATAAACAAAGAATTTGGAAGACACGACATTTGGCGTCATGTGGAACAAGGAAAAGTAAGATCTGTTGAGTCTTTTTTTAACCAAACACATTATGTGTTAGATATTATGTTACATTCTTCACATACATGATCTCATTTTAATGTATCATCCAATCCTATTCAATAAACACTTCCTGAGCTTCTACTACATTTACGCAAAATACCAGGGGCGCCAGGGTGGCTCAGTCAGTTGAGGGTTCTGACTCATGATCTCAGCTCAGGGTCATGAGTTCAAGCCCTGCGTTGGGCTCCATGCTGGTCATGAAGCCTACAAAAATCAATAAATAAACAGGGGCACCTGGGCAGCTCCTTGGTTAACATCCAACTCTTGATTTTGCCTTAGGTCATGATCTCATGGTTCCTAAGTTCAAGCCCCACATCAGCTTCTGAGCATGGAGGCTGCTTGAGATTCTCTGTCTCTCTCTCTCTCGGCCCCTCCTGCATGTGCTCTCTAAATAAATAAATAAGTAAATAAACAAACTTTATAGAAAAAAATAAACCCAAATCAAAATACCTTACTAGGTGTTATTGGTGAAAGAAATACAAACATGACTTTGTTCCTGTCCTCAATGAATTCAGAAAATAGACATGTATACAAATACAAATGGCTATGATACAGGGCTATAAATATAGTGATTATATAATTTATTGGGCCACTTTTGAGAACCAACAGGATATTAATAATTACTGAAGACAAACCCAAGCATAAACCCAAACTGTTCTGAACAAACCAGGTCGTATCACCTTACGAATGAAAGAGCTTAAAGTGAGGGGCACCTGGGTGACTCAGTCGGTTGGGCGGTGGGCTTTGGCCCAGGTCATGGTTTCACAGCTCGTGGGTTTGAGCCCCATGTCGGGCTCTGTGCTGCCAGCTCAGAGCCTGCCTAACGTCTGCTTTGGATTCTGTGTCTCCCTCTCTCTCTCTGTCCTTCCCCCGCTCGTGTTCTGTCTCTGTCTCTCTCAAAAATAAAAACGTTAAAAAAAATTTTTTTTTAAAGGAAAGTTTAAAAAAGAAAGAAAGAAAGAAAGGAAAGAAAGAGCTTGAAGTGGTAGGAAGACAAAGGAACAGTTGGGATGAATCAGGGAAGCCCGGGGACAGAAGTGGATTTGAGCTGGGCTTGCTGCAGGGGACAGCATAGGCAATAGGCATGTAAACAAAATAATTTCCAGTACCTTAAGGGGTAAACAGTGAGGCGGGGGTGGAGAGGAGGACTAAGGCATCTCAGAGGAGGTAACATTTAAGCTGACACTTGAATGATAAGAAGGATCAAGAAATTCAACGACAAAAGAAAAACAAGTCACAAGAATAGTCTTATCCCAGCAGTAATCTTCAAGGTCAGTAGGGCCAGCCTCCCACTCATGGGGTTTGGTAATAATGAAGAAGCAGCAGTGGAAGGAAGTGATACCCCAGAGCAAGAATGGATGTCACCTAGCATAATGCCTGTTCCTAGCAGGCCCTCAGTAAATGCTTGTTCCTCCCTCCTCTCCCACTCAGCAGGTAATGAGAGTGAGAGAAGATTGTTTTTGTTTTTTGTTTAGAATGGAGAAAATGTTGGGCATGAACCCAGGTTATGGGGAAGAACTGGCAGCGAGGGAGATATTAAAAATGTAAAGGAGGGGCAGGCTCAATCTATTGAACATCTGGGATTCCTGATTTCGGGTGGGATCATGGTCCCGGGTCCTGGGATCAAGCCCTGAGATTCTCTGCTTAAGATTCTCTCCCTCTGCCCCTCTCCCCCACTAGTGCGCACACTCTTGCTCTCTAAAACAAAATAAATAATAAAGAAAAAAAAAAGAAAAAAGCAAAGGAAAGGTGGTAACCAATGGGATATTTTGTTTAAAAAGGATGGATGTCGGGGCGCCTGGGTGGCGCAGTCGGTTAAGCGTCTGACTTCAGCCAGGTCACGATCTCGCGGTCCGTGAGTTTGAGCCCCGCGTCGGGCTCTGGGCTGATGGCTCAGAGCCTGGAGCCTGTTTCCGATTCTGTGTCTCCCTCTCTCTCTGCCCCTCCCCTGTTCATGCTCTGTCTCTCTCTGTCCCCAAAATAAATAAATGTTGAAAAAAAAATAAAAAGGATGGATGTCAGGGCCATGTTAGCCTTAGATAGGAGGCATGATACTTCATTGTCCTAGGTAGGAACGAATAGAAGTCTGCATGGGGGAGGTGGAAAGTTAATGAAACTTCTATGGTAAGGCTTTGATTTGAAGGTGGGCTTACGGATAGAAGGACAGATTTGGAATGCTGCTGTGGGGAAAAAAAATACCCTTTAAGAACAGTGGTTGGTTCTCATCCTTGACTGCATATTAGGATCTTCTTGGGAGACTTAAAAAATGATGCTGGGTGCCCAACCCCAAGGATTCTGATATAATTCCTCTGGGATGGGGCCCAGGCACCAGTGTTTTTATAAAGTGGCTGTGTTGACGCTAATGAACAGCCGTGATTGAGAACCACCAGTAAGAGGCTTGCAGAGGGCTCAGCTGAGGTGTGGGAACAGGAATTTGTTGTTGAGCCAACAATCAGCTTGGTTACACGCCTCTCTCCAGCACCAACTATTCCTGGAGCAGAAGCTGTGAAATTAGAGCGTGGCACTTGTTTGAGGTTGGTAAGACGCTAAGCTGAAGAAGTGCGTGAGGATAGAGACTGGGAAAAAGAATTGAACTGGCCAACCATAGGCTCTAATCGGATAGAATAAGAATAGATTCAGACGAAATCTAATAAAATAATAATAGCAATACCAAGCAATTTTTTTAAGTGCCATCTACCGACTACTAAAATAAGGGATTTATACAAATTCTCATTTACTCTTATACAGCTGTGGCTCCCATCATCCCCATTTTATACATGGGAAGGTGAAGCATAGAAGTTTCCCAGGGGAACTTGGCTGGCTCAGTCAGAAGAGCATGAGACTCTTGATCTCAGGGTTGTGAGTTCAAACCCATGTTGGGTGTAGAAATTACATAAATAAATAGATATTAAAAAAAAAAAAAAGGAAATGTTCCCAAGTGTATAGAGTTAGTAAGTGTCAGAACTGGGATTTGAAACCATATCTGACTGACTCTGGAGCCTGAACTCTGGTTGGGCAGGAGCAACAAAGTGGGAAACTTGGGAAGACGGGAGCTTGTGACAATCTACTGGGTTCTGAATGGGACTTAGACCCAGAGGAAAGAAAATGAGAGGGTTTCCAAGGGCAACAATGAAAAGTGAGGGGATGGGTCTCCTATCAAGAGACAAAGGCCCCTGATGTATCGGAGGAAGAATGGGAAACCAAATTGGATGGGCACATTGCCAGTCTCAATCTGTCAATGGCATATCTCCAGGTGGTAAAAAGAATCTAGGAGACACTAAAGGGTTATGTAGGGGATGGTTGACATGATAAAGAGCAATGTTTAAATTTCATCAACCAGATGAAGAGCTAGAAGGTCACCGGGGAGACTTCTGCACTGAAATATTGTTTTCTCCCCGTGTTCCTTGTCTTGTCCTGGTAGCCAGAGATGTTACTTACTCCAAACTTGGCACTCAGGGCTGAAGACATTGCCCACTCTTTAGCTATAAGATACCTTCCCAGGGCTCATACCTAAGATCACAGTCTATTTTCAAAGACCAATAAAAGGCTCTGCAAATTGACTAGTGTTAGGAAATCAGGGTGGGACACTTGTCACAAATGTTGCTACCCCTGTAAGAGAAGGTTATTCAGAAATATAATTTTGTTATAAGGTCCTGGGTACAAAGGAGGCATGGTACACATACTAATACCATGACAATCCCACAAGTTCGTCATGGACCCCCATCAACGTCACCTGTCAACAACCAACCACCCCTGAACTAATTCAAAAAGTACCCAAGGGGACCAACGCATCATAGATGGGGATGGTGTAGGTTCTTTCTTGATCTGATTAGACCAAATGAAATGTATACCTAAAGAACGAATTTTCAGTGTCTGCCCAGACGCACATTATTTTCAAATTAGTGAATAAGTTTAAATTGTTGGTGGACAGTAATTTTAGGAGAACCGAAGAGGCAAAACAAATAGGTAGGATTCTCTGGGTGATGACCAAAACAATGCTGGGACCTGGGGCACCTGGGTGGCTCACTGAAGCGTCTGACTTCGGCTCAGGTTATGATCTCGTGGTTCATGGGTTCGAGCCCCACGTCGGTCTCTGTGCTGACAGCTCAGAGCCTAGCAGGCTTTGGGTTCTGTGTCTCCCTCTCTCTCTCTCTCTCTTCCCTTTCCCCGCTTATACTCTGTCTGTCTGTCTCTCTCAAAAATAAATAAACATTAAAAAAAAAATGTTGGGACCTGATGAGGCCGCAAGAAACCTGGTGAGCTGAGCTAGCTGGTTATGGTACCCTGGGAACGGGGAGATTTTTTTTCTGTCCGAGGGAATATGAATTCTGCAAACTAAAGCTGGCAGTTTGGGGGAAATGTATTTAACCCACTCACTTCCCTCTCTGGTTGTCATCTTGCTTTCCTACTTTTCAACTTAAGTTTATCCTGGAAGTGAAGCATTTATCCCAACAAAATGTGCCTGGTGTGGTCTCTCAGTGATTAAAGACATCTGCTTAGTTTGCATTAACGTCTATACGGTGCCTGGACCTCTCTGAGGGTATCTTTGCTAAGCATGTAGGAGGCTGATACTGCTTCATTTTCCTCGGGTGTATAAACTGAAGAAGCAATTTTTACCGGCTATGAGGCCAAAGAAAATGGGCCCATTAGCCTTTAGTCTTAGTTAGCCACTACCAGATGTTGCTTGAGCATATTTCGAGAAGAACTTTATCTGTTGAACCTTCTTTTGGAAAAATCAAAATATTAGCCCACAAACCATGTAAGAGGGAAAATGCTGTACTATAGAGCTTAGGCAGGTGTGATATAATCATTTTATCGAGACTATGGTATGGGCAAACATTTTTTTCTTCTAAGTAATGAAGTAGCTTGAGTTAAAAAAAAAAAGGGGCGCCTGGGTGGCGCAGTCAGTTAAGTGTCCGACTTCAGTCAGGTCACGATCTCGCGGTCCGTGGGTTCGTGCCCCGCGTCGGGCTCTGGGCTGATGGCTCAGAGCCTGGAGCCTGTT
>NW_024412402.1:10851209-10852959 GCF_014898765.1 Herpailurus yagouaroundi | reverse complement strand
GTCCCCCCCCCAAAAAAAAAAGTTGAAAAAAAAAAAGCCACATTTCCTTAAAAAAAAAAAAAAACTTATAGAAAGCTAAAATCATGAAATCTGTTTTAGCATGTTGAAAACATTTGGAGTTTTTTTAAGGGGGGGGTGCCTGGCTGGCCCAGTCGGAGGAGCACGTGTGACTCTTGATCTCCACGTAGTGAGTTTGAGCCCCAAGATGGGTGTAAAGATTACTTAAATCAATAAACAAATAAACTTAAAAAAAAAAAAGGAAACATTTAGGGTTTTTAAGAGAGCATCACAGATGTATATCTTCCAGGTTGAAATTACTTGGAATTCTAGATTCCAAATATTTTAAATTGAAGTCAAAATGAAATCATGTATAAATTAACCTGGGATTTTTTTTTCCCTTCTAGGTATTTTTAGGTAAATAAATGAGGACAGGACATGAGACTGGCAAAGAATATTTGCTGGGAGGACCCATTATGGTGATCAAATTCCGAGCAGCATTTTCTAGTTGCAGCTCATGACTTACAAAAAAAAAAAAAAAAAAAAAAAAGAATTCTGTGTTTTAAACAGAGATAATGAAAACCTCAACTTTGTTTATGAATCTTTTTCTTTTTAAAAATATCTTTCCTACAGACCAGTTCTCTAGGAGCCGGCCAACAACGCAGGCCTAACACTTTAGCTAACAGTTTCATAGTTCCAAAGCCAATAAGTAGGGTATGGGGAAAACAAATGGAAATGACCAAGACATCTTGGGAAGCACTTTACTACAATTAATAAGTGACCTCATTGGGGACAACTTACCCTCCAGAAGCCATATTTACCTCAGATCACCCAAACTATTATATTCAATAGTAACTAAAAGTCCCAAGGACTGGATTTGTGTGTTATTTTTATTTTATTGTTTTTGAGTTTATTTTTATTTATTATGAGAGAAAGATAGAGAGCAATCAGGGGAGGAGCAGAGAGAGAGAGAGAGAGACAGACAGACAGACAGACAGAGAGACAGAGAGACAGAATCCCAAGCAGGCTTCACACTGTCAGCACAAAGCCTGACATGGGGCTTGAACTCATGAATCGTGAGATCATGCCCTGAGCTGAAATCAAGAGTTTCAGTTGCTTAACCAGTTGAATCACCCAGGCGCCCCTTAAATACAATTTATAAATATAAGGATACTGTGTACATTATCATATAATTCATCTCTATTCCTAAAGTGACACATTTTCACTAATCTGTTTGAACTGGGGAGAAAAAAAAAAAAGTATATATATATATATATGGAGACAGCGAGACTGGACCTACCAAACACTGAAATGGAACCCAGAAGAAGATCCAAGGATTCGTAGCTTAATTCTGCACCATCTATGCTTCTTACCAGAAAACTGCAAAGGGCTGACATAAGTAAGTTGTAAGGATATCTGAGTACCTTACAAGAACATTATGCAGAATCATTAAAGGTTTTAGCCCTGGCAGGATTCCTAAGTGAGAAAGGGCAGCTATTTCATATTCCCTCCTCACTTTTGTTTTTTGTCATGACCTCAACCAGACTCCTTTTGAAAGTAATCACTTAGGGGCGCCTGGGTGGCGCAGTCGGTTAAGCGTCCGACTTCAGCCAGGTCACGATCTCGCGGTCCGTGAGTTCGAGCCCCGCGTCGGGCTCTGGGCTGATGGCTCAGAGCCTGGAGCCTGTTTCCGATTCTGTGTCTCCCTCTCTCTCTGCTCCTCCCCCGTTCATGCTCTGTCTCTCTCTGTCCC